>NW_004444233.1:737779-772678 GCF_000243295.1 Trichechus manatus latirostris | reverse complement strand
CCCTGCAGCGCCTGGGCCCACACGAGGGCGGCGCAGGCCCCGGCGCCGGGCCTGGGTCCTGCCGCGGCTGGCAGCCCCGCATGTGGGCGCTCTTCGAGGATCCTTACTCGTCTCGGGCGGCCAGGGTGAGTGGCAGGATCCCAGGTCTGCGAGGGGTCGTGGCGGTGGTGGGTAGGGACAAGATGGAGAGGGAACAAAGGCTGTGAGTTATCTTACCCTGGTGGCGGATGTTTCCTCCTCCCTCCCCTCTCCTAATTCACCTCCGCTTACTTGGGCTGTCTGGGAAATTACACACTCCCACCCTCTCCCAGCACGCTTCATGAGATTGCACACACTTCACTTACTACTTGGATCTAATCCCAGCTGTCTCCTTTGCGGCATCCCCTTCCAGAACGTGGGGTGCCCTTAGTTCAGCTCGTCTACCCCCTTCTCTGGTCTCTGGTCTGCACAGGCCACCATCTCCAGCTGCCCCCGACTCCACAGGGCCACGGTTTTGGGGAGCTGGGATTAGGCCTTCTGCTCGGGTCAGACAGAGTTTAGGATAAGAAAACTAGAGTGTGCTGAGCGCCTACTCTGTGGCAGGCGTTGCACTAGATGCTTCTATACATGCCACCTTATTTAAATCCTCCCAGCAGCAGCTCAGTGTGCTAGGAACTATCAGTTTTAGAGAAAAGGACACAGGCTCCAGCATCGGCCTCTCATCCAGGTTTAGAAGAGGCCTTTCTTCCAAGGCGACAAGTCAAGATGCCTACCCCATGTCATGTCCCCAAGGGACACACCTGGCAGGGAGCTCACCTGGCATGACCTGGCCTCAGCTGAAGTGAGAGAGAGAAGCAGGATGGGCCTAGTCTTCTAGGCCCTTCCAGCACCCACAGCTAGTGGCGAGCCGTAGGCCGCCAGCCATGATACCAGATTTGTTACCACTTCTTACTGCTGCAGCACAAATTGGTTTCCCAGAAAGTGTGGTTCAGGTTACGGATTGAAATGGGTGTATGGGGCTGAGGGGAACAGGTTGATTTAGGCAAGACCTAGTCCCTTCCCACCAGCCCTCCCCCCATTCCCACCCCAAATCAATCTAGGTTCCCTTAATCCCTTTACATGTTCGAGTGTGGTGGGGGAGACACTCACTCTCCCCGTTATAATTTGGCAGCTAAAAAAAACCCAAAGGATGGCTTTACCAAAAACAACCACCACCACCACAACAAAAAAAAAGCTGCTGTCAAGTGGGAGGAGTCCATGGCTTTAAATTATTTAAAAAGAAAGCCCTGGGGGCTGGTGTCTGATCATATGGCCAGCATCCTGAGGCCTGGCTGGGGCCTGTCTGGGAGATAGGAAAGGGCAACATGATTTGTTGGATCTGGACTGCTTCCCGCTGTGGATGGCATCCCAAGTTGTCATGTTAATGAGTCTCAGAGCCCTGCCACCTTCCGCAGCACTGCCTCAACCCAGTCATGGAAGGAAAAGTTCCATTTCCCCACCCAGGGGAGGGGAGGAGATTGGGGGATGGGGTTGCAAGGAGGGGCCAGGCTGGCATACACGCTAGACCAGGGCAGACGTCTCCTGCCTTGGAAGAGAAGGGAGGTGTCGGGCTGTGGCGTTCCAGGCTGGGGCTGCAGGCACCCCAGAGCAGCCGCTAGAAGGGAAGGACGTTATTCAGGACTGAGCGTCAAGCTAGAGTCAGCTGCCTTCGTTTCTGTCCCTGCAGTCCTGACACCAGCCCAGAAGGTGAGGGCACAGTAATGTCCCTGGCCTGAGTCTGCTGTGTGATGCATGGACTTCACATGCAGTAAACTAACCCTGCTAGTGTCAGTTCTTGGCTGGCTGCACCAGAAGAGAAAGACAACCACATATAATCCAGACTCTTTGAAAGCTAGTAGGAGGAGGAGGCATATTTAGCTTGGTAGAGATGGGGAAAGGGGACAAGCCAGGGAGGCAGGAATGAGATGAGGTGGTTAGGGGAGCCAGACCCTACTTCTGAGCCTTCTGGGATCTCTGGGGGCTTTTCACCTGCTTGTGTTTTTTCCTCTGGGATTCCAAGGGATTGTACCATCAACGAGTTTATTTTCTCCTCAACTCACGGCAGCGTGGCCCAGCCAGGCGGCTCTGAGTAAGCTCAGAGCCTTGTCTGCCCCCTTGGAGCCCTCCAGGACCCCAAGATGTTGTTTTTGATATTAGGTGCCATTGAGTTGATTTTTCAACTCATAGTGACCCCATGTGACAGAGTAGAACTGCTGCATCAGGTTTTCTAGCCTGTAATCTTTACCGGAGCAGATCACCAGGTCTTTCTCCTGTGGAGCCACTGGGTAGGTTCAAACTGCCAACCTTTCAGTTAGCAGCCGAGCGCTTAACTGTTGCGCTACTGGGGCTCCTTGGAGCCCAAGGTACTTTCCCTTTTTGACGTGGAATCACATCAGCCAGGGCATTCTAGCTGAAGTCTGAAGTTTAGGGGCAAGGCAGGATTAATTCTTCCCATTTCAGCGATGAGGAAACCAAGATTCAGAGGAGTTAAGTATCTTGCCAGAGACGCTTAACTAGTAGCAGAGCCAGCAAGCCACCCGTAGTTTCCAACCTTCTGGCCCTTAATACTGATGTGAATAGTTGCATGGAGCCTTGGCTGGCATACATGCCAAAAGAGGACGTGCTCACTGCTAAGGAACACAGGTAAAGGCAAGCCCTCCAGCTGTTCATGGGACACATGGTGGGAGTACATAATTTTTTTTAAGTAATTAATAATAATTGATATTTATCGAGCACCCCATGCAGGTACTTTGCTATGTAGTTTACATTAATCTCTAAGCCTCCCAGGAAACTTAAGAGGCGGGTATTATCCTCATTAAGTTTAAAAGGGAGGTATTATCCCCATTTAAGAGATTAGGAAACTGAGGCTATGCGAGAGTAAACAACTTGCCTGAGATCACACAGCTTGATAGTACCTGGGCTGTGAATCAAAGCCAAGGTTCCTTGACTCCCAAGCCCTTGCTCTTCTGATTGTATCATGTTCTTTCCACTGAACTAGGCTGTTTTCAAAGTGAAGAAGTGGCTCCTTTCTTACTCTGGCCTGGGAGGTGTTCTGAAGTTCTGTTCTTCCTGTGGATGACATCAGGAAACTCAGGGGCAGATGGGGACATCCAAAGGGAACTTATTCTCTTACCCCTCTAGGCCCGAGGGTACAGTGCTGTGCTGGGGGTACTGGGGCTGAGCCCTCCCCTTACTCCACTGCTCTTCCCTACCCCAGCCCTGACCCTGTAGGTATGTGTGCAACTTTCCCTCCCATATCTCCTCCCTTAGCCATTGCCTCCAGAAGGGGCCTGCAGCCAAGAACAGCCATGCTGCAGAGTGGTGGGCTGGGGGTGCTCGCTGAGGGCGAATAAGGGCAGAGGATAGCGCTCTGCCCCAAGGCTTCTCTTCTCACACAGCAGCCCGGTCATTTGAGAAGTGCGTTATGACAGAAGCAAAACAGACACAAACGGAAAGTGAACTGAGCTGATTATGGGAGCCTGTTGCCTAGCTACCGGCCTGGCCCACGGAGCCATTCCTGTTAAGTCAGGCTACAGGCCTAGGGTGCTCACTCCTGCTCCCTTCACTGTGGCTGGCCCGTGGGCAGCTGCTGCTGTGGTTCTGTTGCTGTGGCCTGACCTGGGGGGCAGGCACGAGGGGCAGGCTGGCCCTGTCCCTACCTGCTTGCTGCCCACCATCCCAGGCAGAATAAGAGCCTCACCAACAGCTAGAGAGGTTTCACAGCTTGAGGGGGACCAAAGGGGTTTGGGCAGTGTCTACAGCTATAAAATCACGCTTTCCCCCTTTTCTGAGGGCAGACAGGAGGGCCTGGTGAATGGGGACCTGAGACACCCGCCCTCGCCCCCCATCTCCAGAGGTCTTGGGCTGGGCTGGCTTTAACTCAGTTAGTGGCCCTGTTACAGATTATAGTCGTGCTAAATCAGTTCCCGGATTGAGTTTCCCCACAATGTTTCCCTTCTGAAGTAGCCCATAGGATCCCCACTGCTCCAGGAATGCAGCTAGAGCTGGCTTTAACATCTCTTAAGCACCCACAATGTGTCAGGTGCTATGACCTGTGCCTTCTTCTAATATCTCGTTTGGCGCATGTGAGCCAGGGATTACTAACCTCAATTTACAGAAAAGGAAACTGAGGCCCAGAGCGGCTTGCTTAAGGTCACACAGTTGATGGCAGACTAGGATTCAAACCCAGCTCTCGTGCATCCAAGACTGTGTCTCGGCAGCCTCCTGTACCTTCTCCTTGGAGAGAGCCTCTGGCTTTAGGGGGGCTCCTAGGGCACCTCTTAGCTGAGAGGGTGAGGGACGAGTAGAGATGTTTCTCTTCTCCACTCTCCTCTCAGCCTTTCCTGTGTTTCTTCCCCTATAGACTTAAGCTCCGGTCTCCGTACTCCCTAGAATTGCTCAAGTCTGAGTTCTCTCTCTCTTTTTCTCATAGTAGGACTTTCTTGGGGAAAAAAAGGAGACTTGGTTAGGAGTGGAGGCCTGGTTTTCACTGGTGCAAGCAGAGGAATGAAACCAAGGCCTTCTAGGAAAGAAATTCAGAGCTTCATTCTTGCCCGTCCCCTTCTGAAGGCCCCCACCTGGCTTCTCTGGACCTGGCATTGCCTGGGACTTGCAGAGCCTCGGGACCAGCCAGTAGTGGTCATCTCTGGCTTCTGAGTGAGGGCCAGGGCTAACAGATCCTCTGCCATCTGGGCTAGAGTGAGCCAGGAAGGAACCTAAGCCCGGGAGGCTGGGCACCCTGGCCTGCCTGCCCAGCCCCCCAGGAGGGCAGGATGCCCCAGGGCAGCCCCTCTGCCTCCTTCCTGAGGAGCAGGAGGGGTGCAAGGCTGAGGGCTGCAGGCCTCCCGCAGACGCTGCCCTGAGGCAACCTCCTTGTTTCCTCCTGGGTTTATTTTGTGTTTCCCTCTCTTGCTCTGAACAGACCAACATTTGCCTCTGAACATCTTGTCTCTCGATGATGAGGTGTTTCTGTTTGTCATCATTTAGGGTGGGATGTGGAGTGGGGAGACAATAGAATAAACTTGGGCTATTTTGGAAAGTGGGGGGAAGAGCAGTCAAGAGCAGAGTCAAGCAGATGGGCCTTGGAAATTGGGAGCCCCTGGGCCCCTCACTTCTGCCCATGGACAGTGTTGGCCTGGGATGCTGGGCACCGAGACACTCGTGCCATCCTTGCCCCTGGGCACAACCAGCCTGCCATGACCTCCGGCCCAGCTCCCTGCTGGGGTTTTCATCAGGCTGGAGGGGTGGTTGTCTGGCCCCTGACAGGGGTCCCAATCAGCCAGTGAGCTTGGCCTCCCCTGGAGAGCAGTTGAGGTCTGAAGGCCCAGGTTGTTAGCTGCTGTTGAGCCGGCCCTTCCTTCACTCATGGTGACCCCAATGCACAAGATCGGATCATTGTGATTCGTAGAGTTTCAATTGGCTGATTTTAGGAAGTAGTTCGCCAGGCCTTTCTTCCTAGCATCTTAGTTTGGAACCTCTGCTGAAAACTTCCGCATCATAGCAACATGCAAGCCTCCGCTGACAGTGCTTGATGTACATTGGCTGGAAATCAAACCTGGGTCTCCTGCACAGAAGGCGAGAATTATACCACTGAACCACCGCTGCCCCGGGGGGCCAATACCTGGGGGTATTCCTGAGCATACCTTTGTCATCTCTACCCCTAGTCAGCAGAGCTGATGATCTTTCCTCGTGGCACACTCTCTGGGACTGGGAGAGGGAGTAGCCATTCTGAAATGCTGTAAACATTCATTGAGCACTGTGTGCCAGGCACCATGCTGGTTTCTAGAAATAGAGTAAGAGAGCCCAGGTTAGGTGGAGTAGGTGGCACTTGGTGAAATAGGTGATAAGAAATGGTGACAATAATATAAGCTGGATCATGAGAGAAGCCACAGTAGTTGTTAAAAAAAAAATAAATAAAGGTTGAGGAGGAAGCAATAAATCTCAGCTCTTCATGGAGTGGGGTTTGGGGGGTGTATAAGGAACCCTGGTAGAGCAATGGTTAAAGTGCTCAGTTGCTAACCAGAGGTCGGCGGTTCAAACCCACCAGCTGCTCCACTGGCGAAAGATGTGACAGTCTGTGTCCGTAAAGATTACAGCCTTGGAAACCCAATGGGTGGTTCTACTTTGTCCTATAGGGTCGCTATGAGTCGGAATTGACTCGACGGCAGTGGGTTTGGGTTTTTTGATAGTCTTCAGCAAGGAAAGAGAAGATGAGCTGGGTGGGCCTGGCAGGATGATAATGATTGAGCCCCCTTAAATAATGTTGGGGAGGAGACAGGTTATAAATAAATAAACTTTCAATGTGGGTAGTGCTGAGCCATGCCAAGTTAGGGAAAAGGGGAATTTTTTGGCCAGGGGACCAGCCCGATCAGAGATGGGATCGTGTGGGGCATGGCTAGGCAATAACTAAGAATTGCGTTTGGCGTGACAGTAGCAAGTTCTTGGCGAGCAATCTTGACTGGGCTTAATTCCTTCTGGGGCTGAGACCCATCTGCTCTGGGCAACCCAGCAGCTTGGAGAGGCTCTTAGTGGACGGGCATAGGTAGGGGCTGGCTCTGGACACCGGGACCAGAGGGTCCTGGCTCAGGGTGGGAGGGGCCAGGGTCAGGTTCTGCTCCTAGGGGAGCCCAGGGAGGGGGACCCTTAGCTGGGATCTGGGCCTCTCAGTGCAGGCTGTCCTCCAGGAGCCCAGGGACAGCTGAGAAGTGCCTTACCTGGCAGAATCCCTTGCCTTTCCTGGCTCTTTTTCCCCACGGCTGCCCCACTCCCTTTCCAGCACTAGTGCCTGGGCACTAGGATCTTGCTTCCCTGGAAAGCTCACCCCATTCCCACGGATCTTCCTCTGCAAGTGTCTTTGGCTGTGCTTTCAACTTTCCTTTCTCCTACACGCCATCCTTAATACAGGCTGGGTTTTTGTGTCTGACTCTCCTTATGTTTATCTGTCCATCTGTCTTCCTAGCCCTTCTTCCTTTTGGCTCCCCCACCCCCAGTTACTCCCCTCATTGAAAAGTCAATTTCCAGTGACTGGTGTCTGTCACCTGTCCCCTGAACCCAGCATGTGCCAGATTCCTGAGACACTACAGGCTCTGTGCTGAGTTTTACAAATACGATTTCATTTAATCCTCAAAACAACCCTATAAACACACCAAGCATGCTCTGGCCTCAGGGCCTTTGCACTGCCTGTTCCTTCTGCCTCTCACATGCTTCTGGGTCCTCACATGGCTCACTCCCTTCAGGTCTCTGCTAAGATGGCACCTTGTCATTGAGGCCTTGCCTGACTGCCCTATTTGAAATAGCTCCCCTACCCTCATATGGCTTATCCCCCTTTCCTCTTTATTTTTCTCCCTAATGCTCATATGGGAGTCCTGGTGGCACAGCAGTTAAGAGCTCAGGCTGCTGACCAAAAGGTTGGCAGTTTGAATCCACCAGTCGCTCCTTGGAAACCCTATGGGGCAGTTCTGTTCTGTCCTATAGGGTCACTGTGAGTCAGAATTGACTCAACGGCAGCGGGTTTGGTTTTTTACTTACATTGTCTGGCGTACTATGTATGTTACTTATTTGTTTGTTGACAGTCCCTCCCCCACACGCAACACTAGAATGTAAGGTCCAAGGGGCAGAGATGTTTGTCTCTTTGTTTCCTGCTGTTTCCCAGCACCTAGAACAGTGCGTGGCACATACTAGGAGCTCGGAGAGGTTAAGTAACTCAGCCAAGGTCTCACAGGCAGTAAATAGGAGAGCCCGACTTGACCCCACACTTCCACCAAAGACGGTCCTAGGGTGGGGCTGGTGGAGGCGGCTGGTAACAGAGCTGGCCCAACAGCTGAAACATCTGGGCCTTTGGAGATGGGTGGGTCAGCTACTGTAAGACTATTCTTCTAGAAAGGCTCTCAAACCCTGAAATTAAGCCAAACTAATTTTTCAGCAAGTACTCTTTTGTAGGCAAAAAAGAGCCAGAGCTCAACAGGACGCAGCCAGCAGTGTGTGTCTGAGGGCTCCAGTGGGAGCAGGAGGCTGAGGAGAGGCACTCTCCTACACAGAGGTGGGGGTCCCCCTGTCCAGGGTGGAGACCCTCCTGCATCCTCCCAGCAGGCAGAAGAGGAGCTGCTACCAGCAGAGCCAGTTCACACAAGTAGTCTTCTGCTTGGGCAGTTTTGACTAACGGCTGAATCCGTGATGCGTGTCCTCATGCAGTAGAAAACTGACAGCTTTGGCCTTCATAGCCTAGCCATGGGAATCAGACTTGGTTTCTTCATCTATAAAACAGCATCTTTCAGTTCTAAAAAGCAAAGATTTTTTTGGTATTCTTGGCTCCAGATCCCACTAGCCTCAGCAGCTGTACATGGGTCCACAGGAGCTTATGCCTCCTCAGCTCTGTCATATCAATACCAGTTACCTGTTGTTGTTGAGTTGATTCCAATTCATGGTGACCCCATGTGTGTCAAGAGTAGAATTATGCTCCATAGGGTTTAGTGTGATCTTTTGGAAGTAGATTGCCAGACCTTTCTTTTGAGGCACCTCTGGGTGGATTTGAACCGTCAAACTTTCGGTTAGCAGCTGAACACTTAACCGTTTGTGCCACCCAGGGACTCTGTTGTATCAGTAAGAGCTACCATTTATTTAGCACTTAATTGTGTGCCAGGCACTTGGTGTGTAGTTGCTCTTTAATTCTACAGTAACACTACGAGGTAGGTACTAGTACTATCCCCATTTTATAGTGAACAAACAGGCACAGAGTGCCATTTACTGGGTTGAGTGGCAGGGCCAGGATGAGGAACCCAGGCAGTCTGTCCCCTGGCCAAGTCTAGCCCTGAGCTCCTTAGCTCTCTTTTGCCCCTCAATCTCGGCTCCAGGAGGCCCAATAGCCCCATGTCTGGGGATACAGGGGCCCGTAGGAGGGAGGCACAGATGCCCACTCCCAGCTGTCTAGGATGGCCTGGTGGGATCTGAATTGAGAGTCAGGCTTGAGGATTTGACCTCTAAGCAGACAGGTGTTGCTGTAGCGGCCTCCTCCCTAGGCCCCTTTCTGTCCAGGGAGGCCTCTGGTCAGTGGAACTGTGAAAAAGAAAGCAGTAACTCTGTCCCCCGAGGGAAGGCCTGGTGAAAGGCACCGATTGCAAGCAGGGTCAACCACTCAAAATAATTCAGTCTGGGGAATAACAGGGGGAAAAGGAAGAATTTGGGCCCTGAAGGGGAACTGGTAACTTCGGGACTCACCTGAGGCAACATGCCAGAGCCCAGACACCTGGCTGTATCTCCTTAGAGAGTGAGGGCCTCCTGGGACCTCCCTGCACCTGCTGCCCAGGCCTGGAGGCATCTCAGGGGAGACTGAGGCCCACCAAGGTTTTGTCAAAGGAGAAGTGGGTTCTCCCCACTAGTTTGGTCAGAAGGGTCGGAGGAAAGAGCTCAGAGCCAAGTCAGGAGACCTGGAAGCAGTTTAATCCCGAGCAAGTCATCTGCCTTCTTGTGCCTCCATTTCCCCTGATAAATGGGCACACTCAGCTACCCTTTTACCTGCCTTCATCTTCTGAAAGGAGGGAGGAGAGGAGGAGAAGTAAACAAATGAATAGTTACAAGGAAAGCAAAAGTGAGTGAACGCTACAGGAATCCAGGAGGGGTGGTTTACACCTCTGTACCTGAAGGAGTCTCTTGCATGCTGAGGAACAAGCCTGGAGGGGTGGGGGTGGCAGCTGAGGAAGACACCGAGGCCGGCTTCTTGGCCCTTCACAGAATGGCCGGGGCAGGCCCTTCCTCCCCCTCACTGCCCTGTGCTCAGCCCCTTGGCAGCTCTTCCTGAGCTTGTTTTTCCAAATCACTAATGAACTTCACGCTTGGGCTCCCAGGTGGGCCAACTCTCCTGGCTAACTTTTCTTTGGAGAAAAAAAACTCCCACTTCCCATGCTTCCTGGCAGAGCTGGGATATGCTCTCCCCACCCCTGACCCCAACTCCCACAGTTGCCTCTGCTTTGGAGGGGAGGGCAGATGGGCGGTTCCAGGTCTCTGGACCCCGAGCATTACTACTAGGCAGGCACCTTCACCAACTCATTTCTGGGTGGCCATGGAGAGCCCACAGGCTAGAGCCATTTGTCTAATGCCCACATCAGACTGTATTGTCTGGGCAGCCCATTTCTCAAAGGACAGAATATGAGGCTGGAAAAGGAACTTGAAATTTACCTTCACGGGGCAGAAGGAGGCAGGAGAAGCTCCAGGTAAAGTTGTAAGGTGGGAAAGTGTTCTGTAGTCCTCTCTCCTACCCCAACCTCCTTCCATGCCATTTCTCATCAACCTATCCATGCTAAAGTATAAATGAGATCAGTCTTATTGTGTGATGGGGGTCCATCCTAGCCAAAGGTGCACATCCCTAAGGGTGAAATTGCAGGCATCAGGGAGCTATCTGGGAGCAGTGTCGATAATTCAAAGAATGCTTTCCTGGGCCTGTGAATTGACCCTGCCCATGCTCAACTGCCAACCGAAAAGATGGCAGTTCAGGTCCACTCAGGCACCTTGGAAGAAAGTCCTGGTGATCTACTTCCCAGAAATCAGCCATTGAAAACCCTGTGGAGCACAGTTCTACTCTGACACACATGGGAGCTCCATGAGTTGGAATCAACTCGATAGCAACTGATTTAGGGAGGTGGTGAAGATAGTGTGACATGACGACAAAGTAGATAGTTGTGAGTTCAAATCTGGTTTCTACCCCTTCCAGGCTGTGTGACCTTAGGCAAGCACCTAACCTCTCTGATCTTCAGTTCCTCTGTAAAATGGGATGATGAAATCTACTTTACAGGGCCAGTGGGAAGATTGAAGGAGATACTGCATAGAGAGTGCCTAATAGTGCCAGGCACGGAATAGAGAGACAGCTAATGAATGCTCATTCCCAAAGATCCCCCCGCAGACTGGCTCCTGCTGCAGAAGCCCCAGAGGTGCTGCTGCTTGCTTAGTTTTCCTGGGTCCCTCTGTATTCTACATTGGTGTTGTGCGGTAATAAGAGCAAGGTGTATCCTCCCCATCCCGGTGCAGACTCCTAGTGAGGGAAGCATCTCTGAGAGGCAGGCCTGGCTCTTCGTTGGCCAGGGTAAGGCCACAGCCAGGTAGAAATCAGGGTGGGGCAGGCATGGGGCTTGCCAAGTTGTTGTGGTGCCCTGGACCTCCCTCACCTGCCTGCTGGGGCTAAGTTGTCTACTCAGGGAGGAAGCCCACCCCACCCACCAAGCAGGACAGTATAGCATGGGCCGTGGGAGTGCACCCTGACAATGGTGAATGGCATCACATGAATAACAGATGAAGGCTCCGTAATTGGTGTTATTACACATGCATTTCATCTCCAGTCATAATGATTGGATACTTAAACCCTGCGGTTCCTCTGCCGAGCGCTGCTGTCATCATTCTAGCCGAGATCCCAGCAGCTGTCGGCATCAGCCGCTGCCACTCTCTGAGCTGATGGTGCAGTTTATTTTTCTCTGGAGCTCAGTATCCCAGGAAATGGAAGCTGGTTATTCTGGGCAGACCACCCTATTTCCTGCCACCGTGTGTTTTATCTTCTTCCTTCAGAGACTTCTCACTGTCTGGGGCAGTCACTGGGGACATCCTGGGGTGAGGCAGGAGAACAGGGCTGGACTTGAGGCTTGAGGGGGTAGGTCATGGCTGGAGCTGTGGATAATAGATAGGCTCAGCTGGCAGAAAGAGGCCCAGTCATTCCCTCCTGCCCCCTGCCTCTGTGCATGTCCCTTAAAGCAGTGGACTTCAGACTTTAGGGAGCATCAGAATTACCTGGAAGTCTTGTTAAACAGATCACTGGGCCCCACTCCCAGAGTTTCTTATTTAGTAGGTTTGGGTGGGGCCCAAGAATTTACATTTCTAACCAGTTGGAGTCCCTGGGTTGTGCAAACAGTAAACAGGCTAGGCTGCTAACTGAAAGGTTGGAGGGTTGAGTCTACTCAGAGATACCTCGGAAGAAAGGCCTGGTGATGGACTGCCAAAAAATCAGCGATTGAAAACCGTATGGAGCCCAGTTCTACTCTGACACACCGGGGGTCTCTGTGAGTCAGAATAGACTCAATGGCAACTGTTTTCAACCAGTTCCCAGATGATGCTGATGCTGCCAGTCCAGGACCTCACTTTGAGAACCACTGCCTTAAAGCCTTGTCCTTCTAGTGTGATCTGTGGCCCAACAGCCCTACCTGAGAGCTTGTTAGAAATGCAGACTCTCAGGCCCTGCCTTAGACCACCTGACTCAGAATAACATTCTAACAAGATTCCCAGATGATTTATATTCCCATTACAGTTTGAGAAGTTTTAAAGCACGAATGCGTTGGAGGTGGGCAGAGGTATTATAGGCAGGGCTGGGAAGCTGTAGTTCCCTGACCAGTTACTTCCAGCTAAGAGTAGCCTCTGCCCTCTTCTGTGCACTGTGATGGTTAAAAATAAAAAATTGGGAAGCCTTGACTTAAAGCAGCCAAGCAGTTGGATAAAGACCCTTTGAGGAGAGAATTCCACCTCCGTAGGGTTTGCAATAGCTGTGATCTTTTGAAAGTAGATCGCCAGGCCTTTCTTCCAAGGCACCTCTGGATGGATTAACCGTCAACCCTTCAGGTAGCAACTGAGCACTTAACCGTTGGACTCCATAGTATCAATAAGAGCTACCATTTATTGAGCACTTATTGTGTGCTAGGCACTTCCTGTGTAGACACTCATTTAATCCTACAATAACACTGTGAGGTGGGTACTAGTACGATCCCCATTTTATAGCGAGCAATCAGGCACAGAGTGTATCATTTACCGGGTGGAGTGGCAGGGCCAGCATGAAGAACCAGTCATTCTGACCCCTGGCTGAGTCTTCTAGCTGCTGGCACCTTACCTCTCCTTTGTCCCTCAGTCTCTTATTTTGTACATTAATCCTGCCTCTCACCATCTGAAGGACTGCCTGGTGACCCATTCCTCCCCTCCCCCAAGCAGAGGCCTCTGTCCCCAGCTACTCCCAGGCCAGTCTGACAGCTACCACCTTCCCTCCTCCCCTGCCTACAGGTGGTGGCCTTCGCCTCGCTTTTCTTCATTCTGGTCTCCATCACCACCTTCTGCTTGGAGACCCATGAGGCCTTCAACATCGACCGCAATGTGACTGAGATCCACCGCGTGGGGAACACCACCAGTGTGCGCTTCCGGCGGGAGGTGGAGACAGAGCCTATCCTGACCTACATTGAGGGCGTGTGCGTGCTGTGGTTCACGCTGGAGTTCCTGGTGCGCATCGTGTGCTGCCCCGACACGCTGGACTTCGTCAAGAACCTGCTCAACATCATCGACTTTGTGGCCATCCTGCCCTTCTACCTGGAGGTGGGGCTGAGCGGTCTGTCGTCCAAGGCGGCCCGCGATGTGCTGGGCTTCCTGCGGGTGGTGCGCTTCGTGCGCATCCTGCGCATTTTCAAGCTCACGCGCCACTTTGTGGGGCTGCGCGTGCTGGGCCACACGCTGCGGGCAAGCACCAATGAGTTCCTGCTGCTCATCATCTTCCTGGCCCTGGGCGTACTCATCTTCGCCACCATGATCTACTACGCAGAGCGCATCGGCGCCAGGCCTTCTGACCCGAGGGGCAATGACCACACCGACTTCAAGAACATCCCCATTGGCTTCTGGTGGGCCGTGGTCACCATGACGACGCTGGGCTACGGGGACATGTACCCCAAGACATGGTCGGGCATGCTGGTGGGGGCTCTGTGTGCACTGGCTGGCGTGCTCACCATTGCCATGCCTGTGCCCGTGATTGTCAACAACTTTGGCATGTACTACTCCCTGGCCATGGCCAAGCAGAAGCTGCCCAAGAAACGGAAGAAGCACGTGCCACGGCCACCCCAGCTTGAGTCGCCCATTTACTGCAAGTCCGAGGAGACCTCGCCCCGGGACAGCACCTACAGTGATACCAGCCCACCTGCCCGGGAAGAGGGTATGGTCGAGAGGAAACGGGCAGGTGAGACTAGGGACTGGGTTGAAAGGCCCCCTCCCTTCCAGTGGCTGAGCAAGTCCCCAGATGGACCTCAGCCTTTGGAATTTGGGGTTTTGTTTTTATTGCTCTGGGCTTCCCTAAGTATAAGAGCTGCCTTTTATGAAGGCAAAGTATTGAGGCTGAGTTTCTCTATCCTCTGGTTCTCTCATAGTTTCCTGAACATCAGGGTCTGTGGAATGAGCATCTCACCCAGGTTAGGCTGTGATGGACAATGCATGGGACTGTAGATTAGAAGCCCTGGTTTCTAATCCCATCTTGGCCACTATGCTGTGTGCCCTGAGGCCAGTCACTCTCCCTCTCTGGGCATAGATTCCTCACCTGTAAAATGGAAATGATATCAATGTCCTACCCCCGAGACTTTAATGACACTCAACTGAGTGACAGATAGGAAAGCACTTTGAGAAGTTAAAACCCCTTTACAAATGTCAAGCACTGTCATTATTAGCAGGAGAATAGGGCAGCTGTTCTTCCAAGGTGTATCAACACATGAATCACTTCTTCCCAAACGCTGGAGTCTAGTGTCTCTTGGCCTAATAAATGTGATAACATAACGGCAGTGGGAGGCTGCCTTCTGTTCAGCTCAAACTAGATTGGAGTCCTGGGCTGGAAGTTGACATGAGATGGAAGGGAAATGAGGAGGGAGTAGCCCAGAGAGTGTTAGGAGGGGACAGAAGATGGGAGAAACTGGCATCTGTGTCCTGGAAGGGGAGGGCCTGGGGGTCTGATCTTGTCCTTAAACAATGGGAAAAGTCATCCCAAAGAAGCCTCTACCTGAATCAGGAGATGGAGAAAGGAAACCAGGTTTACCCACAGCAAGATGGAGTGAGGCTGGAGAGGTGGAAAGACACCCTGCGTCTTAGGTATGGAAGGATTCCCAAGGGACGCTGGGGATTCCTGGTGTGGGAGCCTTTGGATGCAGGCCATGGGGAGCTGAGGGTGGAGCTCCTGGGCTGGGGGGTGGAGTGGGACTAGTCCTCAAGGGGAGTTGCCTGACCCAGGACACTCCCCTGTGGCCTGTTGGCACGTGCCCATCATACACGCTGGGTCATTGAAAGGCCTAGGTCTTCCGAAGACCCTGAGAGAGGAGCATCCCCACCAGGCTCCCCTCTTTCCTCCACCAAAGTGGTACCCCCTTCCCCATCCCTGAATATCTATCCCGTAGCCCAGTGCCCCAGGGCATTTCATCTGGCAACTGTTTTCAACCAGTTCCCAGATGATGCTGAGGCAGAGGACTATTCAGGGCTCTGAGGCCTATTCAGGGCTCCGAGGGAATCTTAACGTCAATATCAAGTTCAAGCACTCGATCCGACATACACTTCACTGTGGATGTGTCAGCCATGCCCTTCGCCTGACCCTAACTGGCCAGTGCCTTCAGACAGAGCAGCACCGCCCCCAGATCTTCAGATCGAAGGGCCCAGCTTCACCTGTGCTGCTGCCTGACAGACAGGGTTTGGTGCTAAGAGCCCAAAGCAGAAATCAAAGCCGCTTCTTCACAGCGCCCTTCCAAATACAGGTGGGCCCCAAGAGCAGAAGGCTCTAAATCCTCTGGGCACTGGACTCTAGCCTAGATGTCCAGGGAATGAGACTGACTGCCTTCACATTGTCCAGGGAGAGCAAGCCAGGGAAGCTACTGTAAAGGCTCAACCCTGGCAGTTTCCCCCCACCGCACACACACACAAGAGGCCAGGCATTCTCCAAGGGAATGCAAACTCATCCAAATGTCAGCCTGAGCCAGGCCCAAGGAGGAGGCATTTCTATAGCCTGCCTTGGGCTGAGCTCATGGGGCACCCCTCAGCAAGCAGATTTGCGGAGATCTTTGCTGGAGGACATCTGGGCTGTGGCCCCATCCCCCAGGAAAGACCCTAGGCCAAGACTGGAAGGGAAGCTAGCCTTCAGACCAAGCACAGCATCCTGCCCCCAGGAGCAGGCCTCCTCCCTGGTTCAGTGACACTCCCTCCCAAGTCAGTACAAGGCGCCTTTCTTGGGTTGGGATGAGAGACCCCAGGTGGCCTATGAGAAGGCCCAGACAGCCCCTCACCAGCCTCCTTTCTGTCTGCTCCATCAGACTCCAAGCAGAACGGTGACGCTAATGCAGTGCTGTCAGACGAGGAGGGAGCTGGCCTCACCCAGCCCCTGGCCTCTGCTCCCACTCCCGAGGAGCGCAGGGCCCTGCGTCGCTCCGGTACCCGGGACAGAAACAAGAAGGCAGCTGCTTGCTTCCTGCTCAGCACTGGGGACTACGCCTGTGCCGATGGCAGTGTCCGGAAAGGTATGGCTCCCCGGGCTGGGCAGGTGGGAAGCCCCCATCTGTGGGATCAGTCTCCCCAGCCTCCCCCACAGAGCTTGAGGTCCCCTCTTCCCCTGAGACCGTGGCCACCATCCCCTCTGCCTTGGGCACGCCCCCGCTTTTAGGTTAGGCACCCTGATCTCCCAGGCTCTGGATTAGAAAGGCCTCCAGCATCCGAAAAAGGTACACACAGCTCCCCTCCGCCCTGAGATGTGCCATAGGAAGAGCTCTGGAAGGCAGTTCTAGGGGATGGGGGCACACCAGCTCAGGGGCCCCCACCCCTCACTTCCATTTTTATCACCTTCCTTGGCATTCTTTCCCTCTGGTTTGTGCTGCTACTTCCAGGCCTAACTCAACAGGATCACTACCAGTCCCTCCCTAGGCCTCCCGTAAACACAACTAAGACTTTCCCAAGCAAGTAGTCCCAGGAAGTTTAAACAACGTTTAGGTGTCAGTGTAATGATGAGATGCTGCTTGTGTGAAGTCTTCAGAGCAGCCTGGCACCGTGGAAATTCCACAGGCCCCACATCCTCCCATCCTTCAAAGGGGGTTCTGGAGCCCAGGATGGTCTGGCCCAGCTCTGCAAGCATGTGGAATGTGACTGTCCTCTTGAGGCAGAGCCAGATGATGGCCAAGGAGAGTGGGTCCCATCTGAGGCAGCATAGGATTTGGGGAGTTAAAGAGAGCAGCCCATTCTCTGCCTGTCAGGGGAAGCTGGAATTCTATCACCAGGCCCCAAGCCAGTGGCAAGGGCAGAGCAGAAGTTGGGCGGTGGAGCTAGAGATTCCTGACCTGAAAAAGTAAGGCAGAAGTAATCAAGGATGGCTGAGGGCCCCTGGTGGTGGAGAACCAGGGGTCTCAAGACCAGGAGCTCCTTCTGCCCAGTTTACAATTACCTTTTTGTCTTTCTTGCCCTGTCCCTGTGACCTAACTTATTTAAACATCTTGCCATCTCCCTTCAAAACAAAGTCTTTTCCCTGGGTTCTCTGGCCTTTTCTTAACCAGCCATCTTTCAGCCAGATCTACTTACTGAAGCTGGTTAGGATACCCCAACCCCCAGACCAAAACTGGGTTGAGGGAGGCAGGGGCAGTGGCTGGTACAGGAATAGCCTTGGCTGCCTCTGTCCCCCCTCCCCACTAAGGATGTCCCCTCACCTGCTCAGCCCATGCTGCCTCCCAGGGCATGCTCCCAGGCACTTTCCATGGTCCCTTCAGCGCCACTGTTCCCATGGGAATCCCTAGTCTGGCCCAGCTTTGACCAGGCCCTGAGAGGTGTGTCTCCTGCTTTGCTGGGCATATGTCCTATTGGGTGGCAGGAGCAGTAACAGTGGTCTGGTATCTGGAAGGAGGTGACCCAGAGGCCCTAGCTAAATGGCTGCAAGTGGAGTATGGTCAGACCTCTTGGACCCCAGCCTGTGTTCATCTGGTAACCCCTGGCCTCTGTCCCATCCTTGGGCTCCAATGTGCCTTTGTCTCTCACCCCCCATCCCTAACATGCAGTGGCTTCCACTGTGTGCTCGTGCAGACCCAGAGCCTCGCTGTGGCTGGAACATGCTAAGGGGAGGGCCTAGAATATGGGTGGGGGGCATCCCCTGTGCAGGCACTTGAGCAGAGCTTGAGTGCTGAGCATCCCTGCTGTCTGTGTCCTATGAGGGGCTCAGTTGAGGTAGAAGTGTGGAAGAGGCTGTGAGGGTGCAGGTTGGCAGAGGGACCATGTGTTATTGAGGACAGGTCACACCTGGGTAAGAGGGGTTGCACGTGTTCATGCGTGGGGCAGGGGAGCTTGTGTCCCCCCACCAGCTCTCTCTGGGGTGCCCATGGGGCCTGGCTGCTCTATTTTCAAGATGCCTCCACACTGCTTCTTGGCAACAAGCTTGTAGCTCAGCCAATTAGAGTGACCTTCGAGAGGGAACAGGTGGGTTGCTGGGAAACAGGCCCTGTTAAGCAAGTGTAGCAATTAGTGTTGCCAAACTCCCAGTGCACACTCGGCAACTTTCCTCACACCACACCATGCCACCCTTCTCTGCCCTTAGGCTGCATTTAGGACCAGGAGTGACTGAGGCATCCTCTAGCCCAGACCCCTTCTTAGCCTGTAGCCATGCATGAGTTAGAGTGTGGACTCTCTGGGAAGAAGGTGGCAGGTGCTAATTAGGGCTTCCTAGGGTTGAGGAAGACAGGTGCTGGAGGCTGTGGGGTCTTCATGCAGCTGGGCTATGGAGCAGCTGGAGGGGAACTTACTTAGGGGCAAGGACAGGGCAAAGGTCAGCTGGGTATAGGGGCCCTGGAGTCTGTCCTCTGGAGCCCAGGAGTTGCAGAGGCCAGGGAGAGTCAGAGTCCCCAGGAGAGCCAGACCCCTCCGTACCAGCCCAGGGCACCCGCCCTGCAGGGTCCCCTGGAATGCAGATCCTTTGGACCTGCTCTGGAGAAGAGCCACACTTCCCTGACCCATGTGCCTTTTCTTCACCAAGGCTGTGAAAAGTCCCGGAGTCTAAACAACATAGCCGGAGCAGCTGGAACCAGTCTGGGGCTGTCTCTGCTGGCGTCTCGATACAGCTCACCCTACCCTCTGAGAAAGCTCCCACTCTCCCACCCCTTCCACCCCCTCACCAGCCCACCACCTGGACACTCTGCCCCCTAGCTGCATCCTCCCTCTCCTTGCCTTCCTGGGCACAAACTCACACACAGGCATTCACATGCCCTCCCCAGCCTGCCTCCTAGCTTTCATTCCTCCTTGGGCTCAGCACTGCCCACAGACTTGGGTGGAGGGAGCCGGTGAGGATAGAGGAGGATTCAGGCCCTTGAGCCTCTCCTCCACAGCATCTAGCTCCGCAGAACGTTCAGCTGTGAACTCAAGAGCAATGGGGAGAATGCTCCCAGGGCATTTACCCTAACCTACCTGCCCCCTTCCTGAGCCATAGGTGCCAGCCCACCCAGGACCAGTCTTTCTGGGCCCTGCCTTCCTCTCGGGGTCCCACCAGGGTGAACCACGCAGGCCAGACTTGTACAAGGTGATCCACATGCGCACCTGGGGCCAGTCCGCCTTGCTGAGGAGCCATGCCTATGTTAATGTTTATAATTACAGCAAATGCGTTTCCATTCCTCCTGGCTTTTAACTGGCAACCAAAGAGCCTGCAGTTGAATGACTCTGTCTGTCTGTCCATCCCACACCAGCAAGGAACAAGACTGTCACATGGGGCATCGTCTGCTGGTGCAAAAGGGGCCTGAGCCCGGCTGCTCTAAGGAGCAGCGCCTTAGACCAACAGAGTCCACGGGCAGTGCTGCTTTGGGAGAAGAGGCTTGGTGCTTTCCAGGTCTGGTGTGGCGCGCAAGCGAGGTTCCTAGAGTTGGAGCCCCAGGACTGGCTCAAGCCCTGGATGGGGCTTCAAGGTGCAGGGATGCCCTGCTCTCTGGGGGCCCTGCCCAGATCCGGTGGGTGACACCCAGTGGCAGAGCCCGGCATTCATCTGCGCACTCGCCCAGGCTGTGGCATCTCTCTCTCCATGCTGCTTCCTTTGCTTCCCCGACAGTTTTTCTTCCCTCTGCCACCCCCCACAAACTCTCAGCCCTGCCTCTGAGTCACCTGCGGCTCCCACCCAGCCTCAGCACTCTATACTCCTGCCAGAACCAGAGATTCATCTAATTTCTATAATTAAGTGTGTTCATTTACCTAACGAGCCTGGGAGCACAAAAGGTTTGTGAGTCACCGGGTGAGCAGGAGTACACCTTGGGCAGGGGCAGCTGAGGGAAGCGCAGAGACAAAGCCACCCTACCCCCACCTGCCCCTGCATAGCCCCTTGTGACTCCCAGGGAGGCTGTGGCTTGGCCTGGGACGGCCAGCCAGCCACATGTGGCCCCCTGCCTGAGCAGTGGCACCGAGCAAGGCTCTCACAGGCCTCCTCAACCCTAGGAACTCCTCAGCCGAGACATTTCCTGTTTCACCTGATGGGAATTAGACCTGACAGCAGAGCCGTGCGCCTGGCAATTTTTAGAGTCAGATTATGCAACTTTGTAGAGGGAATGACTAAGTAAAGGCCGTATCTGCTCCTTCCAGGGTGGGCAAAGACAGGCATAGCAAGACCACACTCAGGGACTCAGCAGGAGGCTGGGAAATCTGGGGGCTATGCAAAAAGGTGAAGGGGAAGGAAAGATCAGATTATTTCACGGTGAGGGTGGTGCACAGCCTATGCCAGGAGCACCTCCTTCAGCCTACGGCACACACGAGAAGATTCCTTCCAGATAGGTCTGTTGAAGGCAGGTCCTGGGATGCTCCAGCTCTGCTTCAGTCTGTGGGGCCGGCCTTACACTTGCTCCCAGGGTAAAGTGCCCCCTGAGCGTTGAGAAGAGAGGATACAGAGGCATCTGTGTGATTTCCCTTCAGAGGAGGACAGGTCACTTTAAGGGACAAGAAAGCCCTGTGGAGCAGGATGGAGACGGCTGGGTGCTCTCTCCGCTCATAGCTGAGTCTAAGAGCCCAGCTCCTTCTCCTTCATGAGGACAGGTCCTGTCCTGCCCCCAGAAGGCTCCCTGGCACCAGGGCTCCAGACTACACGGGGACATGATGAGCTAGGTGTCCAGTTTAGCGTGAGTACCGCTATTTCTCTTCTGACTTGCCTTTCTGGTTTAGGGAACTGAGGCAACTATTTCTGTGGCAGCCCTCAAGTTGTCAGGAGCCCAAGTTTCCACGGCACCCACCGCCTCCTTCCCTCCCGTCCCGCCTACAGGGATGGGCATGCTCATGGCACCCCTATGGTGGGCACAGATGTCCCTGGGCGATGTGGTACAGTGGTGCCAAGCTGGAGCCCTAGTGCCTTGGGGGCATGGACCCCACACTTGCCTCCTGGCTCTCTGGCTCTGCAAGAGAAGAGACAGGATCCAGCTAAGGGAGAGTAGAGTAGACTTGCCTGCCGCCAGCCACCTCTCAGGACCTCTGAGCCTTCCCAGGGACCTGGGGAAGGACAATGTGGGTCTGTCCTTTCCCAGGACAGAGCCCCTACTGTACACCAAGTTTTGCCTGAAGAGGAGGCTGCTTGCATGGCCTCAGGCTCACCCAGGCCTGGGGCCGCCCTTTTTGGGAGAAGGCTCACCCTCCCATCCACACTCTGAACACTCTGAGAGCACAGTTTGTATTTCCTTGGATCTGGACTTGGACATACACTCACTACTTTAGTTACAAGCCTTCCACCTACCTTTACAGGAGGCCTGGCCCTGGACCACAAAACCTCATAGCTGCAGGGGTTGTCCTAAAGCTGACCTTCCACCTGCAGCTAAGACAGCAGCCTCCCTACCTGTGCTCCCACAGGGAAAGTGGAGGAAGGGAAGACACAGGCCTCTAACATCCCAGGTGAGCATGGGATGCCAGCAAGGACTCACTGCAGAGTTGGGTTTCTCAACAAGATGCTCAGTCCCTTCCTGCAGAGCAGGGAAGCAGCCCTGGTAGAGTTCTTAACCCTACCTTGTAATCTGTATCAGGACTACTGACAACCCTAGCTGAGGCCACTTCTGTGGGCCCAGGTAGAACCAGAGGGGAAGGTGCTGTGCAGCCTAGTGCCCTGGCTGGGTGAAAGTCAAGGGATGTACCCCATGGGGCCATCCTTTTACAGAGCTTCCTGGGAGAGGAGGGCTTTCTCTGCCCTGGCCAGATAGCATCACTCTCTGTAACCCCTGGCTCTTACCCCTGGTTGGTCAAACAGGCAGATTCCAGAATGAGACTCTTGGGAAGGCCCCGCCTCAACTCTCAGAGGCCCCTGAGGATGGAAAGCCCATGGAAACCCCTGGAGAAGGCAACCTAAAACCACTGTCTCCCCAGAACAGGCTGATCTGCTCCCCAGGTCCCCCGACCACTTCACAACGTTGTCTTGACTCTCCTTCTGCCTCATACCATGCCCACCCAAGACCCCTTGGTAACCCAGGCATTCTCACCAGTGTGTCTGAGGACCTGGTTGCTCACAGGGAGGACCAGAGTCCGCTATGAGTTGGGCATAAGTGAGTATCTGGGTATTGGCTAAAGTTATATAGAAAGTTTGGGGCTGGGAGTACAGATTAAGACTACAGCTCTCTGCTTGTCCCGAGAAATGGAGCTCTGAAGAGCCTTTGATTTCTGTGGTTTTCTCTAGGACTATACTCAGGGGCCCAGAATACAAATGAACCAAGGGGCAGTCTAAGACTAGGGTGTAGGCCTCCTGAGATGGAAACAGGATCACTCCAAGATGGGATCACCCTTTCCCTAGTAAAGTGATGGAAGCTGTTTATCATGGCCAGGCAGCCCAGGATGGAAGTTGTGCGGTCTCTATGCTGAAGCTGACCCCACCTTTACTGGGGGACTGGCCTGTGACCACAAAACCTAATAGCTGCAGGGGTTGTCCCAGTGCTGACCTGGAGGGGGCTTGACCTCCATCTGCGCTACTGACCCAGCTCTGCAGATGGGTCAGCAGCCCCCCTACCTGCCTCTACCTGGGCTGCCACTGGGAAAGTGGGGAAAGGGGAGACCCCGGCCACTGACATCCCAGGCTGAGGATGGGATGCAGCTAGGGCTCACTGAGGGTTTGAGTTTCTCAACAAGATGCTGTTTTCTGGCCTTCTCTCCAGAGATGGACACATTCATTCTCCCTGACCTTCCCCTTCAGCATTCACCTGAGGCTGTGTGCTCTCTGTTCCTTCAGATTGAGGAAGGGGGTCCAGGCATGGCATGGCAGTATACTTAGGGGCCTTCTTGGGCTCAAAGTCCTCTTCACCAGCCCCCTGGGCAATGGAATAGCCTGGGGTGGTGATGGCAGATGGAACTATTTGGGGGAGAGCTCAGGTTGGGCAGGAACCTTCCTCACTGCCTCCATACCAGGCTGCAGAGCTGTGACCCTTCGCCCTACTGCATTGGAGCTTTGAAGACCTGGGGCTAATGGTTCCTGGAGTCCGTTACCTGAGCAGGTATGGAGACAAGCTGTAACATCATCTATGAATCAACTTAGCCTAGAGCTGGATCAGCAGAGGGGTGCTGAAAGGACTTACCCCATTCCCTGACCCATCCCTGCTCTTCCTGGCCTCTTATTCCTTATGCTCCTGGCCTGCTCCTTAGCCCACATCCTGTGGGTCAGCAGCTGGCTTCCTTCTAACATCTCACTCTTTGTTTCTCCCTTTCTTTTGCTGAACTCCTTGCCCCCCAGAAGGCAATGTTGAGCCGAAAGCGTGCGTCCCAGTGTCTCACACCTGTGCTCTTTAAACACAGAGACCTGCCAAGACGCCCTCTCGTCCAACTATGCCCAGGCTGAAGTCCTCACCCTCTCTTAAAGCTGCACCAACGCAAGAGAGACAGGCAGACAGACAGAAAGCCAAAGGCTTAGGGAAACTCTGGAACCGGGCAAGAATCTTTCACTGGGAAAGACTCAGATATCCTTGTTTGCACAGGACTGATGGGAAACCTCCCATACAACTCTCGGGGCCTGGAGCCATCTGGGTCTAATGTTCTGTTCTACTGTACATTGAAGAGATATATATGCACATATAGTATCTATATTCATACATACTATACTCTTGTGTGTAGTGCACGTGCTATTGGTGGTCTGTCTTTGTTAGGCTGTGTCTCCCCAAGCCCATCCCCTACCCCCAAACTCCCATCCCTTCCCCCTTCACAGATTTCTTGTTGATTCTGTTGAAAACATGTATGAAATATCCCAGGAAAGGTGTACCTAGGCCACCAGTCTATCTGGGTGGTCCCAGGCTAGACTTTCCCTTTTGGAGGTGTTTCCCCTGTTGGTAGGTGGCCAGTTGAAGGCCATACGGCACCCCTAGGGTCAGTGCTTCACTAGCTTCCCACCCCAGATTGGGTTCTACCTCCCACCCCACGTCCCAGTTGTGGGGGACTTCCAGGGGCTGCTCTGTAGCCTCCTACACTCCTCCTTCCACCCCTACCTGTGTCCTTGACTGGGGAGCATTTTGTCTTATTTTTTATTTTTTTGTTCCATCTCCTCCGTCTGTTTTCAAAGATGCTGCTGGGCAGACGGGCAGGGATGGGGTCTGTCTGCCTGTCTTGCTCAGGGGTCTGAGAAGGGAAAGCCTCGGGCGAGAGGAGATCAGTTGCAATACTGTACTTCCTGGCTGGTGGCCAGAGTATGCGTGCAATAGCAGAGGCCAGGTGGCCCCTTCAGCCTCGGCCTCTGCCCCTCCCTCAGCCCCCCTCCCGACCCTGCTTCCCTACCCATCCCTGCTGTTAGTCAGTCCTTTTCTAAGCTGTCCCCTTGTGTGTATCTGAGGCATGCCTAGGCCAGGCCCCCTGCCCTGTCCGCATGCCTCTGACTGTCATGCTGTGCTCGAGCCCCAATAAAGACATCTGGAGCTGTCTGGCTGCTCCTGCTGTGTGAGTGACTGCCTCTGCCTCTCCTTTCTGGCTCTGTGTCTGTGAGGACCTCCCTGGGCCTCCACCCTAGCACCTGAGGAATACAGCACACTCATAACAGTGCAGAATAGTCCTGAGAACTCCCACCCCACTGACGCAGCCCAGCTCCTGCATTTGGGAGCTAGAGACTACTGCTCAGGGAGAGAAAGGGATTTGCCAGAGGTCCCACAAAGAGACTATGATCCAGGCCCCCGTACTCCCAGGCAATGTGCTGATACTCTACTGCTGCCACCTGACCCCTCGCTGTACCAGGGAAGAAAAGACTGTTCTTTGTTTAAGGAATTCCACCTTATTCCTGCTCATTTGTGCAGCCCTCCCCTCCCTGAAATTGCACTGGTTCTATGTGGGCCAAGGCCCTGGGGATGCCAAAGTGGTGGCAATGACTGGATGGGTGGCTGGCGAACTGAGGACTGAGATCACTTAGGAGAGATGGGGAATAAACACATCCTGGGCCCAGAAAGGATAGGGGTAGTGGGAAGTCACAGTCAGATGTGGGCCGCACCTCACTATGGTTATCCCTCACACTCACATAGGCTACACACAGGCCAGCTTCACAGGCCTGCAAGCTGCACAGTCACTCAGAAGGGCACCCGCGTTTCGTTTAGTGCTCAACTGTTGCTGTCTTGAAATCCTTAATTTTGAACAAGGAGTCCTGCATTTTCATTTTGCACTGGGCTCTGCAAATTATGTAGCCGGTCCAAGGCGCATGTTTGTCTCTTTACTCTTGTCTGCCCCCAGGCATAAACTTAGAGTCACCGAGGCCTCAGTTCAAAGCCTTGATCTGCCACTTACTAGCTAGGTCCAAAACACACATTGCTGTCAAGTTGATTCCAACTCATAGCGACCCTAGAGCACAGACCCTAGAGAAACCCATAGGGTTTAAGGGACAGCTGGTGGATTCAAACTGCCGAGCTTTTGGTTAGTAGCCAAGCTCTTAACCACTGTGCCACGAGGACTCCACTAGCTGGGTAACTTGGGGCAACTCCCCTAATGTCATTTTCCGCGTCTGTAAAATGGAGATAATGATAGCACCTATTTCAGAGATCGTGGAAAGAGCCTGGCCCAGGGCCAGCACATGTGATATACATGAGCTACTCGATAAACGTTAGTTCCCTCCCCATCCTTTTCCTGTAGGTCTGAGACATTTCCCCCCAGGTATTTGCGATCTCTGTGTCCAGTCAGACCAAGAAAGGACACAGCACACTCTGGGAACTGTCAGGAGAGCTGTCTGGAACAGCTTGCAGCTGCAGGGTGAGAAGGGCAGGGCCAAGGGGAGGGAGGAAGCAAGGGGAAAGGCTATTCCTGAAGTGAAAACAAAAATCGGGCTTGGAGCCTGGGCCAGCAAGGCAAGGAAAGGTCGTGGCAGGCAGTCAGTTGTCAATTAAAGATAAAATCACTCCTCCAGCAGTGGAGGGCAATGGGGGCTCAGCTTCCCCAGACAGAAGAAAGCCATTTGCAGCCAGGCTCGCCTCGGAGAAGCTTGGCCTGGCAGTAATGGGACAGGATGCACTGCTGGCTCCATAATGATATTACGCACCAGGGCACACGTCCAAAGTGGCTGTTTTGTTTTGTTTTTTCCTGGCCGATCAATGTAGAACCATTTCATGGGTGGGCTGAGAACCCAGCGCACAGCTCAGGGGTACCAGATGCCAGGGGGTTCCTGAGAGGACCTTAGGGGGTTTAGCTGGGGTCCCCAGTGACACCTTGAGACCCCTGGAGGAGGAGGGGGCAGTGTGCAGGAGAGAAGCAGGAGTCTGCTGCTCCTCCCCCACCTCAAGGAAACAGCAGGCAGGGCTTGAAGAGGAAAATACTCTGGTCTGCTCTAGTCCCTGTGGCTGGAGTTGAGCCCAAATGAGGGAGCTGGTTAAGAGAATTGGATCCTGTGGTAATGGAGACTGACTTTTGGAGTTGGACCTGGGTTTGAGTCCTTGCACCATCACTTCCTAGTTGTGTGACCTTAGGCAAGTTGTGTAACCTCTCTGAGCCCGTATTTCCTCACCTGTAAAATAGGAGTCATAATAGTATCTACCTCATTGAGCTGTTAGGCAATGCCTGTAAAGCCCTCAGCACAGTGCCTAGCACATAACCAGTACTTATAACACATACTGGAAAAAATTCGCACTGATAGCAGATGACCAGTTTGTTTGATGGCCTCAACTTTTCAGGATAGGTACCATGAATTAGCCCCATTTCAGTGAAGCCTTTGTCTACTTGTGAGAGAGTAAGACTGGAGATAATACCAAACAGCTGACAGTTATTGAGTGCTAGGCAATACATTTAATGCTCATAAAAAGGCATTTGGTACCATCATTATCCCTGTTTACAGAGGAGAAAGCTGCAGCACAGAACTGTTAGGTCACACAGCCAATAAGTGGCAAAGCTGGGATTGGAACCCAAGCAGCTGATTCTACACACCCAATGCTTGTTAAGCGCCATCAAGTTGATTTTGACTCACAGCGAGTAGAACTGCCCCATAGGGTTTTCTAGGCTGTAATCTTGACGGGAGCAGATTGCCAGATCTTTCTCCCCGTTTTGAACAGCCAACCTGTCGGTTCGCAGTCAAACACTTAACTGTTGTGCCGTCAGGGCTCCTGCCCAGTGCTTAGCTGCTGTCTAAACTGAATGGGGCTTGTCAGTAACAACCCTAGTGTAGGGATTTGTGCTTTTCAATGTTTTTCTGTTTCCTTAATCTCAATTGATTCAAAAAACCAAGACTTGGGGAAGTACATGATTTAATCAGGCCCTTCCCCCCCGCCCCCCACAACACACACAAAAAGAGAAGGGATGTCTTCTCAAATTAATGAACAGGAGGTGAATGGCAAAAACAGTTAAGTGCTTGACTATGAGCCAAAAGGTTGGCAGTTTGAACCCACCTAGAGGCAGCTCGGAAGGCAGGCCTGGCAATCTGCTTCTAAAAGTTCACAGCCTTGAAAACCCGATAGAGCAGTTCTACTCTGTATACGTGGGGTCACCGTGAGTCAGAATCAACTCCAAGGCAACTAACACCACCAGCAGCTCACAGAGTGATTGGTTCCTCCCTCTGTGACCCCAATGGAGTTTTATGCCCTGATGCACAGAAGGGGGTCATACCCAAGGAGGTGACTGGGATCGGGACTGTGTCTGGAAATTAGGTTACAGGAGTCGCAGCTCAGCCTTAAGAAGACTCAGTGGAAACGTGATCCCCACCTTCGAGTATTTGAAAGACATCTGCTTCCAGAGAGCAGATCTAAGACTAATAGGTGGAAAGTTTGGAAAGACAAGCTGTCTTTGAATAAAGAAAAACCTTGCTTTTTGTTGTTTTCCTTGATATTACAAATTTAACACAAGGTATTAGAAAGCATCAAATCGAGAAGGAAAGTCCCCGTCACGCTCCCCTCACTCCCACTCTCCTCCTTGGAGGTGGTGCTGTGTGGTGTGGGTCTTTCCAGGCCTTCTGAAAAAAACTTTCTAGCAAAACTACCAAGTAGGAGCAGGCTGCGCTATGGAGCAGTGAAGTTCTCGTCCCATCCCTGAAAGTGTTTCGAGAGATACAGGATGATCGTGGGCTGGGGGGGTTGTAGGAAGAATTTCTGTTCAGCGTGGAAGGTTGAACTAGTAGACCTCCTCCTTTTCTAAGACTTTCCAGCTCAAACATGGGGACACAACTAATTATAGGTGGAGCTGGGTCAGAAGCCAGGTCTTCTGAACAGGGCTCAGAGATGAGCTCTTTCTCCAGCATCATTGTCCTCAAATTCCCTAACTCTAGGAATTCCGTAGGAGCCCTGGTGGCTCAATGGTTAAGTGCACGGTGCTAACTGAAAGATTGTTGGTTTGAACCAGCCCAGCAGCTCTTTGGGAGAAAAGACCTGATGATCTGCTCCTGTAATGATTACAGCCTAGAAAACTGTATGGGGCAGTTCCACTGTTTCACATGGGGTCACGGTGAGTCAGAATTGAATCAACTCGACTCGATGGCACACAACGACACAACAGGAATTCCCTGTCAGATTCACTCTTCCACAGGGTGTACTCTGGTGCAGAGACTGGCACTTGTGGTATCTCTAGTCTGGAGAGGCTCAGTGAGGCCCTGGGCTTGGACTAACCATGTATATCCAGTTCTTGCCCTCCTAGGGACCCTAAGGCATGATTGCAGTGAAACGTCCCTTCATTTCCCAGCTCTGAGCCCTTGTATGTGCACCCTCTGGTACCCACACAGCAGGTGGCACCTGAGCTGGCTCAATCACCTGGGGCTGTGGTGACCGCACACATGCCCCCAACAGCATGCATTTTCTAGAAGCCAGGCAGGGCTGCCAGGGAGCTTGTCTCTCCCCTGGGTAACCTCAGGGGGGCCATGGCATCACAGGCTGAGAAGAAGGAGCCAGGAGGAGTGCTGTGGCCCCTGGTCAGAGAGTCAGTGGCATTTTGAGGTTAGTGCTAGAAGCCTCTCCCTTCTTTCCCCACAGGGCTATAGGTGTCAGGCCTCTGTATTTGTCTGCTTCTCCAGGAATCAGTCCCTGGGAAGGGCAGTGGTCAGCAAGCATATGCTTAGGGCTGTTGGATACCAATGGAGTTCCTGGGTGGTACAAACTATTGAGTGCTCGACTACTAGCCAAATCCTTGGAAGACAGGCCTGGTGATCTGCTTTGAAAGATCATAGCCTTGAAAACCCCATGGAGCAGTTCTACTCTGCGCACATAGGGTTGCCACAAGTTGGAACCAACTCCTCAGCAACTAACAATAATTGGATACCAGTTTCCCAGAACTGCAGGGCTCTGCTTTTAAATGAGTTAGGGTCCCTGATTCCTAAATCAGCCCTGCCTACTTGGGGGGAAAAGGTAGGAAAGGGTCCCCTCCTTTCTCTTTGCACACACTCTTCCCTAGGTGACCTTAACCACTTCCACGGCCAGTGGGGTCACTAGTGGGGTGCAGACCACTCCCCTGACGTTGTCTGAGGGGGTGACACCAAAATGACCCCGGGGTCATTGGTGACACCGGTGGCAGCAGCAGGCTAGCCAGTGCTGCCAGGGGAGGAGCTTCCAAGGCAATGGTGTTACTAGGTTTGGTGCCACGTGTCACCCAGTGTGGTAATTCGTAGTCCCCCCATCGCCCCACCCCCATCATCTGCCAGTCAGGGCACAGCGCCTGCCATTGGGCAGAGAGGAGGGTCTCTGCCTAGGCCTAAGGGAGAGTGGAAGAGCTGCAGGGGCAACAGCAGAGTGGGGGTGGGGGTGGGGGTGGGGCCGCGTTGGGGAGGTGCTTGGCCCTCGGGCACTGCAAGGAGGGAGGAGTGGGGATGGCCACACCGTTCAGCCAGGCGAGGGAGGGGAGGAATGTTCGCTGGCCCGCCTGCCTACCCCGGAAGAGGGGGATGACACCATGAGTTACCACACTAGGTGATACCAACCCTAATGACTGCCACTGCCCATGGTCTTAAATACATTCCAGGTGCTGGTGACGTCCACATTTATAGTTCCAGCCCAGAACTCCCCCTCAGCTCTGTTCATTCATTCATTCAACAAACCTATTGAGACTCTCTCTTCCAGCTGGGGAGCCCTGGTGGTACAATGGTTAAGCTTGGCTGCTAACCAAAAGATTGGCAGTTCAAACCCATCCAGCAGCTCTGCAGGAGAAAGGTCTGGCAATCTGCTTCCTTAAAAATTACAGCCAAGAAAACCCTATGGGGCAGTTCTGTTCTGTCACATGGGGTCGCTATGAGTTGAAATCGACTCCACTTCACCTACCAACAACCACATAGTCCAGGCACTGCTCTACAAATGCTGAGTACACAGCAGTGAATCAAACAGACAAACCCCCTTCTCCTTCAAGCTCTCTGCACTCACCAAATGCTGCCTGCCTGACTCCTCCGCGGGCATCTCTGTGCTTCCCAACATGGGATTTTGACTTCACCCTTCTGCCTCCTGCTCTCCCTTCTAAGTGTGTTACCACCATCCACCCAGAGGTCGAGCTAGAAACTTGGGTGTCATCATATCCCTACCCTCTCAATCATTAATTCACTCATTCATTTAACATATAACAAATCTTTATTAAATGCCTACAAGGGCCAAGCACTTGCTTTACTGGGGGAAACAACAGTGAACAAGACAGCTAGGATAACTGCCCGTATGGTCTAATGGGGAGAGAGACAAAAAAAAAAAAAGCCCTCCCCCCCAAAAAAGAAAAGTACCCCATGTCCATATTCCAACCCGGTAACAAGTTCTACCATCTCTTGGTGTTAGCCGCCATTGAGTTGGCCCCCGACTCATGGTGACCCCATGCAAGATGGAATGAAATGCTGCCTGGTCCTGTGCCATCCCCGTGATAACTTGCAGACTGGACCATTGGGATCCATAGGGTTTTCATTTACTGATTTTAGAAAGGAGATTTCAGGCCTTTCCTCCTAGTCGGTCTTAGTCTGGAAGCTCAGTGGAAGCCTGTTCAGCATCAATACAAGACACGAACCTCCACTGACAGATAGTGGTGGCTGCGCATGAGGTGCATTGGCCAGAAATCGAAATCAGGTCTCCCACATGGAAGGTGAAAATTCTACCACTAAATTATCATCTCTAGCTTCGAAATCTGTTTTAAATATTCTCCATTTCTCCCTCCCTTCACTCCACCGCCACAGTCTGTCTCTGTCGCCTCTCTTCCTTGTCTCCTGTGTCCCATCTGCCCTTCCACCATCCAGTCCCCACCCAGTAGCCAGAGAGAGCTTCCTAAAACAGAAACCAGATCATGTTACCCCTGCTTAAAACTCAGTGGCTGGATTCCCACTGCATTTCAAATAAAATCCAAACTCCTTATGAGGGCCCTCAAGGCCCTGCTAGTCAGGCCCCTTCCTGTCTCTACATGCATTCATGCTTCTCTCCCCTCAGCCCGTGAACCAGCGACTCAGCTTCCTGTTACTTTCTCACACATTCCAACGCCTCTTTCACCTTTAGTGTTTTTGCACAGGAGGTTCCCTCACAGGGATGTTTTACCCCACCCCCACTCCCAACTCCTTTGCTTGGCTGAATTCTCACCCTGCAGGCCTGGCCCCATCCTTCAGCCCCTGTTATTTTCATCACTGCAGCCAGCGCATCCTTTTCTTCGTGGTAGTTAGCACTCTCTGTGACTATATATTTGTTTACTTGTTATTGCCTGCTTCCCTGACTAAAGGGTAAGTTCTAGGGCCTAGCACAGTGCTAGGGGCTCAATAAATATTTTATGAATGAATGAATGCGCAGGAGATGGGCCTGGCTCCAGTAGCTGCTGAGCTCTATCCTCTCTTAACCCTCATAAGTGCTGCCTCCAGCTGGCTTTTGCACCTCACTTCTAGGGCATTCCTGGGAGTCCTTGGGGAAAAATGTGAAAGCTCTTCTCTTTACATTATGCATTTCCTGCCTGAGAAACTGTCAGAATAATGAGGAAGGCTGGAAGGAAGGGAGACTGCACGGAGAGTTCCTTTTGGATCTCACCGTTTTCTACCTGGTATTGTTTGGTATTTGTAAGAGTCCTCCTCCCTCTCCTGCCAGCTACTCAAGGTGCCGATTCACCCTGGCTCCCCTCTGAGGGCCCAGCCCAGGGCTCCGTGCACAGTAGGGCTACGAGAAATGTTTGTTAAATGAATGAAGAAAGTGATGGGAAAAGAAGAAATAAGTAAGAAAGAATAGTGAGGAGTAGAAAAAGGAAGGAGGAAGAAGAGAGAGGGATGAATAGGGTGGTGAAGAGAGGTCGGAGAAGGAGGGAAGGAAGTGGGGTTGGGGAGTGGGAAAGGGTGAAGAAGCTTGAGCTGGGAGAGTTGCTGGCCCAGCGTGGACCCCAACACCAAGCCAGCCCTCCCCTCCCCCCCATTCTTTCCTGAACTGTGAGACTTCTGATCCTGCCAGCCACTGACACCAATGGCATCCTGCATCTTCCTCGGCTCATAGACCTTGGGGCTCCCTAGGGTGGGACAGCCCCTAAGGAGACCGCTGCAGGGACCAGAGCCGGGGAACCGTTAACCTGCTGCACACCTCCATTCCTGATATTCAAGACTCCTCCTTGAACACCTCTCCCCTCAATTCCTCATATTTAGGCCCAAGTCCAAGGACAGTTAACTTCAAATTCAGTATCAGTGACCAAATATTCAGAGCCAACAAACAAAGAGACTCTCCTCCATATCCTCAGCCCTTGGCCCCAGAGAGGCAGTATCCGCTCCTCCTCACAGCCCAGCCTGGGCCAGCCACCCCTTGGGAAGATCAGAAGGCCAGCCCAGGAAGCTGGAAGCCCCAAAGGGACTGTTCCCAGAGAGCCGTTGGCCATGGTGGTCACCCTCCCTGCAGTGGCGGCTCCTGAGTTGCTATGGAGTGCCACCAGTGCCAATGCCACCACAACCACCACCACTGTTACTGCAAAGAAGCTGCTCCTGGGTCCTTAACTCTCTCTAGGCTGCTGGTCAGTCAGCCTGGGTGGCCAATCTGTGCTGTCCTCTCAGTGTACTAGGTGGCCATGTACCATGGAACAGTAGTCAGAACCAGACCCCTCCCCAGTACCCCAGCTTCATCCAGCCTCGAGCCCCAGGACTTCCTCCTCCCCTGAGGGTACAGCTCTGTTTGTACTCCTGGCAAGTGGATTAGGGACCTCAGTTCTCCCAGGATCCCACTAGTGGTGGCAGCCAGCTCCCAGGGAGCCTGGGGGCAGGGTGGTGAGGGTAGGGGGGAGATAAGAGGGCTCCAATGTTATCACTTTCCCTCTGTGCCACAGTGATAGACTGTGAGAAGCTGGACCACCCTGGGCAGAACTGGAAAGTTGAATTCCAGTACTCTCCATCTCTTTTCCTGGGCTCTTCCCCATCCCTGCCAGGGAGCTCTCACTAACCACCATCTCTACTGCCACCTAGACATACACACATATTTTCAGTGTCCTTCTACCCCCTTCATCCACGAAAGCTTCTAAGAGGTGACATCTTCTGTACATAAGAAATTATTTTTCTATCAGTCATTCACATTTTTAGTATGAATTGGAGTCCATGTACATTTTATTTCCCAGGAGATAGAATTGTTAGAACTTCTCTCAACTTATGGAGTGAGATCCTTCTTCTCTGTTATAGGAAATCCTAGCACTAGAGAACCCCAAGCAGGGTAGTTTTTTGTTTTTTTCCTATTGTGGGAAACACTCTTTATCCCAAGAGTGGATAACTTTTTTTTTTAAATCAAGGGAGGAAGAAAGCAGGAGCTTCCTTGTGTGGCTCAAATTAGAGGCCAGGGTCATACAAGGAATTCTGGTCTGACTCTGATTAACAAAAAAGAAAATGGAACACAAATGGGAAATTAGAAAAGATATGCAGCAGGAGTTGCCTCTGTCTGGCAGAGCCTTTGCTCTCCCATTTGCCCTCCCATCTCACATTTCAGTACTGAGGCCTCTGTCTGGCAAACTCTTACTCATCCCTCAAGGCCCATTCAGCTGTCACCTCTTCCAAGAAGCTTTCGTAGACTCTTCCGGATGGAATTCCTTTGTTCTTCCTTTATGTGCTCACAGTGTCTTGTACACCCCTCCATTATAGCAGTTATTACAGTGATTGCTTGTTGCTTGTTTACTCATTTATGGATGCTTCACTTATTACTGCTTTTATCTCCAGCCTCTGTTCAGTGCTTGGGAGCTCAATAGAGAACAAATGAATGAATAGATAGTGATCAGTTAGCTGCCCCCTGCTGACTTCTGTGGTTCACTGTCATTCTAATTCTAGCCAGTGTATTTGGGTCTCAGAATTTGTCCCAAACAATTCCCTAGGGTGCTGGGCCTCTCACTGTACCACCCCCATCACGGTGTGGCAGCCATGCTCCCCCTACTTCCCATCTCACTGCATCCCTCTGCCATCAGTGCTCCCATCCACAGCTGCCTCCAGCTTTCCAGGCCCCAAGCAGCTGGAGTATTTCTTTCCTGGTATTAATGGCTGCAGATTTGCTTCAGAATTCACTCAGAGCAACCGAGGGCTCGTGTGCTGGGTTCTTTCTTTCTCTCCATCTTTCTTCTTCTCAGTCTTCATTAAGAATGTTCTTTTCTGCACCTGAACAACAAAAAGACAAATAATCCAGTTAAAAAATGGGCAAAGGATGTGAACAGACACTTCACCAAAGATAACATTCAGGCAACTAACAGACACATGAGGAAATGCTCCTGCTCATTAGCCGTTAGAGAAATGCAAGTCAAAACTATGATGAGATAGCATCTCACCCTGAAAATATTGGCACTAAAAAAAAAAAAAAAACCCAGCAAATA
>NW_004444233.1:667179-737679 GCF_000243295.1 Trichechus manatus latirostris | reverse complement strand
TCACATGAATAGACATATGCACACCCATGTTCATTGCAGCATTATTCACAACAGCAAAAGGACAGAAACAACCTAAGTGCCTATCAACAGATGAATGGATAAAACAAATTATGGTACATACACACAATGGAATACTATGCAACAATAAAGAACAATGAGGAAGCCACGAAACATCTCACAACATGAATGACTCTGGAGGGCATTATGCTGAGTGAAATAAGTCAATCACAAAAGGACAAATATTGTATGAGACCACTATTATAAGAACTGAAGAAAAGATTTATACACAGAAAAAAAAAATTATTTGATGATTAAGAGGGTGGGGAGGGAAAGGGAGGGAAATCACTAACTAGATAGTAGACAAGTGTCAATTTTGGTGAAGGGAAAGACAACACACAATATAGGGGAAGTCTGCACAACTTGACCAAGGCAAAGTCATAGAAGTTTCCTAGACACATCCAAACCCCTTGAGTGACTGAGTTGCTGGGGCTGAGGGCTGGAGACCATAGTCTTGGGGGACAACCAGGTCAATTGGCATCACAAAGTTCAAAAAGAAAATGTTCTACATCCTACTTTGGTGAGTAGCGTCTGGAGTCTTAAAAGCTTGCAAGCGGCCACCTACATCAATTGGTCCCAGCCTGTCCAGACCAAAGGAGAATGAAGAAAACCAAAGACACAAGGAAAATATTAGTCCAAAGGACTAAGGGACCACACGAACCAGAGCTTCCACCAGCCTGAGCCCAAAACTAGATGGTGCCTGGCTTCCACCACCTACCACTCTGACAGAGATCACAACAGAGAATCCCAGACTGAGCAGGAGAAAAATGTAGAACAAAATTCAAATTCACAAAAAAAGACTACAGTCGCTGGTCTGACAGAGGCTAGAGGAGACCCCGCGATTATGGTCCCCAAACACTCTGCTAACTCAGAACTGAAGCCACTCCCAAAGTCCACGTTTCAGACAAAGATTAGAAAGGCCTGTAAAACAAAAACGCGCATACGGAACATGCTTCTTAGTTCAGTCAAATATACTAGACCAAACGGGCAACGCCTGCCCAAAAGCAAGACGTGAAAGCAGGAAGGGACAGGAACTGAAGCAATGGACACATGGAATCCGGGGTGGAAAGGGGGAGAGTGCTCCCACATTGTGGGGATAGGCAACCAATGTCACAAAACAATTATGTATATTAACCCAAAGGACGAAATGAATGAGAAACTAACTTGATTTGTAAACTTTCACCTAAAGCACAGTAAAATTAAAAAGGAAAAAAAAAAGTTCTTTCTTGAGCTTCATGCCCTCCCCAGCTCACCAAGTGCTAGTCTGATCATTCAGGTTTGTGCTCCGGGGCAAAATTCCTGCTGCATATGGGGGCAGGGCTGTTTCCCTTGCTGTTTGAGCCAGTCCCTTAATGTCGCTGAACTTCAGGTTCCACATCTATGAAATGAGAGTAAAACCTTCCCTGTCCTTGTCCAAGGGTGGTATGAAGATTAAATGAGAAGGCGAAGAGCAGGTAACTCTTGAAATAATAATAGCCAACATTTATAAAGTGCTAACAGTGGATCAAGCACTATTCTAAGCCCTCTATGTGGATTAATCCTCAGAAAAACGCCAGGAGGTGAGGGCTTTTTATCACTCCTGTTTTACAGATGAGGAAAGCAAGGCACAGAGAGTAATTTGACGGAGATCTCATAGACAGCAAATCTCACAGTCCGATTTTGATCTGAATACAATGACCCCTGTTCTCCTGACCACTCACTCTCCGGCCGGGTAAAGCCATAGGCAGGAGCTGGCTCCCTAGCACCAGCACCGCTACTGCCATTGAGGCCCCACCCACTGCCCACATCCAGCTAGCATTCTGGCAGCACCCTGTCTGCCACTGGCTTCACTGATTTTGAGCTGTGTGATTTGGGGCAATGACTTAACCTCTCTGAGCATGGTTCCTCATCCGTGATCTCCTGCAGGTTTTGCTAAGAGGAGTAAACAGAGGTTTAGAGTACATGAAACAGCTAACCAGACCCAGGCAGGTGAATGGTGCTGAATGCGTGTCCTTCCCAATTATAGTTAGAGAACAGTCTAGGGTGGGGAGTAGAGGGGTAGGGGTGGAGTGGCAGACCTGACTTCCACAACAGAAAGCACTGGAACCCTTTTCCAGAAATCCCGTGCTGGGGCCACTCACTGTGGGATGGAGGCCATGTCCAGCTTGAGGCAGGGCCTTGGGCATTAATACTCATGAGATGACCCACTGGTGTGGCCATTTCCCTAGGGTAACCTGGAAGAAGTAATGTCTGCGTGCTTGCTCCCCAAAGCTGTGAGGCATCAGAGGGAAGCTCACGAAACTGTCTGCTCCTTAGGCCACCACCTTCCATCCTCTTCTCTCCCCAAGGTCCAGGCGTGGGGAGCTGCCCCCAAGTCTTTAGCCATGGAAATGGGAGCCAAGAAGGCAGTGAGGTGAGAGGAAGTTCAGGAAGAGACAGAAATCCAGGATCTGAGAGGAAAAAGGAGAGAGAGGGAGAGAAAGAGGGACAGAGGGGGGAAGAAAGAGAAGACAGAGAGGAGGGAGAAGAAAGGAAGCGAGGAGTGGGGGGAGAGTGGAAGACAGATGAGGGGGAGGAGAAGAAGAGAGAGGGGAAGGAAGGAGAAGGGGAGGGAGGAGGGACCAGGTCCCCTGGCAGGCAGAGGCTGTGGGGCCTAAGACGAACTGAACAGGCTGGAAATAGAACAGCTGGGCAAACCCAACAGGCTCTGTTTGGGTGTCTGCTGAGCAAGCACGTGAATGAACAGAATGGGGGAACAATTCAAGGAAGAAGTGGATCATTTCCCCTCAGAGGTAGGTCAGGACAGGCGGTGTTTATTCCAGTTCTGCACAGATTAGTCAGGGTTCTTTTTCTGGGGAGTTTTCTTTAGGTAATCATTATTTTTAACGGGTCAGCTGGGTGGCTGGGGTAGCCTGGTGCCACCCCATCCTTGGCAAGTAAAAGGTTTGGGTTACTTTGAGACCAAGACCACTCTGGGTTTTTATTCTAATTGTGAATGCTGCTGGTTTTAGGGGAAGGATCTTAATCCACTTTCCGAATGGAGATTTCAGGAATCCATGAGCTATGTAACGAAATACCCTTCCCGTATTAAAACAAAACCTAATTCTGGGCTGGGTCAGGACTGGCCTGGGGGAACCTGCCTCCCAGCACCTCTAAACTTCACCACCTTTTTTGATGACTTCACATGAGGTGAGCAAAGGTCACCTTGGGAGGTGCCAGGGCCACCGGAGGCTCTGCCACAGCCTGGCTCCGTCCAGGACCTCCAGCGACACCTCTTTTCTTCTTACCCTCTCCTCCCACGGCACTTTGTATTTTCCTCCACTATCCCCCCCCCCCCCCGCCGTGGAGACTGCTGAGCTTCAACAAGAATTCACTGACTCTCAGGGTTGACTCATGGTGACCCCGTGCACAATGCACAACAGAACAAAATGCTGCCCAGTCCTGTGCCATCCCCATGATCGGCTGCAGATTAGACCATTGGGATCCATAGGGTTTTCATTGGCTGATTTTCCAAAGTAGGCCTCCAGGCCTTTCTTTGTAGTTCATCTTAGTCTGGAAGCACCGCTGAAATCTGTTCAGCATCATAGCAACAGGCAAGCCCCCAAGGACAGGCGGGTGGTGGCTTTGCATGAGGTACACTGGCGAGGAATCAAACCCAGGTCTCCCACACGGAAGGCAAGAATTTTACCACTGAACCACCACAACTGGACCCCCTGAAATCTCAGGCAAGATTGAATGTATGTGTGTCTGAGTTTTCCGGAAGAAGGATCCAAAGCTTTCATCAGATTCTCAGAGGTGTTTGTCCCACCAGCCCAAACATGAGAACTGCTGGTCCAGGGGTCAGACCTTGGGCCAGCACAGACTACAAATGTAGCTGGAGCCAGATGGTCCCTCGTGGCTGTTTTTAAGCTTGGCCCAAAGAGTCCTCCTCACTTTGGGGCTTTTGCTCCATCACCGATATCTCCAGAGTACAGATCAGCTCAACTTGAACTGAATGTGGACAGAATCAGGGGGCCTGAGCTCTAACCGAGCCCTGGTGGCACAGTGGTTAAAACGCTCGGCTGCTAACTGAAGGGTCGGCAGTTCGAACCCACCAGCCTCTCTGCTGGAGAAAGATGTGGCAGTCTGCTTCCGTCAAGATTTACAGCCTTGGAAACGTGATGGGGTGGTTCTACCCTGTTCTGCAGGATCTCTGCGAGTCGGAATTGACTTGACGGCAGTGGGTTTGAGCTTTAACCTTGCTTCTGCCACCAGCTGTGCAGTTTTTCCGCAGCTTAACTCAGCTGAGCTGCAGTTCCCCATTTGTAAAATTGGGGGCAATGCCTCCCACCTTAGCTAGTTCTTAGGAGGCTCAAATGAGATCATGTGTCCCTACTACTTAGCTCAGTAACTGACATTTCATAAAGCCCAATTTCCTTCCTTCCTCCCTTCCTTCTTTCCTGGATGAACTCTAAGACCCTTTCCAAGTTTAATAGGTACCAACCAACCATTTGCTGTCTAGTTGATTCTGATTCATGGTGACCCCATGAACTGTGCTCCACAGGGTTTTCAATGGCTGATTTTTCAAAAGTAGATCGCCAGGCCTTTCTTCCAAGGTACCTCTGGGTAGACTTGAACCTCCACTGTTTTGGTTAGCAGCCAAGTGTGTTAACTATTTGCACTACCCAGGGAAAAGACCTTCAAGGCAGCCTAAATCGGAGGAGAGAAAGAACACACACATTTCACTGCCTCTCCACGAGGGGGCTGGGACTGACCGATTAGGTCTGGTGGAGAATGGAAGGGATCTGAGTAATTAATCAGGTCTCAACTTAAGCCCTAGCCGCTTATGTTAGGTTGAGGCAACTAAACCCATATCTGATATTCGGAACACAGCTGGATATCACATTGGATTTTTGCTTTAACCAAACGCCTGACATTTTGTAGAGCACATTTCTAAGCATGGTGCTGAGAGCTGGCAGGCCTAGGTATGTATTCCCCAAGTTCCAACCCAGTTCCCACTGCTGCTCTAGGCTTCAGTGTTCCCATTTCTCCCCTCCCTATCATCAGAAAGCATTCACACCAAGCCCCAGCTGGTGATCAGTTCATGGCAAAAAGTGTCAGAAGGGAGGGGAAGTCTTATCTCCAAGGAGATTAGATCCGAATTTTCCTGTTTCGACAGGATGGTTAGTCCTGCACATGGTGATTATATAACCCCAAGCGGAAATAGGACCCTGGAGTCTACCTTTTTCCCAGACTGGCCACTTAGAAATAAATCAGCCAGAAGGAAGCTGATTTAAGACCTCTGGGCTCCGTCCCCATCACACACACCATCAAGAGAGAACACTTGATTACAGGCACATCCTGCAATCTCTCTTTCCCCACACTGCCTCTCCCCTTCCTTTTGGTCCCAGCCTAAAGAAACCTGTTCTGTGTGCTTATTTTGTCTTCAGGTAGAGGTAGTAGTAAAGCAAGTCAGGCTCCATTTCTCTGACTTCGATGAGGTGGGGAACAAGGGGGATATTTTGGAGAATTAAGGAATTCCTCCTTGTTCTTTGTGCTATCTGTGCCTGTCCCACCCTTACCTGCCCTGGTCTGACCTGCCTCTTGCAGGAGTTAGAGACCAGCATCTCAGGGTAAAGTATTCTGAGCTTCCCAGATGTAAAGGGCAAGAGAAATCAAAGCCACTGTTATCTCCATCCAGATGATGGGGATGAAAACAGTCCAAGCCAGTCTCCTTTTTTGGCACACTTGGCTAGTGGCTGAGCTACTGCTAGGCTGAGATTTCTCTTGCCTCAAACTAACCTGGCCCCAAAGGTTGCCAGGGCATCAGCTACTAAATCCCCAATCCATAAAATTATCTGGCAGCCTGTGAAGCCCCAGCCTTCTCAGATCAGGAAAGAATCTTTATTCCATCCTGACCTCAGAAGCTACCTTGTCCCCTTTATCCATGCTTTCTTCACTCGGTTTGGGTATCACATTTGTAATTTGATGCCCAGAAAGTATTTTTAGTTACCAACCAAGACCCAAACTTCATTCCCATTCACAACTGGGGTGATAAGAGGGTGGGGTGGTTGAAGCAGATCCCACCAGCCACAGGGCTAACAGCTGCTTGAAAGATCCTCCTAAAAGACAGGTCTGGTCATGTCCCTCCTTACTAAATACCCTTCAGTGATGCCCACTTGCCCGTGAGATAAAGTTGAGATGCCCCGGCGCAAGTTCCCAAGACCCTTTACTATCTAAACCATGGCCGTTGAGCCAATTCCAACTCTTATAGGACAGAGTAGAACTACCCTGTAGGGTTTCCAAGGAGCGCCTGGTAGATTTGAACTGCTGACCTTTTTGTTAGCAGCCTAGCTCTTAACCACTACGCCACCAGGATTTCCTTTACTATCTCATCCCAGCTTATCTCCCAGGCCTTGGTCCCTCCCTCCTACATGCCCTCTGCTCCAACCACACCCAAATGTAAGTGCTCTTGAACTTGCACACTCTCATGCTTTTGGTAGCACTATTCCCTTTGCTTGGAGTGCCCTCTCCCCTTTCTCCACCTTGTGAAACCCTTCTCACCCTTTGTGAGGTCTTTTCTAATCCACCCTGTCCCACCAGCAGAATTGTGTTCCCATAGTACAACACCTTTACAAGAGCATGTCTTGCACTAGATGATTATGTCACTGTCCTGTACAAAGTTTTTTAAAGGTCATATCTTGGCCTTACATTTCCTGTATCCCCTACCAACTAGGTCCTAGTGACCTAGTTAGATACGTTAAGAAAACATATCCAAAATTTAGATATGGCCAGGAGGATGACTGAATGTTCCTTCAATGTCATGCTGAGCTTTGTTTAACAGACCCACACAAAGATTAATTCTCTAGCACTGTGCTACCAATATATGACCCTTGAGCACTTGAATGAAACGTGGCTAACGCTCACGTCAAAATGACAATATTTGGGACGTATTGAGTTAAATAAAATACATTATGAAAATTAATCTCGTGTTTCTTTTTGCTTTTTTAATGTGGCTACTGTTGTTGTGTGCCATCGAGTCGATTCCAGCTGATAGCGACCCTGTAGGACAGAGTAGAACTGCCCCATAGGGTTTCCTAGGCCATAATCTTTACAGGAGCAGATTGCCACATCTTTCTCCTTTGGAGCCGCTGGTGGATTTGAACTGCCAACTTTTACATTAGCAGTCAAGCGCTTAATCATTGTGTCACCAGGGCTCCTAGGTGGCTTCCAGAAAATTTAAAAGTACACATATGGCTCACATCATATTTTTATTGGACAGCACTGCTCTAGAAGATTGTATCATTGTTTAACTTTGTGATTTGCTGTTATTAATTAAGGGCTCAGACTGTGAAGTTACATGTTAATTTGTAGGGTTTTGTCTGGTAGAGATTCAAATGATTTCTGTACAGTAGGAAAGATAACCCTGAATTTAAAAGATCAGATTTGTCTTTAACTTAAAACATAATAATTTTTTGGAATGCCTTTATTTTAAATCCCAGTTCCTCAAATGCTCTTTGAAACAGCTTTATCATCATGTTGGTTTCCTCGTTAATTAATGAGTTCAATAAATTGTTTGACGTATGTTCTTTCTATAGTTGTATGAGGCTCATGTTTTTAATTTTTTGGAAATTATACTTTGACACATCTCTGTCTCTTGACAGAGCTTGAGAGCAGAGACTGTGAATTAGTAACATGCCTGGTGTTAAGTAGGGGCTCAATAAATGTTGAATGAATAAAAAGCAACTTGCTTTGAATTGGTGCATTATGTTTAATCTCCCAACCACACTTTGCACTGGGGTCCTTATTAGTTACATGCCTGGGGTCATAGATTGAATTGTGTCCCCCCAGAATATCTGTCAACTTGGCTAGGTCATGATTCCCTGTATTGTATGATTGTCCACCATTTTGTAATCTGAGGTGATTTCCTTATGTGTTGTAAATCCTATCACTATGATGTAATAAGATGGATAACAGCAGTTATACTGATGAAATCTACAAGATTAGGTAGTGTTTTAAGCCAATCTCTTTTGAAATACAAAAGAGAGAAGCAACGAGAGAGAGATATGGAGACCTCATTCCACCAAGAAAGCAGCACCAGGAGCAGAGAGCATCCTTTGGACCTGAGGTTCCTGTGCTGAGATGCTCCCAGACCAAGGGAAGATTGATGACAAGGCCCTTCCTCCAGAGCCAACAGAGAAAGCCTTCCCCTCGAGCTGATGCCCTGAATTTGGACTTATAGCCCACTAGACTATAATAGAAAAAATTTCTCTGTGTTGAAGCCATCCTCTTGTTGTATTTCTGTTATAGCAGCACTGGATAACTAAGACACTTGGGGAGTGGGAGGATGTAGGAAAGATGAGACCTCTTTTCAGGACCCCAAACTATTTGGGTGGTCCCATGAAGATGCCCAGATTCTTGGGGCCTGTGACCTGTCAAAGCAAATCCCTTCAATCAGCTCAAGATAAAGTCCCCCCAGGCTCCCTGTACACCCACCTAGGATGCCTCAGGAAGTGGGGGGCCCAGACAGGTTCTCCTTCCCTTCCCATCCAATGACCTGGGTTGTTGCCAACTGCAGCACTGTATAAATTCCCCCAGAGCCCCCCAGACTGCTCCTCAAGGTCTGGATTAAAAACCAGTTGCTGTCAAGTTGATCCTGACACATGGCACCCCACATGTTTCAGAGTAGAACCGTGGTCTATAGGGTGTTCAATGGCTGATATTTTTGGAAGTAGATTGCCAGGCCTTTTTTCCAAGGAGCGTCTGGGTGGACTTGAACCTCCAGCTTTTCAGTTAGCAGTGGAGCACGTTAACCATTTGCACTACCCAGGGACTCCAAGGTCTGGATACAGAGGAGCTTTGGTTGTTGGAGGTCCGTAATAGTGCAGTCCTCAGGAGCTAGGTTTTCTGGGGACCCTGGAAAATCTCTCTGGGTTCTGAGTGCCAGTAGACAATTGCAAAAATGTGTCACTCCCCAGGGATCACAATAGAGGGTCCCAGACAGAGTTGGAGAAAAATGTAGAACAAAATTCTAACTCACACAAAAAGACCAGATTTAGTGGTCTGACAGAGACTGGAGAAACCCCGAGAGTATGGCCCCCGGACACCCTTTTAACTCAGTACTGAGGTTACTCCTGAGGTTCACCCTTCAGCCAAAGATTAGACAGGCCCATAAAACAAAACAAGACTAAAAGGGCACACCAGCCCAGGGGCAAGGATGAGAAGGCAGGAGGGGACAGGAAAGCTGGTACTGGGGAACCCAAGGTCAAGAAACGGAGAGTGTTGACACATCGTGGGGTTGGCAACCAATGTCACAAAACAATACGTATATTAATTGTTTAATGAAATACTAATTTCCTCTGTGAACCTTCATCTAAAGCGCAATAAAAAATGTCACTTCCCCTTTACTCTCCTTGACACCACAGGCACAGTGGGGTATGGCTGGCTGTCAACTGAGGGTAGAAGTTGATTGCAAATTCCTTGAGGGCAGAAACTTTTCATTTTTATGCCTGGCACCTGGCTAGCACGTTGCCTGGCACTCAGCGAATGCTAATCTGCCTCCTCCCTCTGCTCAGTTCCAGCACCACAGCCAGCTTCCTTCCAACGAGTCTGATAGAAAGATTCCTCCGCCCGGACAGAACACTGATTAATCAATCCCCCCTCTGGGATTCTGGGCAGAATCAGCTGATAATTAGGCATCAAGTTCAGGGTTGGTGAACTTTTAGAAGTATCACAGCATGTCTGCCCTTGTCCACTTTCCTTACAGGGAAAAGAGAAGCTGGTAGAGGTTTGCTTCTGGAGAAGGATAATAAAATCAACATTTCTAAGCACTTATTTTGTGCTGGCTCTGAGCTAGGCCCTTTCCATGTTGTTGTTGGCTGCCATGGAGTTGATTTCAACTCACAGCAACCCCATGTGACAGAGTAGAACTGCCACATAGGGTTTCCTAGGCTGTAGGGCATCTCATTTAAGTCACACAACAACCCTATGGCATGGAGATGATTGTCTCCATTTTACAGAAAGTGCAGGTTCCAAGAACTACATGACTTGCTCAAGGTTACAGGTAATGAATGAATGGCAGTCATATTCTGAAGCCAGTTCTGTTTTCCCCCAAAGCCATATTCTTCCCACAGCAGCAGGTAAAGAAAACAAATACAGTCCTGGAGGGAGAGGTCACACCTTAAAGCTGTTATCAGCTAAAACTTCCCTTAATTAACAATTAGCACCTTAGTAGGAATTAGTTGCTTACAGCAAGAATGTGTCATCACTCTCCAGTTTCTCATGCTGAATGGAATACTGTTTTCCAGAGGGTTCCTGGGACATAACTCCCCTTCCCCCAGCCTTCCACCCTTCCTCCTACTACATTCCCAGGCCTCCCTCGTTTATCCTGGCTAATATCTACATGACAGCTCCAACCTCATCTCCACCCGGAAGTCTTCCCAGTCGCACCCTCAGGAGAGATCCCTCCTCCGTGCTTCCCTGGACTTCTGGGCCTGCTTCTAGTCAGCGCCAACTCATGGCAACTCTATGTATAACAGAACAAAACATTACCTGGTCCTGTGCCATCTTCATGATCTTTGGTAATCCAGCAATGCTCCATTGTGATCCACAGTATTCTCATTGGCTAGTTTTTGGAAGTAGATCACCAGACCTTTCTTCCTAGTCTATCATCCTGGAAGCTCCGCTGAAACGTGTCTACCATGGGTGATCCTGCTGGTATTTGAAATACCAGTAGCATAGCTTCCAGCATCACACAACACAAAAGCCACCACAGCATGACAAACGGACAGATGGGTGGTGGGCTATTGGTTTATATTCATCTAACTCCTTTCTGACTACAAGTTCCCTGAGGCACAGTTCACATCAATCCTTTTACAGCCTACACCTTCCATCGCCTGGTGCTCTGTGGCTGTGAGTCAATGAATCAATCTGTGACAGTAGGGAAGTCAGTCAGGAAAGAAGAGAAAACCAAAATTATCCTCCTCTACTTCACTGTTTGTGTGAGACCAGGCTATGAGCTGCTCAGAATCATTTGTGCACCATATTTGGCATCACTGTCCAAACCTGAGTTATTTTGTGGTTGGAAACTTTCAAGAAAAGGGATTGAATTATCGTCTGGGAGAAATACGCCCAAGGAAAAAAAGGGGGAAGGGGGCTTTCAATATTGGTGGAGATTTCCTGCCCTGAGGAAAACCAAATCCCAATGAGATGAACTGTTTGTAAGACCTTCAGCACAGTTACTCATTTATTCCTTCATTCATCAATCATCCCACAAATGTACAGCTGCACTAGCTCTGAGCTCAAGCTTAGTAGCCAAGGAAAAAGAGGAAGTGAGGTTCATTCCTGAAGTCCTGACACAGGCTCCGACAAGGATGAACCCTGAAAACGTTCTGCTGAGCAAAATAAGTCAGCCACAAAAGGACAAATATTGTACAGCCCACTTACATGAAATATCTAGAATAGACACAAGTGAATACCAAAGTTTATTAGTGGTTACCAGAGGCAGGTGGTGGTGGGGAATGGGGAGTTATTACTTAAGGGGTACTGAATTTCTGTTCAAAAATACAACAACAAAACTAGTTGCCATGGAGTCAATTCCCATTCATGGCAATGCCATGTGTGACCATGAGTGCTAGAGGGGTTTTAATGGCTCATCTTTCAGAAGTAGGTCACCAGGACTTTCTTCCTAGGCAACTCTAAGTAGATTCGAACTTCCAACCTTTCAGTTAGTAGCAGAGCACTTAACCATTTGCATCACCCAGAAATGTTGAGTTTCTGTTATGGGGGTAAAAAACATTTGAAAATGGATAATGGAGATGGTTGTACAACATGCTGAATGTAGTTGATGTCACTGAAGTGTACACTTATATATGGCTAAAATGGCAAATGTTTTGTTATACATATTTTGCCACAATAAAATTTTTAAAGAAAGGATCCACTCTTGAGGTGCTGTGTGCTCAGAACACAGCCGTTCCACCTGCAGAGGCCCCTGCACATGGGAGAGCCTAGGGCTTCTCTGGAAGCAGAGGAGGAGCAGGCTGTGGTAGGGAAGGCTCAGCCAGGCCCATGGGGCAGGGAAGCAGGTGGTGGCTCCCGAAGCCAAGGCCCTGGTCTGGCGGGAAGCACTGTCTTCACCTTCTGCAAGCTGGGCTAACGCTCAGCCTTTGACGTCAGGGCTGGTGGATGAGGCCATGCAATAGGCCAGGAGGGGGTGGGGCAGTGGGTAGACAGAAACATCCAGGCATCCAGTGGGGCAGTTGCTTACACCAGAGGGCAGGGATGGGGATGCCAGCAGGGCTGGGGGTCCCATTGTCCAGAGCCCCTGCAGGACCTCTATGGAGGGGCCTGAGGTCATCCTCACCACCGAAGCACTAGTCTGGCTTGGCTTAGAGGGTCTGCTATTCAGAGGGCTTCAAGCTAGCTCCATGGGTCAAGAACATAAAAATGTAGTCATTCACTTAGGTCATTCATAATTATTTGTGAGGTGTTAAGGGCTGAAAGAGGAGCCCTGGTGACACGTTGGTTAAGGGCTTGGCTACTAACCAAAAGGTTGGCAGTTTGAACTCACCAGCTGCTCCATGCGAGAAAAGACCTGGTGATCTGTTCCCGTAAAGATTACAGCCTAGGAAACCCTATGGGGCAGTTCTGCTCTGTCATATAAGATTGCTGTCAGTCAGAACTGACTTGATGGCACACAACTCAAGGACTGACAACACTAACCTGAAAGACTCTTACATCAACCTTATGAAATGAGCAAGGCAGGGACAGCTAGCCCATTGTGCAGGAAAAGAGAACAAGGCACCAAAAGGTTAAGGCCCTGGCTGCCATTCAGTTCACCAGTGAAAGAGATAGGCTTTGAACTGCTGTTTTTGTCCCTGGTCCTGGGTCCTTTCTCACACCAGGCTGCCTCTCCTGATTCTGCCCCAAAAAGTAACTTCGTGGGTCCTCAGGTGGTATCCACAATAAGGGGCTTAGAGACCAAGCCCAGGATGGTGAGTGGTCCAGCTGTTCTAGGTAGCTCTCCTGAGGACTGGCCACAGGGACCAGGGTTGGGGGGAGGGGGAAGCAGCTCTGAGTCCCTGCGGCCTGTGTGGCCCCCACCACATCCTCATACCCATTCTTGATAAGGCACCCCCCAACCAAGCACGCTGGCAGCCTGAAGGCGTTTCCCTTACCAGGGAATTCAGAGGCTTTGTGGCTGGGGGAAGATGCCCAGGGTCTGTGACTCAGTATGCCTGCAAGGAAATAAATCCACAAAAGTGATTTCTTTTTCCTTCTAACAAGAAATGAGGTTCACAATCCATTCCTAGCCGCCAGGGGAGAGCCCTCTCCGAATTCTTTCCCTGCCTCAGTACCAGTCATTAAATTGGTCACTTGGGCTTCAGGGAATAAAGTCCACCCTGCACAGCTGTGGTTGAGCCTGGCTCACTCGGCTGGCTAAAGCCCTGAAGGACGGTGATGAGAGGGTTTGCTACCCACCGAGCTCTCCCTCCGGGGCACAGATAGAACTCAGGCCAGTCAGAGCACTCAGAAATACTCTTCCTGAGCACAGGAGAAAGGGTGGAAAGCTCAAACCTTTCCCTTCTACTCAAAAGCCAAGGCCCCTGCCTCTCTAGAGCAGATCTGGTGCATTATCACATCCACTTTACATACATTTTCTCGTTTAATCCTAACACCACCCTGTGAAGGAAGTGTTGTCCCCACTCTCAACCAATTGTCGTGAAGTTCAATCCGACTCATTGTAACCCGGCCCCAAGTGTATCTGAGTAGAACTGTGATCCGTAGGGTTTTCAATAGCTAATTTTTCAGAATTAGAAAAATTCAGAAGTAGATCACCAGGTTTTTTTCTCCAAGGCACCTCTGGGTGGACTTGAACCTTTAACTTTTTGGTTAGCAGCCGAGTGCATTAACCGTTTGCACCACCAGAGACTCTAGATCCCCACTCTAAAGATGAAAAATCTCAGGCTCAGAGCAGTTAACATGTCTGTGTCAGGCCTCTAGTGAGTGGCAGAACCATGACCTGGATCTCACAACAGTCATTTCAGGTAGGTATTGTTATAAACTTTTCAGAGATAAAGAAATTGAGAGCAGACAGGCTAATTAAGCTTGTCCAAAGGCAAACCACTGCTAAGTAATAGAGCTGAAATAGAGCCCAAAGCCAAGCTAGATTTATAATCTGATCTCCTTACTACTTCCGGCAGGCTATCTAGTTCTGCCTCCACACTTTGCTCACTGGGTCCCCTTCCCCTTCAATGCCCTTTTCCCGTCCCCATCCCCTCAGCCAACTGTCTGAAGTCTATATATCTTCACATTTAGCTCAAAATGTATGGATTGATAATTGTGTCCCCACAAAAGATATGTTGAAGTCCTAACCCCCTGGTACCACTGAATGTGATCTTGTTTGGAAATAGGGTTTTTGAAGATGTTATAAGTTAATCCAGTATGACTGGTATCCTTATAAAAAGAGAAGGAAGACACAGAGACACAGACACAGATGGAAGACGGCCACGTGAGGGCAGAGACAGAGATTTGAGTGATGCATCTACAAGCCAAGGAATGCCAAGGGTTTCCAGGAACCACCAGTAGCCAAACAAGGATTCTTCCCTAGAACTTTCAGAGAGAGTATGGCCCTGTTGACACCTTGATTTTGGACTTCTAGCCCCCAGAACTGTGAGACAATACATTTCTGTTGTTTTAAAGCACCTAGTTTGTGGTGCTTTTGTTACAGCAGCCTAAGAAACTGATACACTCCCCCATGGCCTTTGGGCGGTGCTGATCTCCCTCTTTCTCTCCTACTCCACTTACTGAACATAAAGGCACTAGTCATGGTCTGCTTGTGTGTTCTCTGGTTGTTTCATGTGTGTTGAGCCTTGTTTCTGCCCCCTCTTGTCTTTCCTAAAGAAGAACAACCAATCACTTGAGATGCCACATTGCTTACAGCCCTGAGATTTCAGCTCAAGGTTGGAGACCACACTTTCTTACTACCACAGCAGCCAGCACAGTGCCAAGAACAAAGTAGGAATTCAGTAAGTTCTACACATTTGTATGTTATTGTTCAAAATATTTCAATCTCCATTATCTTGATTAATCTTCCTAAGAAACTTGGGAGGTAGCATCCCAGGTTCTGAGGGGTTAGGTGCTATAGCTAAGGTGACTAGCCAGTTAGGGGACAAGCAGAACTGGGACCGAGGTTCTCTGATCCTGAGTCTAGGCTCTTTCCGCTGCATGGGCCACAGACATATGATCAACTGTTGATGGAATGGTGTCCTCCACCAGCTGATTCCTTCTCTGTTTCTTCTTCCACAGAGCTATGAGAAGAGTCCTGGTGGGGCCAAGTGAGGGTACGGTCAGACTGGCTAAGAGTGTGGGGGTAGTAAAAGCATTTCAGTGACAATGAGTCTAGCATCTGCCAAGGTTCAGGTCTTGGTCCAAGAGAGGACCCTCCAGGTGCCCCTCAAAGGGTCCATGCAGGTTCCTGGATCTATGAAGTCGTTGCCCCACCCTGTGGCCCTGTAGGGAGCCACTAGTAGGGGCAGGTGATCAGTGACAGACCACTCCCAAGTCGTCACAGGATCCTGTGGAAGGGGAAGGAAAGGGGAAGGAAAACCATAGGAGATCCGCTACAGCCTACCACGAAGCAGAGAATCATCAGGGCAGAAGGGGTTGCTGTTGCTGTGTTGCCCACAGAGTTCCAAGTTGAACCAGGGCAGAACACACTCCCCTCAGGCAGCAGATGCCCCATCGGGCATATCTGTGGCTGCTTTGCCAGAAAGAAGGATTAGTTTGCATAGAACCATTCCAGTTCTCAGCAAGACTGCCCAAAGGATCTGGGGTGCATCCTGGAGCCCAGCTCCTTCTCTCCTCCAAGGCAAGCAGCCAGTAGCAGGGTCTGACCCCCTGAGGCTCAGGAGGGCGGTCAGGGTCACCATGGCAACCTCACATGGGCATCCTTTGTGGGATCCTCATGTGCCTGCACAGCATCCAAGGACAGTGCCAAAGTAATCATCCCGGTCACTTTCCATGTCTCCATCTCGTGGCTTCTCCGCCTTGTGGAGAAGGCCAGGGCTGAAGCTGGGGCTGGGGCCGAGCGTGTGACACCTGCTTTTTGAGTGCAGCCCTGGCACAGACTGCTTGCTCTGAATCTGCACAGCTTCCTGCTCTGGGAAATACAGATTAATTGAATGACATGTGCAGCGATTACGGGAAGAAGGAGATGGGGGGGGGGGGCGGGTGTCTATAGATCCAGCCAAGGAGACTAGGAATTAGTTCAACCCATCACTCTATACTGAGATCTCTTAGCAGGCATCAGTGGAATGGTCACCACGTCTATCCCAAATGCAGAATCTCACAGCTTGAGTGCTCACCTTTCTCACAGGGAGCCCACAGAGAGGGCTGCTGTGAGGTGGGGCGAGTCACAGCTGCAGCAGCAATGCCGTTCAATGCCATCCCATTACATTCAATCCAATATTAACTCGCCACTTACTATGCGCTGGAAATAGTGCCAAGGTCATAAGTAAAATAATCTTCAAGATGAAGAAGCTCACTGCAAAGCAGAGAAGACATCCAGATGTACATATAATATTCCTAGACTTTCAGGGATAATCCTGATATCAAACATTCTGTAAGCTCTGGAGAGGGCAAGGAACATAGGCACCCGCTAACCCCAGTGCCTGGAACAGAGGAGGCAGTTACTGCATGTTTGTTGAATGAGCAAATGAACAAATGACTGGTTCATCTGAGTTGGACAAGCAAGTTCACTGGAGCTCTACAGGGAGTTAGGATTCAATATGCTCTCTGCTGGCTGTCCCTTCAGCACCCCTCCATTTCCTCTCAGGAGACCCTCCTCAATTTCCACCTTTTCTCAAAGGACCCCTCCAGACGTGGGCTCTGCAATTACGCATTCAACACCCAACTCCATGGTCTCCAAGCCCCAGGGTGCAGCAGATAACTAATATTAGCCGGTCAGCGTCGGCACAGAGGCACTTTAAGATGTTTAGCCTGGCTGGAGAGCCCTAGACAGAGCTGGATGTATTTTTAGCTCTTTGGGTATCTGGAAAGGTATTGAGATGCAGTCGACGTTACAGACACCCGGGCAAATCAGTATTCTGCTACTGGTCTCCCCACGCCAGCAGTTTCCATTCAGTGTCTCAAAAGCAAGGGTTGCCATGGAGATTGAGCACCGGGACAACCGAACTTCCTGTTGGGAAACAGCCATACAGGTAGAGCTTGGGGCCAATGGGAATTAAGGAGCTCTTGGGTGGCCAGTTTCCTCTCCAGAAGGCAAATGGTGGCAGAAGTCCTTGGCACCCTTGGAAGGGGTCAGTCAGGAGACTGAGGACACTGTCTCGGAACTTCATTCAGGAAGCTATTGATTCTGTTTCTCCCTCAGCCTGCCATGGGACTGGTTTCGTTCTCTTCCTGTCCCTTCCTGCCCCCTAGGGCTTTGGCCATCCAACAGGCAGCCTGGGAGCTACTCGGAGAGGAAGGCGGCAGGGCCATTTAGTAGTGGAAACATCTGGGTACCAAGTATGAGATCCACCAGTCCTGGCACAAACCTAGAACACAAGCTCTGAGTGCGGCCTGGTGGAGGCCAGGTCATCCTGGTCCTGAACCATCTGAATTGCAGCAGCCCATGATTCAGAATGGCACTATACAGGATTATCTTATTTTATCCTCACTATCATCCTGAGAGGCTACAAGACAGGAAGCATGATTCCCACTTTACTCATTCATTCAACAAACATTTCCTGTGCATCCGATATGCTGGGCAAATGGGATGAGAAATCTGAGACTCAAGAGACTAAGTAGCCCACCTATGGTTACAAAGCTAGTGAGAGATGGGACCAGGAGATGCCTAGGTCTGTCCAATCTACAGATTCAGAGGGATAAGAGCCCAAAGAAGCTCTTAGAGGGCATTTAGTCTGACCCTTGCACTTCACAGAAAATAAACTGAGGTCCAGAGATAGCAAGTGACTTGGTCACCCAGGGAGTTGGTGGTAGAGCAGGGCCACATTTTTGCTTTTGTCCATTCTTCACATCACACAAATTTCTTTCCAGAGAAACATAATACTCCAAACTTTTACCAGGCACTCATTCTGTGTCAGGCACTGGATCAGTTAGGAATTACATTCATTGCTATTTAAGACAGACCTAACCACAGTGACTTAAACAAACTAGGGATTTATTCTCTTTCACGAAAGAAGTCCAGAGGCAAATATTCCGGGACTCGTATGGCAACTCCACAAAGTCATCAGAAATGCAGTTTCCCTCTAGCTTTCTGTATCACTGTCTTTAGTACATAGCTTCAATCCTAATACTCCCAAGATGGCTGCTGTAGTTCTAACCATCACATCTGCATTCCAGGTAGGAAAAGAAAAGGAGCAAAAGAAAATGCATGCCTGCCCTGTATGTCTGTCTCACCCCATCCCCTGCTCCTTTAGGAGTCTTCCTGCAAGCTGTCTAAAGTCCACTCATAACCCATTAGCACCTCATAGTTGCAAGGGAGGTTAGGAAATGTCTTTTACCTGGACACATTGCTACCCTAAGTAAAAGTGGGGTTGTGGTAGGAACGAATAATGGAAGAATGATATTGGAAGCAACTAGCAATTTTGGCCATAGACACTTTGCTAGGCACTGTATGGGAATACAAATAAATAAACGTTGTCATTAAATCAATTCTGCCTCATAGTGATCCTATAGGACAGAGAAGAACTGCCCCATAGGGTTTCCAAGGCTGTAATCTTTACGGAAGCAGACTGCCACATCTTTCTCCTGAGGAGTGTCTGGAGGGTTCAAACTGCCGAGCTTTCAGTTAGCAGTATGGAAATACAATATTTTTTTTTTTTAAAAAAAAAAGAAGAATCTACATAGGGGCCATAAGATTTATGAAGGGTTTTTGTTTTCTCCTCCTTAAAACTTTTCTGCAGTGTGTATGTATTTATTTGACAATTACGGGAAAAAAAAATCCTCCTTCAAATTATCCACATTGGTGATTATTAGTCCTGCCCAGAGTCACCTCTGCTTTGCTGCTTTCACGAGGACAGTGCAAAGTTTCTTAAAACAGTCTTTGAACAAAGTTAATATCAATTCAATTCAGTTCAATGAAATCTACAGACCATGTCACCCTTAGAAGAAGCTTGGAGCAGAAGTGGCATATCCACCACTGAGCTGGAGACAGAGCTTCATGCAAAGCCAGCTCCCCAGCCCTGAGCCCACACCCTCCCGCTCTGCCAGCCCCGGCTCCTCTTGTCTGGGAGCGCGTCCCACACAGTCTCCTTGAAGCTGAAATACAACGCCCTCTGGGGCTGCTGGACTGCACTCCCTGGCCTGGCAGGCCCAGAGTCATGCCAAACAGCAGGGTGAACGCTGTGGATCCAAAGATAAGGCCCTGCCTTTGCACAACCTGTCACAGATGGTTCTGGTTATTTATGAATCAGAGGTGTCCTCCTCGAGTACCCGTAAGGTAGGTCAAGGACGTGGCGGAGTCTCTCCTCCTTCTCACAGGCCAGAGAAGCCCCACAGTAAACCACAGCCCAGTACTCTTGCCATCCCCATGGAAATACTTCAGCACAGAGGCATGACTGAGGTGCACAGGGAACCTATCCCAAAACATTCTCCCAACATGCTGTTTCTCGACGATATTTTTTAAGTAATGCGTTGTCCAAGATGTGATGTTTTTTTGAAAGGAGGCAGTGAAAAAGCAAGGCTCAGTCTATTGAATATGGAATTGAAATACAGAATTGGCTCATTTATGAGATGAGCCCAGACACTCCCAGCTTATTTCAGTAACCATTCTCCCCTTATTCTTTACTAAAACCTCGTTGCCATTGAGTTGATTCCGACACACAGTGACCCTACAGGACAGAGCAGAACTGCCTCACAGCATTTCCGAGGAGCGGCTGGTGGATTCAAACTGCCGTCCTTTTGATTAGCAACCAAGCTCTTAACCACTGGGCCACCAAGGCTCCACATTCTATACTAATGCACACCGATTTTATTTGGGTAGTAACGTGTGCAGTTAAAATACGTCATCTCTCAGGCTCACTTGCAGATGTCCACAGTGCCGGATAATGAGATAGAAGTGAAAGTCTCTGGGAAGGGTGTCTGTTCCAGAATAAAAAGGCAAAGACCCAAGAGAAGACTCTGCATTTTGGCCTCATCCTTCCCTTTCTTTTGCCTGGAATGGAGATGAGACGCTTGAGAAGGAGCAGCCATTTCATTTTACAACTCTGAAAGGGAAAGTCTCATCCTGAAAAAGATGGAAGAGCAGGAAGCTCGAAGGATCTGAGGTCCTTAGTGACTTTCTTGACGATATCCCTGGACACCTATCTGCTGACTTGTATGACAAAAATAAAAGCTCCATTTGAATAAGCCAGCATGGCTGGGTTTCTGTTCCAAAAAACCTGTTGCCATCAAGTTGATTCTGACTCATACTTACAGCGACCATTATAGGACAGAGTAGAACTGCCCCCATAGGGTTTCCAAGGAGTGGTTGGTGGAGTCGAACTACCAACCTTTTGGTTAGTAGACAAATGCTTAACCACTGCACCATCAGGGGTCTTTCTCCTCTACAAGCTCTTTATTAGCCACATTATAAGGCAAAAACAATGACAATTTAATTGGATCTGAAAAGAAGTTGGCAAAAAAATTCACCATTTTCAAGATATTTCCTAAAATATCAGTTGACATTTATTATCCTTAATAATATTATTCTGTTACAGGGAGCCAAATGCAATCCTGACTGATACCTAAAGATTGCCAAAGGCGGTGCCTTTTGGTGCTGACAGATTCACCAACCAACCATGCATTTCCTATCCTGGTTCTGCCCCCAGGCTCACTTCCTCTAAGGTTAGAACTTGGCCAGGCTTTGGAGCAGGCCACCCCATTTATCAGGGATAGAAAACTGTGGCTGTGTTCTCCCAGCAGAACTCCCAGCAGGCCTGGGCCTGCATCTCAGACAAGGCTGAGCTCTTCCTTGGTTGTTCATCTGTATCTATCACTCTGGGACAAAGTGAAGAATTAAGTCTCATGGATTGCTTTCTCTCCTCCCAAGAGAGAATGTGGCATACTGGAAAATGCTGGTTGGCTGAGAAGCCTCTGAGAATTAAAATCTTGATCCTCTCAAGCCCAGGAACGGTCTGCTCCCTCCCCCTTTCAAACCACTGATGGCATAAGGCTGCTTACAACTGGTGACTCCCTAGATCATGGATCTTGATCCTCTGAAATTTGTAAGGGCCTAAGGCTTTCTACGGAGCCTGGTGGCACAGTGGTTAAGAGTTCAGCTGTTAACCAAAAGGTCAGCAGTTCAAATCCCGCAGCTGCTCCTTGGAAGCGCTATGTGGCAGTTCTACTCTGTCTTATGGGGTTGCTATGAGTCGGAATGGATTCAACAGCAACGGGTTTGGTTTTTTGGCTTTTGGAAGGCTTTTAGGGAGGAAATGATGACTGTACCATCTGTCAGATTTTTCACAATTCAACCAACATCTTCTTGAGTACCCACTGCGTGTCTATAAAACCTTCACAAAATGAATAAATGACTTTAAGAGATTCCTGCAAAGATATATGGATTGGAAATAATATCAATAATGCTAGCACAAGGAACAATAAGAAACTGGAATAATCTTTCTCCTTCTCTAAAAACCAAAACAAATAAACCCTTTGCCGTTGAGTTGATTCCAACTCATAGCGACTCTATAGGGCTGCGTAGAACTGCCCCATAGGGTTTCCAAGACTGTAATCTTTAAGGAAGCACACTACCACATCTTTCTCCCGCGGAGCGGCTGGTGGGTTTGAACTGCCCACCTTTCGGTCAGTAGCCAAACACTTAACCACAGCACCATCAGGGGTCCTTCTTCTCTACAAGCTCTTTATTAGCCACGTTATAAGGCAAAAACAATGATAGGTTAATTGGATCTGAAAAGAAGCTGGCAGAAAAATTCAACATCTTCAGGATAATTCCCTAAAATATCAGTTGACATTTGTTACTCTTAATGAAGGCTATTTCCCTAAGAGCTTTTGCCTTGTGATATTAGCTGTTGATAGCAGAAAGCACAGTTAGCAAGATACTTAAAAGTAAGCATCCAGAACATGAAGATAAACCTCAATTTTTGTCATTGATGCTTAAACTCGTTACAACACTTAATCCAATGTTCAACAAAACTTCACTAAACTTAATGATAAACATATACAAGAATCTTTTGATGTTTGTTAGTAATTGCAAAACACAAAAAAAGCCACATGCCCTTAGGGAAACACTTGCTTTTCTCACCATGAAAAATGGCTGGAATGACGTGTACAAAACAGTATGACGCCCCCCCCAAAAAAAGCATTCTTTTGTCAGCAAACACTATTGAAAGATGCATAGAAAACATTACTAAAAATTTTAAGAAGTGAATACTAGTGTGAACAATGCTATATGGAAAGTTTCTCATACAATTGATTTAAAATACAGAGGTTTCTAACATCTCAGTTGATGGTACCCATTTGTTAGATTCTGTTTATATAATAGAAAAACATTAGAAAGACAACTTTTGAGCCACTAAAAGGAAAGGTAGGAGCGCTGGTGGTGCAATGGTTAAGCGCTTGGCTGCTAACCAAAAGGTTGGCAGTTTGAACCCACCAGCTGCCCTATGGGAGAAAAGACCTGGTGAGCTGTTCCCATAAATATTACAGCCCTGGAAACCTTATGAGGCAGTTCTACTTTGTCCTATAGGGTCGCTATGACTTGATGTCACACAACAACAACAAAAGGAGAGATGGATGGGAGACGAGTAAATGGCTTTTTAAATAAAAATGCTTTATGGGAAAACAATTGACTGGAATACAAAGAGGAGTCTGGGGTGAAGTTACAAAGATAGAAACACACACGAAATTCATTCACTGGACAGAAAGGAAGTTAAGGCCAGACAAGCACAAAATACTAAAAGATGTCACAGATGTTGTTACTTTTATAAAAATAAGGTCTTTAAAATACAATAGTCTTTAGAACACTTTCTAATGGAATATGGAGTGACTAGAAAGATCCTTCGTATCACATAGAGGTTCACCGGTTTTCTCATGGCGAAATACTTAAAAGTTAAACTTGCAGATGAGTTACACATTTTTCCTTATACAAAAAGGTGAGTGTTCCATTTTTATTGCCCTTCTCTGTGATGACAAACGGCTGTCATGTTTTTTAAATAGGAATTGTTAATGAACACCAGTGTTCATTGCAGCACCATCTGCAATAGCCAAAAGGTGGAAACAACCGAAATGTCCATAAACAGACGAATGGATAAACAAAACGTGGTCATATGTACAATGGAATATTACTCAGCTATTGAGGGAAATAGAGTCCTGATCCATGCTACAACATGGATGAACTTCAAAAACATTATGCTGAGTGCAGTCAGTCAGTCACAAGAGGACACATACTGTGTGATCCCACTTAAATGAAATATCTAGAATAGGCAAAAGTATAGACAGCCAAGTTTATTAGGGGTGACCAGGGCTGGGAGGGAGGGGGAAAGGAGAGTCATTTCTTTGGCCGCAGTCAATTTCCGTGTACGGTGATGGAAAATGTGAACAGTTATCGGTGATGGTTGCAAAGCATGATTAACGAGACTGATATCACTAAATTTCAAAAAGCATTGAAGTGGCAAATGTTGTGGTATATATAGTTTTACAACAACAACAAAAACTCTTAATCTGTGCCTTCAAGATAAAGGTGATGCTTTATCATCTTTTAAAAAATAAACTCAGGCTAAGGAAAAAGCATTTGAAAACAAATGTTTGGGTATTTCCATTGTTACACACTTTTGTTCAAGCAATGCTTGCAATACTTGTCTATCTCTCATATCTGTACACCTAAAAGAAGTTGCAAACAGAATTTTCTAACTTGTTTTAAAATATTTTAAATGCGGAGTATCAATAGGTTTTGATATCATTTTGTTAAAATTATAAAAATGTAATATCTTTCTACTTGTTTGAAAGAACTGACTTTGGGTGCTATAGCAATTATGTGATGCTTATTGTATACTGCCTTATACTGTTGGCTGTCTTGTCACGTGGGAGTACACTTTGTCTTCTGATCCAACTGGGAACTCCCCAACTGTTTCTTATTTTTCTTTCCATGCCCACTTATCTTCCCTGGCTCCAGCCACCCTACCATATCCCTATGTCTACCTCATTGTCCTGCAGGTGCTATGCTTATTAATATGAATTTAAAGCTCAGGCCAATCAGGGGCTTCCTGAGCCTTGAATTCTGCCATTTTGAGGCTTGTTTACTTATCCTACATTGGCTCTCTGACAGTCATAGGATAAACTCTAGCTTCTAAGCAGCACATCTGTGGTTCTGCCTTACCTAGGCTCTATCAACCTCTTCTAATCTGCATTTCTCGATGCTTCTCCAGCAATCCTTCCTCTTCTCCGCTTATTTGAGGCCTAGGTTTACGACAAAATGCTGTTGGGATCCCATTTCCTTCTTGCACCTCTTTGGCCCCTACCTCCTCAGTTGCCTCTGGACCCTCCTCATCTGGGTGCTTTTCTACAGCACTTATCTGTCTCTGTAGTCATTTATCATGATGCAGATGTCTTGTCTCTCCAACTACACTGTTGAGCCTGTGAATACAAACATGGTGAGACTCCCTGTAGCCCCAGCACCCAGAACACACCCCTGTGAACAACACAGCAGAGTGTGCTGCACACAGGCCCCCTGCAGTAAATGCTTATCAGTGACAGCATGACACGTCTGGGGTTTCACAGTCACCTACCTGCATCTGTCACTTGCACATTTACCTGTGAGAAGGAAGTAGCCGTGTGCTGTTATCCTAGAACTGCTGCTTGCCTGGTGGCTGAGGGGACATGTGGGGTCAGGAGGTGTGGGGCTGCTGAACCTGTTCTGGGGACAACCAGCTGCCCTGGGCCCGGGGAGCGGAGGGCTGGGTGCTGGCTTATCCCTTGGGTAAGAGTTATGGTAAGAACTGCTGTTCTGGGCTAAAATACATATAGTGCCATCCTGGGAGACTTTTGGTGCATGAGGCATGCTTTAAAAATACATGAGGATTTAAGGTTTTTCCACACCTGTTGGGGAAATGTGTCCACAAGTCTAAGCTAATATTAGGGCTGTTTATTTTCTAAGGCTGACATTTCCCTGGCCGTCTGAGATTGCTGCTGGAGATAGAATGGCTGATATTTACTTTGGCACCTTTCATCCAGAAAGGATTATCAACGAGTAAAGTATGAGTACATCTGGGCAACACAGACAGACAGACGCCCAGAAATATGTGGCTCGCTCCAAACTGGGCCATCATTTGGCCCACGGTTGTTTCTGGGGTTCAAAGATTCCTGTACATAAAGGAGCCTAGGTTAGAGGGGCATTTCATGTGGGACACTGGTAGGTTCAAAACTCCATTTTATACAAAGAATAAGAAGTAGCTCTTCCAGTGGGGATGACCACTTGGAGAAAGAAATTAAGGCCTGCAAGGCAACAGCCTCTAGCCTCTCTCCCTAAAACAAAACCAAACTCTTCTAAGCTCAGAGTGAGGAGGGGTTCAGAATGAGGGTCTTCATTGGAGGGCCACTTTACAAGCTTTTGCAGTTCTACTTTGTCCTACAGAGTTGCTATGAGTCGGATCTGACTCAACAGCAACAGATTTGGTTGTTCGGCCTCCCTTTTGGGAACGAAGCTCCCCCATTCTTTTGGGCCAAATGGATTAGGGGGGAAAAAAAGTCTTTTTCCTGTATTGCCCTTAGTACAACTGAGGCAGGCCGAAATTCCAAAAGGGACATTTAACTTTAAAAAAAGAGAGAGAGAGAGGGAAAGAAAATGAATAAAGTAGAAAAATAGATGCAATTTCAAAATATAATTTATTGATGTTATACTAGGAACTTCTCTTACCTAGCCCCTTCCCCACACTCCTTGAGAATCCCCAGAAAAATCCTTCCTTTTCAGTGTATCCGCACTGCCAGGGCTGGAAGCCTTGGAAACAAGTTTGCAAGTGGCCTGTGAGTAAACAGTAGGGCTCTCAGGCTTCCTGGGTCTCCAGCAGCCAAAATAAAAACAAAAAGCTGTCTCCACCCAGAGGACAGCTCTCAGAAGCCAGGACTTAAGACTACTGGGAGAGGGTCTGTAGCCAAAGCCCATGGGAGCTTTCAGAACGGGCTGCTCCAGAGGCTGGTCCCGGCCCCCTTCCCAGGCAGCCCTGGGGATGCTCACCCTGCACTGTTTTCGTGGCTGCTTCAGTTCCCCAGTACTCATGCTAAAACCTTAACGCTCACTGGTTTGGTGGGAGACCCCCAGCTAGATAGCATCTTCCATTTTTGCCTCAGGGAGCCTCTTCTGGGGCCCCAAGGAGGAAACTGGAGCCAGGAGAGAGGCCTCAGATGTGGGTAGAATGGGGTGGGTCCTACCCAGCACTAGACCCTCTTCTCCTGAATAATTGGAGAGACTAGGCTGTTGGTGTGGTCCGACGGTTAAGCACTGGGCTGCTAACTGGTTACCTGTTTGAACCCACCCAGCGGCTCTGCAAGAGAAAGAAAGACCTGGCGATCTGCTCCCTGAAAGATTACAACCTAGAAAATCCTATGAGGCAGTTCTATTTTGTCACATGGGTTTGCTATAAGTCAAAAACTGACTCGACCGCACCTAATAACGACGGGCTGGTGGTGCCAGGGTATTAGGTGCAGGGACTAAGTGGGAACTGGCCCCTGAGATGCAACTGAGTGCAGAAAGAACACCGTTGAGCACCTACTAGATCAGGTACTCTCCTGTTTAAGTACAATTCGCTTATTCCCCACAGCAGCCCTGTGAATAGAGGGAAAAATAATGAGCAAGAGAGTAAGTGAAGTGGCTGATCAGGGATAGAAATGCAGGCTTTGTGTTGTCCACCTCGCACTCTCCTGCTTGAACTGAGGTTATCTTTAGCTGCCTTTGAGTAGCCCAACTCAAAGTTGCCCCACGCATAAGGAAGGAAATGCTGGCTGGACCTGCGCCATCCCCATGATCAGTTACGGATAGGAGTGTTGTGATCCACAGTGTTTTCACTGGCTGATTTTCAGAAGGAGATCACCAGGCCTTTCTTTCTAGTTTGTCTTAGTCTGAAAGCTCCTCTAAAACCTGTCCTGCACCATAACAACACACTATCCTTCACTGAGGAATGGGCGGTGGCTGATCATAAAGTGCGTTGACTGGGAATCAAACCTGGGTCTCCCGCATGGAAGGTGAGAATTCTACCACTGAACCACCAATGCCTCTAATTGAACTGAACAGATTTTGAAATGTTTATACCCTCTGAGCAGAAACTCTGCATCCTGGAGGGCAGTCTGGCAAAGGGAAGGGTCTCACAAATAAGTCCAGCCCCAGAATGTAACTTTCCTCATGAGGAGCAGCAAGAATTTCTGAAAGGTGCTTGGAACTTCTTGAAGACCTTCTGTAAACACAATAATTCATTATTGGTAATCCTTATTGAAGGAGCCCTGGTGCTGCAGTGGTTAAAGCTCTTGGTTGCTAACTGAAATGTCAGCAGTTTGAACCCACCAGCTGCTCCATGGGAGAAAGATGTGGCAGTCTGCTTCCCTAAAGATTACCGCCTTGGAAACCCTATGGGGCAGTTCTACTCTGTCCTGTAGGGTTGCTATGTGTTGGAATCCACTCGGCCACTTCTGTTTGTTTATTTGTTTGTTTTAACCCTTGTTGAGTGCTTACTATCTGCCAGGCTCACTCTAAGCACTTTAAATGGGTTAACCCAGTTAGTTCCCTCAAGAACCAGAAATAGGTACTATTATTTTTTCCATTTTGCAAATGACTAAACGGAGACACAGAAAGATTAAATAACTTGCCTAAGGGCACAGAGAGGGCCAGTGGTGGGTCAGTGGTAGCATTCGCCCCTTCTATATGGGAGACCCCGGCTCCATTCCCAGCCAATGCACCTCAAATGCAGCTACCGCCCATCTGTCAGTGAAGGCTTGGGTGTTGCTATGATGCTGAGAAGTTTTCAGAGAGACTAGGAAGAAAGGCCTGGAGATTTATGTCCAATAATCAGTCAATGAAAACACAGCGGTACGATCCATATGCCTGAGGTCACCATGAGTAAGGTGCTGACTCTATGACAACTAATAACAACAACAACAGGGGTACAGAACCCTTAAGTGACAGAGCTGAGATTTGAACCCAGATAGTATCAAGGAAGGAGCCCTGGTGGCACAGTGGTTAAGAGCGACATCTGCTAACCAAAAGACTAGCAGTTCGAATCCATCAGCCGCTCCCTGGAAACCCTATGGGGCTCTGTCCTATAGGATCGCTATGAGTCGGAATTGACTCGACGGCAACGGGTTTGGTGGTTTTGGTTCGCATTAAGGAAAAAATTGCACGGGACAATACTGCACTGGCCTGGCAAGGATGACTTTTATTCAAAAAGATCATTAAAAAGGAGGTGAAAGAACTAAGGGAAGGGAGGGAAGAAACTCCGCAATGGGAGATCTATGGCGATGGGGAGATAGACCAGCTCCTGCTTCACTGAAGCAGAGAACAGAGAATCTTTAAAAAGAAAGTTAGGGGTATTGACCGCCGGGATGGGTGAGTGATTTACTACTAAGCTTATGACAAATCTGTCCCTCGCTCAACTACTAACCTAACGGTTGGTGGTTTGAACCCACCAGCAGCACCATGGAAGAAAAGCCTGGCAAGCTGCTTTCATAAAGATTACAGCCAAAAACCCCTATAGAGGGGTTCTATCCTGTAATACACGGGGTCACCATAAATCACTTTTGGTATGCAAATCTGCTTGGATCCTGAGAGACAAGGGGGCCTGGGAAGACAAGGGCTGGGCACTGGGAGAGAGGAAAGTTGGGGAGATAAGGAAGGGAAACACCTAAAGTTATTAAAACAGAGTAGATCATTAAGTCTGTCTAGGTCAATTGTTTAAGGAGCCCTGGTGATGCAATGGTTAAGCACTTGGCTGCTAACCGAAAAGTTGGTGATTAGAACACACCCAGCAGCACCATGGAAGAAAGACTTGGCGATCTGCTTCTGTAAAGATTATAGCCAGGAAAACCCTACGGGGCAGTTCTACGTCATTGCTGGGGTCATTATGAGTCCAGGTTGACCGTACGGCAGCCAACAACAACAACAGGTCAGTTGACTATAGTAAACCTTCTCCTGAACGCAGAAAACAGTGAGGAATTTTTCTTTAACAAAATGCTAGGGTAAAATTCAACTTTGTCAGCAGTCGAGCTCTTAATGACTGCCTTGACTATTGGTGCTATTCCCGGCCCTTACTGGCCCCTTTGCTACAATTCACTCTTGGTGATGGCCCTATTTCTTCCTCTCAAGTCCTTGGCATTTGCACCCCGAGGGACAACCATGCCAGGAGATACCTGAAGTCATCTGTTCCCTGGGCCCCTGAGCACCCTGGGCCTTGATACACCATTGTCATGGGGGTCTTTGTACCTTCCAAGATCCCCTCACCATCTCTTGGTTAGTTCTCCTGGGGCACCCCACTTTCTCACGTAGGTTTGCCGAGCCAGCTAAGCCAACAGCAAACGCCAAGGGCCTGCAGCAAAACAAACTGCAGCAGCCCCGGAGGTCTCTATAGCTCCCATTTAGCCAGCAGCCAAAAGCCTGGGGAAGGGCTGCTACTCATCCTTTGCCTGGCTGCCTGGGGTTGGCTCAGGCACCTGTGCAGGGTGAGCTCTGCTAGGGAGACAGCATTGGCTTTCTGGGAGGTGAAGGGCCATGGGGAGGGGTTGGGACTGAGCTGAGCTGCTGCTGGGCCCCACATCAGCCCTCAGGCTGCTTCAGGGCCCACATCTTCGCTCTGACTCAGAAGTATTTCATGTTTGCTGTTTATATTGCAGTTGCCGTCTAGGGGCTTGCTTTGAAGCCAACTGGTAAGCTCCAAGGCACATGAGGACATTCCTGGCTCAGTGCTGTGCTCACACTCTCTGACTCAGCTAATATAAGGCCCTGTGCTTCCATGTCCTTCCTGAATCTATGCATTCCAGATACTTCTACTTACTCCCATCTCCCCCCCATCCCCACAACACACACACACACACACACACACACATTCACACACTCCTAAATGCATTTAGAATCTGGCTCCTGCCTCTTCCTCTGGCCAGTGAAACTTCATTTCAGCCTCTCAGAGGATTAGGTCATACCCTTAGCCACCTTGGAGTCCCTGGGTGGTGCCAATAGTTAACATGCTCAGCTGCTAAGGTTAGCAGCACCACTGTCATGTTTGAGTCCACCCAGATGTGCCTCAGAAGAAAGGCCTGGCAATATACTTCCAAAAAATCAGTCACTGAAAACCCTGTGGAGCACAGTTCTACTCTCACACACATGAGGTCACCATGAGGCCACTTGACGGCGACTGTTGTTTTGACTGGTTTTAGTCACCTTACTGTTCTGTTCTTTTTAGCAGGATGCAGCCCTCTAAATTTGGTCGACCACTTTTAACCCTCCTTATCCCACTTCCTATACATCTCACCCCCAGGGCAGGGCCGCCTTCTGAGAAAGCAAACCCTCCCTAGGTCTTTATATAGCACAGTATTTAAATCACGTGACATTTTTAAAAGTTGGGTTTATTTATTTTTTATTTTTTTCCATACAAAAATTTAGACATACATTGTTTTATGTGACAGCTCACTCCTCCTTTCCACCCCTGATTCCCCATGTCCATTCAACCAGCTCCTAATCCTCTCTGCCTTCCCATCTCACCTCCAGACAGAAGCTGCCCTTTTAGCTCTTGTATCTACTTGAGGTAAGAGGCACACTCCGCACGAGTATCACTTTATGTCCCACAGTCCAGTCCAATCCCTATCAGAGGAGTTGGCTTCAGAAACTGTTTTAGTTCTGGACTGATAGAGATTCCAGGGGCCATGCTTTCTGGGGTACCTCCAGTCTCAGTATGACCATTAAGTCTGGTCTTCTTACTAGAATTTGAGTTCTGCACCCCACCTTTCTCCTGCTCCATCAGGGACTCTCTGTTGTGTTCCCTGTCAGGGCGGTCATTGGTGGTAGCCGGGCACCATCTAGTTCTTCTGGTCTCAGGCTAATGAAGTCTCTGGTTTATGTGGCCCTTTCTGTCTCCTGGGCTAATACTTTCCTTGTGTCTTTGGTGCTCTTCATTCTCCTTTCCTCCAGGTGGTTGGAACCAATTGATGCGTCTTAGCTGGCCACTTGCAAGCGTTTAAGACCCCAGATGCCACTCACCAAAGTAGGATGCAGAACATTTTCTTAATAAGCTTTGTATGCCAATTAAATGTCAGGTTATTGAGGTATAATTTATACACAGTAAAATACACCCTTTTGGTATATAGATCTGAGTTTTGACAAGCACATACAGTCATGTAACCACCACCATGATCAAGATACAGAACAGTTCCATCACTACAGAGTTCTCTCACATACCTTTGTGGTCAACCACTCTCTCCACCCCCAGCCTCTGGTAACCACCAATCTATCTGGGTTTTGTTTTATTTTGTTTTCCTCTCCCTATAATTTTCCCTTTTCCAGAATGTCATAGAACTGGAATCTGGAGTCTGGCTTCTTTCATCAGTTGCGTATACACATCAGGGGTCCATCTCTGGAGGACATCATGCTTGGTAAAGTAGAGAGTCAGTGAAAAAGAAGAAAATCTTAAACAGGATGGATTGACACAGTGGCTGTAACAATGGGCTCAAACATAGCTACTATTGTGAGAATGGCACAGGATGGGGCAGTGTTTAGTTCTGTTATACATGAGGTCGCTGTGAGTTAGAGCTGACTTCACACCTAACAACAGCAACGGTATTCCAAAGTATGGACATACCATAGCCTGTTTATCCATTCCCCAGCTAAAGGACATTTGAGTTGCTCCAGTTTGGGGCAATTATGAATAAAGCTGCTAAAAACATTCATGTAGAGGTTTTTGTGTGGATGTATGTTTTCATTTCACTTGGGTAAAAACCTAGGAATGGGATTTCTGAGTTGTATGGTAAGTACATATTTAACTTTCAAGAAACTGCCAAACTATTTTCCAGAGTGGCTGCGTGATTATTCTGCATCCCTACCGGCAACGTAGGAGCCATGCAGTTGCCCCGCACCCTCGCCAGTGCCCTGTATTACCAGGTGTTTTTCCCTCATTCTTTCGATGTGCTACGTGGTATTTTCATTATCTATTTCTCTGTTTCTTTCCTTCAAGTGGCAATCCTGGAAGGCAAGAAATGGGATTTGTTTCTTTCTATATTGCCTGCACAGAGTATGGAGCTCAGTAAATTTTTATCATATGCAGGTTTCTTCCGCTATCCGAAAGGAGAGCGTAGCTATGAAACCTTTCATAAGCCGCAAGGGCATAAGGCAAAGAAGCAATTACCATTAATTTATATGGGAAAATTTTTTGAGCGTCCCCAGACCCAAAAAATAACCTACCAGATCATAGCAAATAACACATAAAACCCTTAATGAGCTATCTTATGCTTTTCTGATACCTGAGGATGCATCTTGCTAACGGATGCACAAAGTAAATTGAGATAAACACAGACGCTCGCAGACACAGTTCAAAGCTATGGCGGCTTGATGCTGAGATGCTGAGTGTAGTTCCCGGGGAAGGAGCCTGATGAAGCCATTCTAGCTGCTTAGGTGTGTGCTGTCTCTTTAACCACTTGCTGCAAAACAAACGCTGAACGCTATTTCATAAAAGCGAAAATCCTCTTTGGATGTCTTTTGCTTAGCCAAAACAGGTACTAATGTAGATCTTTCATAAAAGTGAAGTGGCATAAAGCAAACTTTCTAGAAGCGGAGGGATACCTGTATAGGAATGAATGAATCAATACTTTCCAGGTTGTTAGGCAGTTTCTAGGGGACAGAGCTATTGCTGATCCATCTTTCTCACTCAGAAAAGCACTGTGATCCAACCAGCTCCCTCAAGCCAGGGGGCATTTCCTGGTCCACTTCGGTCCTCACCCCTTCTTGAAGTCATGCTGCCCCAAGACTCTCCTCCCTGGCCCCTTTCTCTTAGGGTGCTGCCTGCTGTGTTGGCTCCATTCCTTTGGGAATAAAGCAAAGAGGACTTTCTCCTCCCGTGCCAGGATATGACCGTTTGTTCCCCCAGGAACTAGGGAGCTGTAAGGACTGTGGGATTAAGAGAGGGAACTCCTATCAAGAGCAGTTGCCTCTGCCTGCAAGGCTCAAACCAAGTTGACCACAGGATGCCAGGTTGATGAGTGAGGACACACTGGTGACCTCAGGATGACTGAGACAGCCAGTCCAACAGCCTGATGGCCCTGTGTCCACACATTCACTGCAAGGCTCCCAGGCTTCTTTAGAGGAGATGAGCTGCTTATTGGAGGGTGTGAGCACAAACCAGGAGGATGAACAAATGGATCCCAGGAGAGGAAGGGTGCGAGAGAGCTCAGGGTGAGGAAGACAAGCAGAAGCACCTAAATGATGGGGAAACGAGCCTGGAAGGGATTGACTGCTGGACAAGCCTGGATCCTCTGACCTAACCACACAGCCTCAGAGGTCAGTGGCCAATCAGAGCCCTGAGGGCCTGACCACAGGATGCCTGGGCCTGGCCTCACAGCCACAATGCATCTTTCATCCCCTGCATACTGGCTCTGCAGTGGCCGCAATTCAGCGTTACACATTCTGGGGACAATGGAGGAGCCTATTGATGTGGAAGGTTAGACTTTGAGGAGCTTTAGACACTGGGGGGCTGAATGGGACTCTCCTGAACGACCTTTTCAGGAGGCCTTGGGGGCAATGGAGAGGTCCTGGGGACTGTAGTTCTTCAGGGTAGAAATAGGCAGGAAAAAAAACCAAACAGTACATGGACTGTCTCTAGCATAAAGGGCATCTGTTCCCCTGTGCCAGCTGACAAGGGCCAGAGGCCATCCAGGCCCTGGAGAAATTGAGCAAAGAGAACAGAGAAATTAAGCAATCAGAGGTGGGACTGTGGTGAGGTCTGGATGAATTCCCGCTAAGATGAGGCAGGCCCAGGGCTGACAGTGGGGTCTTGGAGAAAGGCTGAGTAAGAAAAGAACGTTGGAGATCATCTATCCAAATTCCCTCTTTCTACAGGTGACTTGCCCATGGCCACCGGGCTAATTAGTAGAGACAAAATTGGAAACCAGATTTTGTTTATTGTGATGAAACCATTGACAGCAGTTTTGAATCCAGAATCTTGGCAGCTACTCAGGAAAATTTAGTCTAGAAAAGCTTCCCTTAAAGAGCAAAAAATTGAAAATAAAAGCAAAACTAGTTTGACCCACTATTCGTTTGGAGTGGTTTATTCCTTTTCAAAATACATGGACTTGTGTAGTCTCTTACTACAGGAGTTCAAGCTTGAGAATGCAGTGCAAATGGACGCTTTTCTCCTTCCCAGTTGCTGTCAAGTTGACTCCGATTCATGGCAACCCCATGTGTATCAGAGTAGAACTGTGCTCCATAGGATTTTCAATGGCTGATTTTTCAGAAGTAGATTGCCAGGCCTTTTTTCTGAGGTGCCTCTGGGTAGACTTGAATCTCCAACCTTTCAGTTAGCAACTGAGCATGCTAAGCATTTGCACCACGTACGGACTCCTTTTCCCCTTCTTTAGAGGGCCACTAAAACAAAAAGTGGGCTAGCTGCTCCTGGAAACAATGAGGCTGATTCTGTCAGGAAGCATACAACCACGTGGAGCTATTTCTAGTGTCAGGTGTGGCAGAAGGGATTGTGACTTGGGGTGGGGAGGACACTACCCATGCCTCATGCTTTGGGACTCTTCCCTGTTGCTGACAGTTGTACAGTGACTCAGGGAGGCAGCTGGTAGGGTGGAGGAGGTCCTGCTCACACACAAAAGGCTAAAAGTGGCCTAAAGTTTACACTACCCGATTAGCCCATAATTACCCTGTTGTTCTTGTTAGCTGCTGTCATGTTGGCCCTGAACTCATGGTGACTCCATGCACAATAGAACAAAACACTGCCCAGTCCTGTGCCATCCTTGTTATCAGTTGCAAATCAAACCATTATGATCCATTTTTCCTTGGCTGATTTTCAGCAGTAGATCACAAAGTCTTTCTTCGTAGTATGTCTTAGTCTGGAAGCTCCGCTGAAACGTGCTCAGCATCATAGCAACTCGTAAACCACTACTATATAATTTCCTTACATTCCTCTAAATTATCAACGACACGACCAAAACAAACTCTCACTTCCTGCCACAATTTTCCCTCAAGTGTGTGGACCTTTGATGACCTCAAAACTGATCTAACATAGCAGTTCCATTCTGAGGTACCTGGCCCATTCTCTCTCTGTGATCTGTCTTGGTCCTTAAGCCCCATTGAAGGGATAGTCTCAGGCTGCCATGTTTGTTCCATGTGATCCCCCAGCTACAGCTGATTTGATCAGCTGTTGAATGATCCAAGAATTTGAGGTAACTGCTACAGAGCCTGAACTCAGTCAGAGTTCAAAGGTTATGGAGAGTTGGGAACTTCACCTATGAGCCAAAGTTATCAGGAGACAGAAGAAGTTTCTTTTTTTTTTTTTTAAGGTGGTTTATAAACTTTATGTTTTTTTGTTTTTTTTTTATATTTTATTGTACTTCAGGTGAAGGCTTACAGAACAAATAGTTTCTCATGAAACATTAGTACACATGTTGTTTTAGAAGAAGTTTCTTGAGTAAACTCCAGAGAGGAAAGCGGCACTCACGTAATAAACAGATGAGACACCCAGCAAATGCCAGAGAATAGAATTAAAGACAGTAGGTACTTCATGTCCTAACCATTCAGATTTCCCAGATCCAATTTCCAAGAGACTGGGCTATATTTTATTTCCATGAATTGTTCTGTAACCTTATAATAGCTGCCTCCTTGATTTGGGCTTGCATGAGAGCCTTTCTGTTTTTTACATCCAATAAAATCCATCCAAAAACACCTTTGCCTTCGTGTAATCTGATTTCATCTATTATAAAAATGATTGCTCCCAACTCTCCAAGGAAAGGCCCTGGAGTTGGACGTGGTGTCTGTCTAAATCTCCACGATTCCCATGACTATTGGCTTTGGCAGAATGAAAGGCCACTAAGAAGCAGATCAAGAAGAGGAAGGAGAAAAGCTTCATCCTGTAACTGCGTATAAAGTTTCCTGGAGAAAATGAGCTCAAGAGCTGAAGGAGGGCATCTAGTTAGAGCTAGAAAGTGTCTTTCACTGACTTGGCTTGGTCCCTCGAGAGGAAGCTGTCTGCGTGGGATAGTTTCGTTTCCTCAACTGGTTCCTTAATTCATTCTGTAAACATTTGCTGTGTACCATATATGGGCCTGACCCTGTGCTTGGTTCTGAGGTAGCAGATAAAGAACACACAGTTTCTTCTTACAGTACAGTGAGGGAGACAAACACTTAACATGTGATTGGTACTGCAACGAAGCCTTTATTATTGCCTGCCCTCTGGGAGTGTTATTTTCTCGTTTATGAGATGAAAAGTCCAGAAAGAACAGAGACCGTTAGTTATCATCTCTCCGTCCCTCCACTGAGACTAGTGCTGAGCCTGACACTCAGTGAATGATGGGAAAATGAACTAGAGGACTTGGCCTGAGGGTTTGAACTGCGTCGCTCCTCCACATCCGCTGATGGCAACCTTGGCCCTGACCAAAAAATCTTGGAAAAATGTGCTCCTGGGTCACAGGGGAGACCGGGAAGGGGGTGAGGAATGTGGGTAGAACCAGCTCAAATCCATGTTGGGGACAGAACTCAAATCATACGTCTTTTGGGTATGGGTGAGTGGTATCTGTAGGGAGGTGGCCCCGGGACTTGCAGAAAAGGCCACCCATCTGGTAGTAAAACCAGTAGTCCCAGTGCTCACTGGAGGCTTGAGTTTTCTGAGCATCTGAGACTTGAAAGCCTGCACAGTTGTGGGGAGGACCTGGGACACTCCCAGGACTGTTTAGGAACCTAAGGTGCGTCCTTGGGACTGAAAAGTCATTAAGAGCTAAACGTGTGCTTTGCGACCTGTATAAACGAAGAATGGCTTAGTAGAAATGGGATCGCCTTTACTGTGTCCAGGCAAAAGGGAGTCAATGAACATCAGGGTCTCTAGCTTTGTCAGAAGGAGAGGAAGCTTTCAGCAGCCCCCCGGCTACCTGGATTCCTTAGCAAGAATTCTTCTAAAGTGGAGATGGAAGTACCCCACTCCCATGTCCCAATGATAACTAGCTGCCGTCAAGTCGACTGCAATTCACGGCGACCCCGAATGTGTCAGAGTAGAATCGTTTTCCATAGGGTTTTCAGTGGCTGGTTTTTCAGAAGTAAATCACCAGGCCTTTCTTCCAAGATGCCTCTGGGTAGACTCAAACCACCAACCTAAAAGCATACAACCAACCTCCGGTCCCTAACATTTGTCCTCAATACCAACTGTTATGGATTGAATTGTGTCCTCCCAAAATGTGTGTCAGCTTGGCTGGGCCATGATTCCCAGTGTTCTGTGATTGGCCACAATTTTATCAACTGATGTGATTTTCCTATGTGTTGTAAATGGTACCTCTATGATGTTAATGAGGCAGGATTGGAGGCAGTTATGTTAAAGAGGTAGGACTCAATCTACAAGATTAGACTGTATCTTGAGCCAATCTCTTTTGAGATATAAAAGAGAGAATCGAGCAGAGAGACAGGGAGGACCTCATATACCAAGAAAGCAGCACCAGGAGCAGAGCATGTCCTTTGGAACCAGGGTCCTTGTGCTGAGAAGCTCCTAGACCAGGGGAAGATTGATGACAAGAACCTGCCCCCAGAGCCGACAGAGAGAGAAAGCCTTCCCCTGGAGCTGGCACCCTGAATTTGGACTTCCAGCCTCCTAGACTGTAAGAGAATAAACTTCTGTTTGTTAAAGCCATCCACTTGTGGTATTTCTCTTATAGCAGCACTAGATGACCAAGACAACAACCAAGCAACTTCTGATTCTAGGCTGTTTGAGAGTTAGATTTCTCATGACAATTCTGATTTACCATCCATCTCTTAAGCAGTCGGTTTGCATGAGTCAGTCCTACAGTGCATCTAAATGCAAGAGGCCCGTCTTCAGACAGAAAGAGTAGGACATTTTGTACTCAATACACCGTAGAAACAAGTGTCCTAACAACCCCAACAGCTTAATATCTCATGCAGGAACAATGCATTGTAACACCAGGCGGAAAGCAAACTAAAGACTGACAAACACAGAACGTCGGGGGGTGGACTGCAAAACTGAGTCAAACAGACAGTTACTCCCAAAAGGTGCTGAGACCCGGGTCATGTGTATTTACCAATACAGCCCATACATTTTAAATTCATTAGAAACTCAAGTTTTACTAAATTGCAAAGGATCTGTGAACTGTCCTTTTCTTCTGAAGCCTCAGCTTTCAGCATTACCTACTATCCACACACCCTGCCAAAATCTAAATTTAGCCACCTCCGTTTGCTATTTCAATAATCACAGGGACTCACGCTCACTTGATAGGGGTGATATTGTAAGTGAAGTCAAGAAAGAACGCACAGCATTAAAATTGTTCAGGACCAGCAAAATGCCTTTGAAATTGCTTGCCTTTTAGCTGGAAACGTGAGCTGGCATAGCAAGAGCAGGGCTTGATGCCTGCATTAGGAAGATAATAGAAATGAAATGCTATTATTCCCTGTGCCACTTTGAATGCCGTGGACAACTCTGGGCTCTTACAAATTAACAGGGAGTTGCTCCTTTCTTTTCAGAAAAAGAAAATAAGACTTATTGGTGAAATGGACAGCTCGCCGCATTTCTTAGTTGCTTTCTCGGCCCCTAAAATAATTCTTCTGCTAGGAACCTTGGAGTGCTTCCCTTTCCGATGAAAGCTAGGTCCCTGATTCCACTTCAAGACCAAAAGGCTGATATTCAAGTCAAGTCAGCAGTATGGTCATGGGAGCTGAGAGTGACAGTGTTTCCATCTCTACTGCCTGGTACATTTTGTTCTAAACCGGGTTCCGGGAAGGTCTAAATGGGAAGCAGCATTGTGAAAGGCACCAGACCCAGCACTCATGGGAGAGGGTACAGGAGCAGGCCCCCCCTTATTAAATGTAGGCTAATTCTGAAAAAGAGGTCCCTGGGTAGCACAGTTTGCGCTCACCTATGAACCTCAAAGTTGGCGGTTTGAAGCCACCAGCAGCACCACAGAAAAAAATGCCTGGTAATCTGCTTCCATAAAGATTACAGCTAAGATAACTGTAGGGAGCAGTTCTACTCTGTAACACATGGGGTCACTGTGAGTTGGAATTGATTTGACGGTAACAGGTTTGATTTCTTGGTTTTAACTCTAGAAGTTTTTATATAGTTGTGCTATGTTACGTGATCCCACTAGGTGCATGTTTACAAGACCCTTTCTTTGTGTATGGGGTGTTACAGAAGAAATTTCTAGGGAGGGTCACCAAAGAGCAAACCAAAGAGCCCTTGGGCAGGTCACCTCTCTGAACCTCAGTTTTCTTATCCAGAAATTGAGATGTTCGGAGTCATTAGTTTTCAACCAGGGGTGATTTTGTTCCCCAGGGAACATCTGGCAGGGCCTGGAGATTTTTGGGTTGTCACAACAGGGAGGGGGAGTGTGCGGTGCTACTGGCATCTTTTTAGTGGATAGAGGTCAGGGATGCTGCTAAACATTCGACAACGCACAGGACATACCCCACCTCCATCCCCCACCACACACACACAAATTACTTGGCTTAAAAGGTCAGTAGTGCCAAGATCAAGAAACTCTGGAGTGCATGATCTCTAAATCCCTTCAAGCTATATGAACATCTACTTTTTGCATGAACTTTAAAAAACCACGTGGGCACATATAATTGGGCCCCCCAGAGTTTTGATGGCAAGGCGCAAGGCACTTGTCTCAGGCACCCAGAGGGTACCTTGCTCTTGTCCCTACTTTCTGGGTCAGCTCATCTTCCAAGCCAAGCAGACCCAGGACCATCTGCTGCCATCTCATCTGTCACCCTCAGGATCAGCAGAAGGCCTTCCTACTTAAAGAAGCTTGATGGCGTGGGGGCCCGAGAGTCCATGATGATATCTCTGTCAGCCTGCTAGGTTATCACTTGTCACTGGGCTTTCCTCACTGCCAGATTTCTCTCACTATCTGGCGACTCTACTCCCTTTTGTCAGCCATGCCTGTTAGGACCCAGCTGCAATCTTACTTCACTGTCTCATGTCCATTTCCTTTCTCCTTTGGGACTTAGGTCTGCCAGCTCTGAGGCTCATCTTCCCCTGAGCTGAGGACACCAGCCTTTCACTCTCCTCTGCGGACCTGAATTCACTGTCTTAAAAAGGACATCCGGATTCAAGTTGTGAGCTTTTACCTGGGGATCTGGAATGTAAGGAAATGCTTAATGTACATATCAATGGCACATGTGGTACCTTCTCCCTCCAGCACCCATGGCAGACATCACCAATCAGTTGCAAAACTTTTTCCCATTGATCTTGAGTATGGCTAAACACAGCACTCCAAACAGACACTTTCAGTTGATCAGAGTGGCATTCTAATTTAAACCAATTTGCCAGCCCAGCCTCTGAACCATTCAGGTGAAGCCGGTGGGGGTTGGGAGAGGCAATGAGATGAGACCTCAACTAGATTATAAATTCCATGAGGGCAAGGACCAGGTCAGCTTCATTTGAGTATTGCAAAATCATTTCCTTTGCTGGGTCCTGCCCCGCAAACCCCCCCCCCCCCGCCCACTCCAGCTTTGCATCTGAATCCTGTTTTTGCTTGGAGGTTACACGTAAACTCCATTGTCCCTGCATAGTATAATTAAGACTGTTGCTGACGTAACTTGTATGAACTTCCTACTAGTAAACCCCTTTAAAAGTAACTTACCTGCCCGCCCTTGGCAAGCAGTCTTGGCAGCAGTAGCTCTGACTGACTCCATTTCCTTGTACAATGAAATAAAGGGGTCTTTCTTGTTCTCCCACCTCAGTCTCTCATTTATTGACCAATACGAGTCATGCTGAGTAAGAACCTGGGGTTTCTACCAGGTAACATGTTCACTAGTTTATCCCCAATATATGTAGTAGAGGCTCAATACAAATTTGTTGAATGAATGAATAGCCTCTTAGCTTGTGATTTTCCTGAGACTCACATTGCTGTCTTGGCTCCAGGGGGTGAAGTGGCACAGTGGTTAAGAGCTTGGCTGCCAACCAAAAGGTCAGCAGTTCGAATCCACAAGCTGCTCCTTGGAAACTCTATGGGGCAGTTCTACTCTGTCCTATAGGGTTAGTATGAGTTGGAATCAACTCGACAGCAACAGATTTAGTTTGGTTTGGTTCAGACTAATTGGATAGAGTGGTCCCAGAGAAGGAAGATTCTGAAAGAGGAAAGGTGGCTTAGTGAGCTCTACTCTCAGGTATAGTCCCCGAGTGATGCAAAGGGTTAACACGCTCAGCTGCTAACCGAAAGGTTGAAGGGTCAAGTCCACCCAGAGGCTCCTCTGACAGGCCTGGTGATCTACCTCCAAAAATTCAGCCATTGAAAACTTATGGAGCAAGTTCTCTGACACACATGGGATCACCACAAGTTGTAATCGAGTCCTCTGCAACTGGTTTTGATGGTTTCCATTATTTCTAAAACAAGTATAATGACTGTGAGTGAGAATTATGAAAGATTCTCAAACTTGTGTAACTTTCTTGAATTTATTATTTTTTATTATCCAGTTCCTGATTCCCTGTGGTGATTAGAAGGCTTTAGAAATTTTTTAAACTACCATTCATTGAGTGCTATGTTCTAATAGCTTTATAAACATCAACCCACTAGATGATCAAAATAGGTCAGTTCTCTTTTACCCCCGTTTCTCAGATACCGAGGCTCAGAGTGGTTAATTTCATGCTCAGATGCACAGCTAGTGGGTGCCTAAGCTCAAACTCAAACCCAGGCCAGTGTGTTTCCAAAGCCACTCTCAAAAACGGAGTCTGAGAGCTTGTGCTTGGTGGATACAGGGTGGGAGAGATGGCGTCTCACCTCTCTGCCAAGTGCTAGGAGAGAGAAACCCTAAGGGAGAGGAAGGCAGGAGGAATAGCTGAGGGCCTGAGACCTCAGGGAAAGCCTGGATAGGGGATAGGTCCTCAGCACCCAACTCTGGGAAGCCTCGGGGGTCTTGACTTGGAGGTCCAGGGTAGGGTGTAGTTCCAGTCTACTGCCCCAGGATCTCCTGGCTGTCCTACAGTCCCCTAGTCTACTGATGTATCATCCTATGGTCCACTGCCCCACCATCTCCAGCTTGTCTCCTCCACCATTAGCGTTGCCAGATTTAGCAACTAACAATACAGGATGGCTGGTGAACTTTGACTTTCAGATAAACAGTGAATAATTTTTTAGTGTAAATATGTCCCAAATGTTCCATAGAACATACTTATACTAATAAATTATTCACTGTCTATCTGAAATTCAAATTTAACTAGCTGTCATAAATATTACACCTTGGAAACACTACGGGGCAGCTCTACTCTGTCATATAGGATCGCTGAGTCAGAATTGACTCGATGGTAGTGGGTTTGGGGTCCTGTATTTTACGTAGCAGTTCTACTCACCACCCCCTAACTTACTGTCCCATCATGCCCTGGTCAGCTATCCCCTGGTTTACTTCTCCACTATCCTTGGTCTATTTCCCCGCCATCCCTGGCCTACTGCCCTACTATCCCCACTGGAAATTCCTGGCCCAGTGCAGGCCACTGAGTTGCTGTGTCAGATTCCTACTCAGAGCTTTCCAGTGATGTTCACCCAGCTTAGCCTCTCCTGGAGCCCTTCTTGAAGCAAATACCTACAGCCCTGTGGACAGGCCCTAAGCACCCTTCCTCAGGTCACCCAGCTTCTCCCAGGGCAGCTGACTCTGGCTCCCTGTGCAGGTGGAGGGGGCTTCTGGGCTGGCAAAGTCAAGAAGTTAATGAGCCAAGAAACATTGCCTTGCTGTTTGGAAAACGTCATCACTTCCCTGGCTCTGGGCCAAAACAATCATTTTAAGGTGTTTAGAGGGCGAGAGGTGGGGAATTGAGAGGAGGGTAGTTTGTTGTGGGTTTCTTCCCTTAGACTTGCCAACTGCAGACAGGATGGGTTAATGAGCTGTGGAAGTAGAATTCACCAAGGAAATGATGCAGGCCCGTCCCCCTGGGGTATATTCCCAAAGCTGTGGAGTTTTGGAACCCGTGTAGAGCCTGGAAGCTCGTTGCCTGTTTGGGGGCTCCCACCCCTCCCTTCAGACATAAAAATCAAAATAGGAAAGGACTTGGGCTTCAGGCAGGGAACCCCATAAATTGAAGAAGACAAGAGAGAGGCCTGAAGGAGGGAAGAGAAATTAGGAGTTGGTGGAAGAAATGGTTAATGCTCTCAGCTGCTAACTGAAAGGTCAGAGGTCCGAGTCCACCTAGAGGCACCTGGGAAGAAAGGCCTGGTGATCTACTTCTGAAAAATCAGCCAGTGGAAACCTGTGGAGCACAATTCTACTGTGACACACATGGGGTCACCATGAGTCAGAGCCAACTCCACAGCAGCTGAGAGCTTTCTGTATCCCACCCCATCCATGTGTACACACACATACACACACACACACACGTTCCTCTGCTCTGCTGCTCATGGTAAGCCAGTTGCTTTCCTTGTCTAGGCCTCAGTTTGCTCATCTGTAAAATTTAGAGACAATACTAGAATCTATCAAATCCTGTCTATAAAGGCCCGGGAGTTTGGTGTTCCTACCAGACTATAAACCCCTTGAGAGCAAGGACTTTGTTTCAACCCCCTGGATGGCTGAGCACCCAGAACTGAGCCATCCTCAGGAGGGTCCAGCAATGCAGGCCTCTGCTGCTGCTGCTGTCCCTAGACCTGGTGACTGGCCACAGAACCAGAGCCATTTCCCAGTTCATGAGCCAGGCCTGCCAGGGCTGCTCTGGCAGAGGCTGCAGAAGGGTCCTGCTTCCCAAGTCAAGACCCTGAATTGCCATGTAGGCAGGTGACCCAGTGGGCACCCCATGCCCTGGCGCCTTGGGGCCAGCCTATGGGGCAGAGGGCAAGGACACATCTTGTAGGTGGCTCCCAGGGTCCCATCCCCAAAACATTCGCACACTCAGAGCCACTATGAGTGCCTTTTGATTTAGCTTAATTAAGCCATCTGCCCACATTAAATGGTAAATTATCTCAATCACTCTCCCAATCCCAGAGGGGAGAAAGAGATAAAAGGAAAATGGCATCCCTTGAGTGGAACTGGAGGACCCTCTCCTGCCCACAGTGACTTTTCCCTCGGTGAAAGACAGCCTCCGCTGTTTACAAACCTTCTGCATCCCCAAAACTCCAACCTCACTTGTTGCCTCATTGTTTCCTCCTCTTTTGAGGCGAAAGAGCAGGTAGAAAAAGAGATTAGAACTTTTTTCATTTGTTTTCCCTCTACCTTGAGGTACCTGAGTATCTCTGAAGTTGCTCCCTTTAAACAAGCCTGTGCTACGTTGGCCTCCATTAGCTCTTCCCTCTGGCCAGGGAAGCCCTGTCATCACGCAGGTGTGTGTGTGGAGGTGGGGTACCCTGCAGGGCATCACTGAAGTGACCTGTGAACCTCACTCTGCTCTGCAGACATGTGGCCAGAGGATGAAGGACAAAGGGACCCCATCAAAGACTTCTGGAGGTGGGGAGGTCTCCAAGGGTGGGGACACCTTCTTTGCAGGATTGCTGCAGAGCAGGGGATGGCCCTTGTGCTGCTTTGCAGTTCTAAACACTTGATTTATAAGTATGCTCATCATTAGTCAGTCTCAAGAGGTACTAACTCACAATCACTAAATTCATGAGACTGATAAACCTGAGGCCAGTGTGAAACTGGGGGCATGGCTTAAGAGAGATTAACTCACAATCACTAAACTCCTAAGACACTGAAGAACCCAAGGCAAATGTAAAATGGGGTGACAATTCCTACCAGGTATCCCCTTTCTGGTCTGAAGCTTATAGAAAACTACTAATCTGGAGGCTGCTTAGAGAGTATAGAGCAAAGGGACATTTTGTCGAGGGTATAGAAAATTGTCATGATCTATCCCTGCCCCACAGAATTTCTCAAAGCCGGGATGTCTCTCTCGCAGATGGAACTGGAGACACACTGAACGGTTTATATCCTTTTGCTGCCCTTTTTCTGGACTCCAGGCAGATCACAGCCCTTCAGTTATCATACCTTCCTTCAGCCAGTTACAGAAAATTGATTGGACTGCAACTCTCTTTAGCTACATTTCAGTCCTGGTCACTTTTGTGGACTTGGGTATTTCTCAATCTCTTCATTATACATTTACAAGGCATCATTTAGAGTGAGTCTTTTCTATAAATGGTTAAATGTATCCATCATTTGTTAATTCTTAGCTGTTTTTACTTTCCTAACAATGACGCTCAAGGGAGCAATTAGTCCAAAGAACTAATGGACCACATGAGCCACAGCCTACATGACCCGAGACCAGAAGAACTAGATGGTGCCCGGCTACCACTACTGATGCTCTGACTGGGATCACAATAGAAGGTCCTGGACAGAGCGGGAGAAAAATTGTAGAACAAAAAATCAAATTTACAAAAAAGACCAGAGTTACTGGTCTGAGAGACTGGAGGAACCCCTGAGACTATGGCCCTAAGACACCCTTCTGAACTGGAATTGAAGTCATTTGGGAGACTACCTTTCAGCCAAACCATATACAGGCCCATAAAATAAACAATAACACCTAAGAGGAATGTGCTCCTTAGAACAATCAATTATACAAAACCAACAGGGCAACATTTGCCCAAAAGCAAAGATGAGAAGAGAGAAAGGAATAGAAAATCAGGAAGAAAGGAAATGGGTAACCTAGGGTGGAAATGGGGAGAGTGCTGACACATAGTCGGGAAGGAAACCAACGTCATGAAACTCTTTATGTACAAACTATAGAATGGGAAACTAATTTGCTCTGTAAACTTTCACCAAATGTACAATAAAAAATTAAACCCCTCCCCATCCCCCCAAAAAGAAAATGACTCAACCTTCAGGTTCTGGGAACTTCTTTCTGCAGCCCCCTAGGTATGTGGAATCCTTCTAATGAACCATAAGTCAGGCCACCTGATCTCAGACAGAATTTTATGCTGCTTCAAGGTATGCTTGGGCCTCTGTTTGAAGCTTAGCTCAGCCACTTGCTAGCTGTGTTACTTTGGGCAAGTCACTTAAACCTCCATGAGCCTTGGTTTCCTTGGGATAAAATGGGGATATTAATCATTGTCTCACAGGGTTATGAGGATCAAGGGAGAGTGTAAAGTGTTGTATCTCAATCACGTATCAGAATGGACTGTGTTCTTCTTACACTGACTGTCATCATGTCAGGAGCTTCAAGGGATGCTTTCCTAGGCAGGAATGGTCTTGGGAAAATGCCTAATTCATTTATTCAAAAAGAATTTATCAAGCACCTACTGTTTAACAAGCATGGTCTCAAACCACACAAAACCTGTTGTTGTTGAGTCTATTCTGACTCATAGCAACCCTATAGGACAAAGTAGAACTGCCTCATAGGGTTTCCAAGGAGCGGCTGATGGATTTGAACTGCTGACTTTTTGGTCACTGCACCACCAGGGCTCCATAAGCCTCACCAAAGTGCTGAGGGGCCATTACACTAAAAAGGTGATGGACCCCTGATCTAGGGAATCTTGGTGGAGCCTGGGCAGTGTTTGGAGACATAGGTGGGGTGAGTGTTACCCAATCTGGAAAGCTCCAGAAATCACATGCCCCCAGAGACAGGGGCGGTCCTTGCAGCAGCTAGTGGTCTGACTTGATGGCATCTTCATGCTGTCTTCATACAAATACGGGTTTGATGGGGCCCACCCTGAGGAATAAAACCAGGACTACAAATGGGGGGTTGCTGTTGTTAGCCTAGCAAGAAAATCAGGGACCCGACTGAAAGAATGTGGCCACTTTTTCAAAGCTTTGAAACATCCCCATGGTTGTTATTTTTATCATCCCTTCTCTATTTCCCTGCAGTGATCCACAATAAAAACCTCAAAAGGAAAATGGCCCGTGTACCTGTCTTAGAGACAGAAAGCAGGGGGCCACTAGGGACTCTGGCTCCCTTTGCAGCCAGTAAGGTAAGTAGGAGAACCCCAGGTATGAGAGTAGGCAGTGGCAGCTTTAGAAAGGAGATCCTTTGGCAGAGGCCTGGAAGAAGGCAGGGTCTCTGGGCCTGGAGAAGGGAGGGGGGGCGCCTGGGTGAGATGTGACCCTGTGGCATAATAATAAGCCCAGGCTGGTACCCCTAATCCTTTCTTGAGGCAAGAGAGAGGGCCACCCTCAGCAGAAGCTCCTCTGGCAAGAGCGCAATGGTGGGGAGGACAAGAGTATCCCAGAGGTCAGTGCCAGTCCCCAGGTCCTCCTCAGCTTTGGCACACAAGTGATTCCAGGAGCTCGGATGGCCCAGGAGACCTATGCTCCTCCACAGGGACCTTGGGAGCAGAGTCCTGCAGGACTCTTGATGCAGTGGTGCTTCAGTGGTAGAACTCTTGCCTTTCATGTGGGAGACCCAAGTTGGATTCCTGGCCACTGCGTCTCATGTGCAACCATTACCTGTCCCTCAGTGGAGGCTTATGTATTGCTACGATGCTGAACAGATTTCAGTGGAGCTTCAAGACCAAGATGAACTAGGAAGAAAGACCCAAGGATCTACTTTCAAAAACCAGCCAATAAAAACCTTATGGATCACAATGGTCCGATCCCCAACTGATCATGGGTTGATGTTTTGTTCATTGTGCATGGAGTCTCCATGAGTTGGTTGACAGCAGCTAACAATAACACCAACAGGACTCACAATGTAGCTGCTTCTTGGGGACAACAGGCTGAAGCCACAGAGGCAAGGCTATCTTGGTGAAGACTAAACTCATGTTGCTATTCATGAAAAATGATAATAACCCCACACAAGATACGATATTTTATACTTTTCAAAGCTGCCTTAAGGCAGCCTGATGTGGTAGTGGAAAGAGACCAAAAGTTAAGTCTGCTGCCAATGGAAAAAAAAAAAAAAGGGAAAACCATGAGCCAAATTACTTCGCCCCTCTTGAGTTTCAGTCTTTTTTCAGTTAGGTCTTTCCTCTCCACTGCTTAAAAGCCATCAAGGATGGAGCCCCCGGGTGGTGCAAATGGTTTAATGCTCTCAGCTGCTAACTGAATGGTTGAAGGGTTGAGGTTCGAGTACACCCAGAGGCACTTCAGAAGAAAAGCCTGGTGATCTACTTCCAAAAATTCAGCCATTGAAAACCCTATGGTTAAAAAACCATCTATATGAGACCAAAAGGTCCACAATTACTCTAAAGCAAAGATGAGAAGATAAGGGGGCAAGGAAACTGGAGTACTCAAAATGGAACAAGCAGAACACAATTAAAGAGAATGTTGACACATTGTGAAAAATATAACTAATGTCACTGAACAATTTGTGTAGAAATTTTCAAATGGGAATCTAATTTGCTGTGCAAACTTTCACCAAAAAAACAAACAAACAATATTGTTTTAAAAAAAAATCTATGGACCACAGTTCTTCTTTGACACACATAGGGTTGCCGTGAGTTGGAGTTGACTCAACAGCAACTGGTTTATGATAGGCATAATTACCAAGAAATCTACTTCACTGGTTTGTGTGGGAATCAGATGGTACATGCATGTGAAAGATGAAGAGGTTTGCGATGGGAATGAAGGGTGTTGTTTTCTCTGAGCACTTTTACCTGCATTAACCCATTTGACACTCCTCATGGAGGGTAAGCCAGGAGCACACAGTTAGCGTCAGCTGCCGGGGATAGAGTGAAGTGAGGAGGTGCCAACTCTTCTAGGCAGGTTCAGCTCTCAGTTGAATTGGGGTCTTCCACCGCCTTTTATTAAACACTTAAACATTTATTAACTATCTCCAGTATTCCAGATACTGAAGACATAAAAATGAATAAAATATTGTCCTTGACTTCAGGGGAAAAGAAAGGCAGACATGTAAACAAATCATTGCAAGGCAGTATAATTCATGCAACAATATATTTATGTGGCAAAAGAAGAGGGGATGCAGGATTGTCAAGTATGGCTTTTAGAAAGTGGTAACATTTGAACTGTGTCTTTAAAGATGACTGGGAGTTTGCTAGGCAGGCAGGAGAGAGAGGCATTTCAGCCAGAAGAAAAGTACAGTGGCACAGGAGTATGAGAACCTGGGTTGGATGATAGTTCGGCCTGGCTAGAGATGTGGTCTGTGGGAGACAAAGGTTAAAGGTAGGTGTCATAGGGTGTATTGTGTCCCTCAAAAATATATGCTCAAGTCCTAACCCCAAGTAGCTGTGAATGTGACCCTATTTAGAAACAGGGTCATTGCAGATGTAATTAGTTAAGAAGAGGTCATTAGGATGACCTAATATCTTTATGACTGGTGTCCTTATGAGAAGACATACAGTAAAGAATGCCACGTGACAAAGAGATTGCAGTTATGTTGCCACAAGCCAAGGAATGCCCAGGGCTACCAGAAGCTGGAAGAGACGGGAAAGTATCTTCCCTCTAGAGCCTTCAGAGAGCATAGTACTGCCGACATCCTGAATTTGGACTTCTAGCCTCCAAAACAGTTAAGACGGTAAATTTCTGTGTTTTAAGTCACTCACTTTGTGGTTATTTGTTATGGCACTCCTGGGAAACTAAAACAGTGGGTTAGGGTTGAGTATTGAGGGAATGTCTAGCAGCCTAAGGAGGCTGGTGGCACAGTGATTAAAGCACTTGGCTGCTAACTGAAAGGTTGGTGGTTCAAACCCACCAGCTGCCTCCCAGGAGAAAGATGTGGCAGTCTGCTTCCTAAAGATTTAGTCTTGGAAACCCTATGGGAGGAGTTCTATTCTGTCCTACAGGGTCGTTATGAGTCAGAATTGACTCAGTGGCAGTGGGTTTGGTCTAGCAACATAAACAATGTAAACTTTATCCTATAGCAGAGCCATGGAAGACTCGTTCTACACTGTAAGCTTGGAAAAGGCAGTGATCTCTTTGATTGTGGGAGATGAGGCCGGAGTGGTAAGTGTGAGTTCGTATAATGTCCGACACTCAGTACATACTTGATGAATAAGTGAATGAATGCAGCAGAGAGGAGATACTTAACAGTGGTACGAATGTAGAAGCAGAAAAATAGTCAAGTGTTTGTGAGGACCTGAACAAGAGCAGTGGAAAGTTGTAGGGATGGGGATGATTTTAGAAAGGTTATGATATTTGGAAGAACTGAAAGGATTTAGAAATTGGAGAGAAGAGATTAAAGATGGCTCTCAGGTGTATGGACTAGGTTACTAGTTGGATGGTAGTATCAAGAATAATAACAAAAAATACTGGAAATCCAAGTTTGGGGATTGTCTTAGTCATCTAGTACTGCTATAACAGAAATACCACAAGTGGATGGCTTTCACAAAGAAAAGTTTATTCTCTCACAGTCCGGTAGGCTACAAGTCCAAATTCAGGGCATCATCTCCAGGGGAAGGCTTTCTCCCTCTGTTGGCTCTGGAGGAAAGTCCTTGTGATGCATCAGTCTTCCCTTGGTCTGGGAGGATCTTAGCACAGGAACCCCACGTCCAAAGGACGCACTCTGCTCCTGGCAATGCTTTCTTGGTGGTATGAGGTTCCCATGTGTCTATGCTTGCTTCTTTTATATCTCAAAAGAGATTGGATTAAGACACTACCCAATCTTGTATACCTCATCAGTATAACTGCCGCTAATCCATCTTATTAGATCATAGTGATTGAATTTACAACACATAAGGAAATCATATCAGATTACAGAATGGTACACAATTAAACAATACTGGGAATCATGACCCAGCCAAGTTGTCAGATATTTTGGGAGACACAGTTCAATCCATGACAGGGATGAAGTGTATTGAAGTTAAGTTTTAGGTATATTGAGTCCAAAGAGCTACGGGTCCCAGATGAAAATGCCTGAAGGCAGTTGGGTCTGCAGATCAGGATAGCGGCCTGCAAAGGAGATGTGTATTACAGCCATCTATTGTGTGAGCCACGAATATGGACAGGGCAGAATGGGGATGGCTTGTCTGGGTTCTCAATCCAGGAAGACTGAATGACTGGGGCTGGAATCATTGGAAGGCTTCTTCACTGATGTTTTGTGCCTTGGCTGAGATGACTTGAAGGCTGGGCTTAGCTGGGGCTGTCAACTGAAACACCTACACATGTTTTCTCCACTGGCTTGGGCTACACCCCAGCATGGTGGCCTTAGGATAGTCAGACTTCTTACATGGAGGCTCAGGGCTCCAAGAGCAAGTGCTTCCACATGAGATGGAAGATTTTATGACTTAGATTCAGAAGTCACAAATGGTTGCTTCTGCCATACTCTATTGGTCAAAGCAGACATAATCCTGCCCAGATTCAAGGCTAGGGGCCCTAGATCTCAACTCTCAGTGAAAGGAGTTTCATAGAATTTGTGGCCATTTTTAAAACCACCACAATGTGGCACTTGGAAAAGGATGAGTGTAAGAAGAGACAAGAAAGGCACTGATGGGATCAGATATTTCTCTTTCATTATATTTATCACTCTGGGTGATTCTGTATTTATTCAAGTAATCATTTTATTGATGTAGGTCTCTCCTTACCAGTAGGTAGTAAGCTTGCTTTTCTGACTTGCTATTGTGTCTCCAGAACTTAAGACCAACGCCTGGTACATAGCAGGCCCTCAATAAGTAGCTGCTGAATGGTTGAAAAAGGGAACAGTGAGTTAGTTGCCTTGCAGACTTACATTTGCTGACCCCAGAACTCGTGCTCGTTACTATATCACATTGACTCCTAGGGACCTTCAACAGTTATGAGATGGGCAGAGGAAGTGGAGCCAGGAAAAAGGGCTGGGGAAAAGTGATAGGACCCATGCCTCATAAATCCAGCAGGTAAGGTGCACAGGAGCCAGAGGGGAGTGTGTGCTGAGAAAGGAATGTCAGTGTAGTCCACTGTGGCAGCAATGTAGAGAAGGACTTAGGAGAATCCATGGACTGGACAACATTGGAGACTTTGCTAGAGTTGTTTTAGAGCCTACAGGGTAGATGTAGAGGCCAGATTACAGTGGGGAAACAGTAAGTGAAAAGTGAAAAGGAAGAAACAATGAGGAAAGTCCAGTTCTTCAAGGAACTTACCTGTCAAGGAAAGGGTGGTAGGTAGTGGTAAAGGGGAGGGAGTGGCCCACAGGACTGAGGGATTCTTATGATGTAGTTTTTCATTTGTTTGCTTGCTTTGTTTTTTTTAAGAAGGAAGGGACTCGGACACATTTAGAGGCTACAGGTGAAGCTAGTGGAGAGGAAGATTCAAGATACACACAGGAGAGAAAGGGAATAATTAAATGGGGAAGGATTTTGTGGAGTGTCATGGAACCAAGAGCCTCCCAGAGGAGGAAGGCCACCTATGGCCTTAAATGGGATGGAGGGAGGGTATGAGGGGTGAAAACAAGGACACATTTGTAGGGACCTTACAGCTGAAAGTCAAGAGAATCCCTGTGTCTTAGTTATCTAGTGCTGCTATAACAGAAATGCCACAAGTGGATGGCTTTAACAAACATAAATTTATTTTTTTACAGTTTAGGAGGCTAGAAGTCTGAATTCAGAGTGTCGGCTCTAGGGGAAGGCTCTCTCTCTCTGTGTTGCTCTAGGGTAAGGTCCTTGTCTCTTTAGCTTTTATTCCTTCGCTCCTTGGTGATCTTCATGTGATCTTCCTGCCTCCTCAAAGTAGAGTCGGCCTTAAGGATGTGGATGGAGTCAAGCTTTCGGGACCTTCATTTGCTAATGTGGGACCACTCAAAATGAGAAGAAACAGCTGCAAACAACCATTAATAACTGGAACATGGGCTGTACGAAGTATGAGTCTAGGAAAATTGGAAATTGTCAAAAATGAAATGGAACACATAAACGTCGATAATCCTAGGTATTAGTGAGTTGAAATGGACTGGTATTGGCCATTTTGAATCAGACAATCATATGGTCTACTATGCCAGAAATGACAACTTGATAAGGAATGGTGTTGCATCCCTCTTCAAAAAGAACATTTCAAGATCTATCCTAAAGTACAACGCTGTCAGTGATGGGATAATATCCATAAGTCTACAAGGAAGATCAGCAGTTAATACAATTATTTTTCAAATTTACACACCAACCACTAAGGCCACAGACGAAGAAACTGAAGATTTTTACCGGCTTCTGGAGTCTGAAATTGATCAAACATGCAATCAAAATGCAAAAGTTGGAAACAAAGAAGAAGGACTGTAGTTGGAAAATATGACCTTGGTGATAAAAATGATGCTGGAGATCGCATGATAGAATTTTGCAAGACCAATGACTTCTTCATTGCAAATACCATTTTTCACCAACATAAATGGCAACTATACACGTGGACCTCAATAGATGGAATACACAGGAATCAAATTGACTACATCTGTGGAAAGAGATGATGGAAAAACTCAATATCATCAGTTAGAACAAGGCCAGGGGCCGACTGCGGAACAGACCATCAATTCCTCATATGCAAGTTCAAGTTGAAACTGAAGAAAATTAGAAAAAGTCCATGAAATCCGAAGTACGAACTTGAGTATATCCCACCTGAATTTAGAGACCATCTCAAGAATAGATTTGACACATTGAACACTAATGACTGAAGACTAGACAAATTGTGGAATGACATCAAGGACATCATACATGAAGAAAGCAAGAGGTCATTAAAAAGACAAGAAAGAAAGAAAAGACCAAAATGGATGTCAGAAGAAACACTGAAATCTGCTCTTAAACGTCGAGTAGCTAAAGCAAAAGGAAGAAATGATGAAGTAAAAGAACTGAACAGAAGATTTCAAAGGGCGGCTCAAGAAAACAAAGTAAAGTATTATAATGACATATGTAAAGAGCTGGAGATAGAAAACCGAAAAGGAAGAATACCCTCAAGCTGAACTGAAGAGAAAATTCAAGCCTTGAGTTGCAACAGTGAAGGATTCTATGGGGAAAATATTAAGTGACGCAGGAAGCATCAAAACAAGACAGAAGGAATAAACAGAGTCATTATATCAGAAAGAATTGGTCAATGTGCAACCATTTCAAGAAGTAGCATATGATCAGGAACCGATGATACTGAAGGAAGAAGTCCAAGCTGCACTGAAGGCATTGGCAAAAAACAAGGCTCCGGGAATTGACGGAATAACAACTGAGATGTTTCAACAAATGGATGCAGCACTAGAAGCGCTCACTCATCTACGTCAAGAAATTTGGAAGACAGCTACCTGGCCAACTGACTGGAAGAGATCCATATTTATGCATCTTCCCAAGAAAGGTGATCCAACAGAATGCAGAAATTATCAAATAGTATCATTAATATCACACGCAAGTAAAATTTTGCTGAAGATCATTCAAAAGCAGCTGCAGCAGTATATCAACAGGGAAATTCCAGAAATTCAGGCTGGATTCAGAAGAGGACATGGAACCAGGGATATCATTGCTGATGTCAGATGGATCCTGGCTGAAAGCAGAGAATACCAGAAAAATGTTTATCTGTGTTTTATTGACTATGCAAAGGCATTCAACTGTGTGGATTATAACAAATTATGGATAACATTGTGAAGAATGAGAATTCCAGAACACTTAATTGTGCTCATGAGGAACCTGTATATAGATTAAGAGGCAGTCGTTTGAACAGAACAAGGGGATACTGCGTGGTTTAAAGTCAGGAAAGGTGTGCATCAGGGTTGTATCATTTCTCCATACCTATTCAATCTGTATGCTGAGCAAATAATCCGAGAAGCTAGACTATATGAAGAAGAAAGGGGCATCAGGATTGGAGGAAGTCTCATTAACAACCTGCATTATGCAGATGACACAACCTTGCTTGCTGAAAGTGAAGAGTACTTGAAGCACTTACTGATGAAGATCAAAGACCACAGCCTTCAGTATGGATTACACCTCAACATAAAGAAAACAAAAATCCTCACAACTGGGCTAATAAGCAACATCATGATAAATGGGGAAAAGATTGCCGTTGTCAAGGATTTCGTTTTACTTGGATCCACAATCAACACCCATGGAAGCAGCAATCAAGGAATCAAAAAGATGCATTGCATTGGGCAAATCTGCCGCAAAAGACCTGTTTAAAGTGTTGAAAAGCAAAGATGCCACCTTGAAAACTAAGGTGCGCCTAACCCAAGCCACGATATTTTTAATTGCATCAAATGCATGCAAAGCTGGACAGTGAATAAGGAAGACCAAAGAAGAATTGACGTCTTTGAATTGTGGTGTTGGCGAAGAATATTGAATATACCATGGACTGCCAAAACAACAAACAAATCTATCTCGGAAGAGATACAACTAGAATGCTCCTTAAAAGCAAGGATGGTGAGACTGTGTCTTACATACTTTGGACATGTTATCAGGAGGGATCAGTCCTTGGAGAAGGACATCATGCTTGGTAAAGCACAGGGTCAGCAAAAAAGAGGAACACCCTCAACGAGATGAATTGACACAGTGGTGGCAACAATGGGCTCAAGCACAACGATTGTGAGGATGGCCCAGGACTGGGCAGTGTTTCGTTCTGTAGTACATAGGGTCCCTATGAGTCAGAAGCGACTTGACGGCACCTAACAACAACAACAACAACATTGTCTGATTCACATAACAAAGAAAAGCCATTCATTATAACCACAGCTCTAGGAGTCAGGATTTATAACGTATATTTCGGTGGGATACAATTCAAACCTTAACACCCTGCCTACCCACCTCAATTATCTCTGTGCAGCCTGGTTCCCGAGGGAAAGAGGTGAAGAGGCTGGGAGGAATTCCTTTTGGCTGAGGAACGCTGAGAGCAGTGAAGAGTCAGTGGGGGCCTTTCCAAATCTCAGCAGCATCAGTCTACTTGGGAGCAACTTCTCCAGATTAGCTCGGCAGCCCCAGGATCAAAAGGGAGATGCTGAATTGCGGTCATGAGCCAAGCTTGGGTATTTAGAAAGCAGGTATAAAGGAAGGAAAAATGCCAGAAAACAAGAAGCTAATGAAGATCAAGTCAAATCATCAACCAAGGAGTGGAAACAGAGTCAGAAAAGAGAGTGAGGTCAGGATGGGCTGATAGGTTCAGAGAGGCTTAGAGATGAAGGTCTTGCGGAAGAACGACAGGTTTAAGAGAAAACTGAAAGGACAGGAGATTGTAGCTAGTGAGTGGCATGTTCGAATTTTTTTTTAACTGTGGTACAATATATGTAATGTGAAATTTGCCGTTTTAATCATTCTTTTCTCTCTTTTTTAAAATTATTGTACTGTAGATGAAGGTTTACAGAACAAATTAGCTTCTCCTTAAACAATTGGTTACCAACCCCACGACTTGTTAACACTTTCCCTTCTCGACCTTGGGTTCCCAATTACCAGCTTTCCTGTCCCCTACTGCTTTCTAGTCCTTGCCTCTGGGCTGGTGTGCCCCTTTAGGCTCATTTTGTTTTATGGGCCTATCTAATCTTTGGCTGAAGGGTGACCCTCAGGAGTGACTTTAGTACTGAAATAAAAGGGTGTCTGGGGGCCATACTCTCAGGGTTTCTCCAGTCTCTGTCAGGCCAGTAAGTCTGGTCTTTTTTTGTGAGTTAGAATTTTGTTCTACATTTTTCTCCAGCTCTGTCCAGGACCCTCTATTGTGATCCCTGTCAGAGCAGTCAGTAGTGGTAGCCGGACACCATATAGTTGTGCTGGACTCAGTCTGGTGGAGGCTGTGGTAGTTGTGGTCCATTAGTCCTTTGGACTAATCTCTCCCTTGTGTCTTTGGTTTTCTTCATTCTCCCTTGTTCCCTACGGCGTGAGACCAGTGGAGTATCTTAGATGGCCAATTACAAGCTTTTAAGACCCCAGACGCTATTCACCAAATAGAATGCAGAGCATTTCTTTATACACTATGTTATGCCAGTTGAGCTAGATATTCCCAGAGACCATGGTCCCCACAGCCCTCAGCCCAGCAATTCAGTCCCTCATGGAGTTTGGATGTGTCTATGGAGTTTCCATGACCTTGTCTTGTACAAGGTGTGCTGGCTTCTCCAGTATTGTGTACTGTCTTACCCTTCACCAAAGTTGCCACTCATCTATTATCTATTTAGTGTTTTTACATCCCCACCCCTTCCTTCCCGTGTAACCATCAAAGATTGTTTCTTTTAGTGTGCAAACCTTTTCATGAGTTTTTATAGTAGTGGTCTTATACAATATTTGTCCTTTTTGTGATTGACTTATTTCACTCAGCATAATGCCCTTCAGATTCATCCATGTTGTGAGATGCTGCAAAGACTCCTCATTGTTCTTTATCATTGCGCAGTACTCCATTGTGTGTATGTACCATAGTTTATCCATTCATCTGTTGGTGGGCACCTAGGTTGTTTCCATATTTTTGCTATTGTGAACAATACTGCAGTGAACATGGGTGTGCATATGTCTATTAGTGTGATGGCTCTTATTTCTCTAGGATATATTCTTACGAGTGGGATTGCTAGATCATATGGTATTTCTATTTCTAGCTTTCTAAGGAAGCACCGTATCTTTTCCCAGAATGGTTGTACCATTTTGCATTCCAATCAGCAGTGCATAAAAGTTCCAATCTCCCTGCAGCCTCTCCAACATTTGTTATTTTCTGTTTTTTTGATTCATGCCAGTAATGTCGAGGTGAGATGGTATCTCACTGTAGTTTTGATTCGCATTTCTCTAATGGCTAGTGATGGAGAGCATTTCCTCACGTGTCTGTTGGCCGCTTGAATGTCTTCTTTGGTGAAGTGTCTGTTCCCTTGCCCATTTTTAAATTGGATTATTTGCCTTTTTGCTGTAGAGGTGTTGGATTTTCCTGTAGATTTTAGAGATTAGACTTGGTCAGATTTGTAATAGCCAAAAATATTTCCCAGTCTGTAGATTCTCTTTTTACTCTTTTGGTGACATCCTTTGGTGAGCTTAAGTGTTCAATTTTTAGAAGACCCCAGTTATTTAGCTTATCTTCTGGAGTTTGTTTGTTGTTACTTTTGGTTTGTATCCTGTTAATGCCGTGTATTAGGGCCCCTAGCACTGATCCTATTTTTTCTTCTATGAACTTTATAGTTTTTGATTTTATGTCTAGGTCTTTGATCCATTTTGAATTAATTTTTGTGTATGGTGTGAGGCATGGGTCCTGTTTTTTGCAGATGGACATCCAGTTTTGCCAGCACCATTTGTTAAAAAGACTGTCTTTTCCCCTTTTGATGGACTTTGGGCCCTTGTCAAAGATCAGGTGACCATAAGTGGCTGGATTTACACTTGGATTCTTAATTCTGTTCCATTGGTCAATGTATCTGTCATTGTACCAGTACCAGACTGTTTCGACTACCGTAGCTGTATAGTAAGTTCTGAGGTCAGTAGTGGGAGTCCTCCTACTTTATTCTTCTTCTTCAATAATGCTTTACTTATTTGAGGCCTCTTCCCTTTCCATATAAAGTTGATGATTAGTTTTTCCATCTCTTTAAAGAATGCTGTGGGTATTCGGATTGGGATTGCATTGTATTTGTAGACTGCTTTGGGTAGAATGGACATCTTTACAATGTTGAGTCTACCTATCCATGAGCATGGTACGTTTTTCCATTTATGTAGATCTCTTGATTTCTTGCGGTAGTGTTTTGTAGTTTTCTTTGTATAGGTCTTTTACATCCCTGGTTAGATTTATTCCTAAGTATTTTATTTTTTTAAGGGCTATTATAAATGGTATTGATTTCCTTTTCATCATTCTTTTCTTGGTGTACAGGAAGCCAACTGATTTTTTATGTTTATCTTGTATCCTGCTACTCTGCTGAAACTTTCTATTAGTTCCAGTAGTTTTCTCATGGAGTCTTTTGAGTTTTCTATGTATAGTATCGTATTACCCACAGGTAGGGACAGTTTAACATTACCAATTTGGATGTCCTTTATTTCTTTTTCTTGCCTTACTGCTCTAGCTAGGACTTCCAGCACAATGTTAAATAAGAGTGGAGATAAAGAGCATCCTTGTCTTGTTCCTGTTCTCAAGGGGAATGTTTTCAGCCTCTCTCCATTAAGAATGATTTTGGCTGTTGGTTTTGTATAGATGCCCTTTATTATGTTGAGAAATTTCCCTTCTATACCTATTTTATTGAGAGTTTTTATCAGGAATGCTGTTGGACTTTGTCGAATGCCTTTTCTGCATTGATTGAGTGATCATGTGATCCTTTTATTTTACTTATGTGGTGGATTACGTTGATTGATTTTCTAATGTTGAACCATCCTTGCATACCTGGTATAAATCCTACTTGGTCATGGTGTATTGTTTTTTGATATGATTCTGAATTCTATTGGCTAGAATTTTGTTGAGAATTTTTGCATCTATATTCATCACAGATATTGGTCTGTAATTTTCTTTTTTTGTGGTGTCTTTGCCTGGTTTTGGTATCAGGGGTATGCTGGCTTCATAGAATGAATTTGGAAGTATTCCTTCTTTTCCTATGTTCTGAAGTAGTTTGAGTAGTACTGGTGTAAGCTCTTCTCTGAATGTTTGGTAGAATTCTCCAGTGAAGCTATCTGGGCCAGGGCTTTTTTTGGTTGGGAGGTTTTTTCTCTTTTATCACCTTTTCAGTCTCATCTCTTGTTATGGGTCTGTTCAGGTTTTCAACATCATTTTGTGTTAGTTTGGGTAGATAGTGTGTTTCTAGAAATTTGCCCATTTCCTCTAGATTTTCAAATTTGCTGAAGTATAGTTTTTCATACTATTGTTATGATCCTTTTTATTTCAGGTGGGTCTGTTGTAATATCCTCTATTTCATTTCTTATTTGGGTTATTTGCATCCTCTCGTTTTTCTTTTGTCAGTTTGGCCAGTGGTTTGTTGATTTTGCTGATCCTTTCAAAGAACCAACTTTAGGTTGTGTTGATTCTTTCAATTGTTTTTCTATTCTCTATTTCATTTATTTCTGCTCTGATCTTTATTATTTCCTTTCTTCTGGTAGCTGTGGGCTTCTTTTGCTGTTCTCTTTCTATTTATTCAAGTCGTGTAGCTAATGTTTTGATTTTGTCCCTTTCTTCTTTTTTGGTGTGTGCCTCTATTGCTATAAATTGTCCTCTGAGGACTGCCTTTGCTGTGTCCCAAAGGTTTTGGTATGATGTGTTTTCACTGTTGGTTGATTCTAGGAATTTTTTGATTCCATCTTTGATTTCTTCTATTACCCAGTGGTTTTTAAGCAGAGTGTTATTCAGTTTCCAAGTAACTGATTTTTTTTTTCCTTGCTCTTCCTATTGTTAATTTCTACTTTGGATGGCATTGTGATCAGAGAAGATCCTTTGTATTATCTCAATGTTTTGGATTTTGTTGAGGGTTGCTTTGTGGCCTATTCTGGAGAACGTTCCATGTGCTAGGAAAAGAATGTGTATTTTGCATTTTAATCATTTTTAAGCGTGCATTTCAGTGGCATTACTGACATTCACAATGTTGTACAACCATCACCACTATCTATTTCCTGAAATTAAGATTCAGAAGTGGAGCAGTTCTGGAGATTACAGGTTAGGTCAGACCGGTCTCTCTCTTGAAAAACCAAAGTCAAACCTGTTGCCTTTGAGTCGATTCCGACTCATAGTGACCCTATAGGACAGAGTAGAACTGACCCATAGGGCTTCCAAGGAGTGGCTGGTGGATTCGAACTGCCGACCTTTTGGTTAGCAGCCAAGCTCTTAACCACTGTGCCACCAGGTCTCCAGTCTTTCTCTTAGAGGATGAAGATTACCTAATAAAGAACTTCTGCCTAAATTTGTGTACCCTCTCAGAAGGGTTCTTTACCTTCCCTGGAGTTTGCAAATCCAAGGCCTAAAAAGGCACCTACATACTTCTGGGGAGTTGAATTGGTGCAAACGGCTAATGCACTTGGCTGCTAACTAAAAGGTTGGTGGTTTGAGTCCACCCAGAGATTCTCAGAAGAAAGGCCTGGACATCTACTTCTGAAAAATCAGCCAGTGGAAACCTGTGGAGCACAATTCTACGGTGACACACATAAGGTCACCATGAGTCAGAGTCTACTAGATGATAACTGGCTTTTATCTCCATTTTGGTGGCATTTCAGAAACGGCCTGAGAATTTGTGTGTTCTGGGAAGGAGGGCACATGGTATGGGGGCAAGGTACTGAAGTCTTGCCCGCAGGTGTGTCTTCCAAGCCTGACCCAGGCTTCAGAGGGAGGCCTGCCCTGGGACTTTCTGAAAGGTGATTTAGGAGATAATACTGGAGCCATTATTTCCTGTACTAGAATGTGACCAAGCTGGAGCTGGACTCACAAGGCTTAACAAGGACACATCAGCTGGGCCCTGAGGCAAAAAGACAATAGCTAGGATAATCTTGGAAAACATCTTTTAGGGAGCATTTCACATAAACAAATCATAAAACACGGTATGAAAGACCTATATACTTTCCACTCTTATCTTTTTCAATTAGCATTTAGTGAATAGTAAGATTTGTTGGACCGATGAAGACCCTCCTGACTGTTGTTACTGAAACTTGTACCAATGATTGTTAAGAAAGACAATTCAAAATGCAGGATCACAGTTTCTAGCCAGTCTGTGAAAAGGTGACGCTTTCAATGGTTTTGCCCATTTGTAACGCTACTATATACTGATGATTCTGTAACATTCCTTGGACTCAGGCAGACACAGCTCTAGCAGCATGGTTGTCTGTTTCCCCGCTCTTGCCTATTCTGTAATACTTCCTCAGACTCTGGCAGATGCGGCTGTGGCAGCATGTTGTCCATTTTCCCACTTTTGCTTATTCTGCAATACTTCTGTTTTCCCACTTTTGTCTGTTCTGTAATATTCCTTGGACTCGGGCAGACATAGCTCTGGCAGCATGCTTTTCGTTTCCTGCTTTTGCTTCTTTGAATGTATGCTGAATAAAACTTTCTTTTTCTTTACTAAACTTTGTTTACCCTAGAACAAAGTTGTGCTCTTCTGGAGACCCCTGCAACATTTAGGTGACACGTTAAAACGGCAATCAGGGATAAGCTGGGTCATAAGAGGAAATTCAGAAGGAAAAACCTCAAGCAGAGTTTTAAAGCAATTGAGTGACATCTCGAGCGCAAGTCAGAGAAACTCTCTGAGTTGCTTGGGGCCAGGAATTACTCAATTAAATAGTAAAAGCCCAAAGGGAAAAGGAGAAACAGGGCCTTCTCCTGGCTTGCAAATGCCCTTGGCCAGCACACGCATACAGACAGGGGCTTAGTTAAACACTGGGCCTGTAACTCTCGATGCCTGGCCCTCCTCCACTAGGTTACCCAGCAACAGAAACGACTGTCCTCCTGCTTCCCCATCCTACCCAAGGCCACCTGACACCTTGTTACAACTCTGTCTGGCTTTCAGTAGGATGAAAACGAAAAGAAAGGGGGAATGTGCATATGACTAGACCCAGTACTGTATCTCCTCAATAATAATTTCCTGAACATTTACTACGTGCTAGGCACCACTGGAAACTTAATGTATTAGCTCTTATCCTCACACAATATTGTGAAATCGGTAATAGTAACCTTAGCCATATTGGAAGCTGAAGCCCAGAGAGATTAGGGAACTTGGCCAGAGTCACCATACAGTTGCTGGCAGGTTCCACACTTGAAATCAGGTCTGATTGTTCCCAAAGCCCAGGTTTACTTAGGCAGCCATACCAGGTGGCTCCTGGAAGAATGGCCCCAGGTGTTGAACATCAGTGGAGGGGGTCGAGAGAGGATGGGAAGGCAGGAGCGAGGAATCAGCCTGGAACAGATGTGAGAACAGCATTGTCTGAGATCTCTCTGGCTGTTTCCCTGGGAGGATCAGACACCCAAGGATCTCTGGAGCCTTCCTCTCTGATACCCTGTGAGCCAGACCCTAACTAAGAGGCCACTAGAGAGGAAAGAGAGCAATCCTACTGCCCAGGTTCCAGAAGTTTGCCTCCTTTCCTCCTCCCCATCCCAGTCCCTCAGGGCCCTGATCACTTTTCCTACCCTGAGCTGTGAAGAGCCTCATAGCTAATGGCTTAGTGTGCTAATCCTCTCTGAGGGTATCCCAGAGGATGCCTGGAGAGCCATAGTGGGCTTTCAGACAGCGGTGGTGGGGCACTTGCCCTCAAATCACAAAACCCGGGCATTTTAGAGCCCTTCTTCTGCCGGCCTGAAAGGCCAGGTCTGTGGTCTCAAGGGCAGGCCAACTGGAAAAGGCTTGCGGGGAGCAGTAGCTGGAGCCCTACTTCCTCAGTTGACCCCCTCATAGCACAGGTACCTCAGTGTTCTCCTTGGGACCTCTGCAGCCAGGACAGGTGAAGAGAAGCAGAGAAACGCAAGGAGCACCAACACAGTGAAGGGGCCTGGCCATGGGGCTGCATGAGTGGGGGAAGCTCACAGCCCAGAGTATCCCCCAGAACTGGATCCCAAGGATGGGTTTTCATTCATTGGTTCCTTCAGTGGTTCTACAAACAGTTATCGAGGGCTTATTTGGCATGAGCCCAATGTGGAATACCAAGCTGAGACCAGCAAACTCCTGCCCTCAAATTGCTTCCATCTAGTTGTTAGGTGCCATCATAGTGACTTTATACACAGCAGAACAAAACGTTGCCTGGTCCTGCACCATCCTCACAATCACTGCTATGCTCGAGCCCATTGTTGTAGCCACTGTGTCAATCCGTCTCACGGACGGTCTTCCTCTTTTTCAATGACCCTCTATTTTACCGACCATGATGTCCTTCTTCAGGGACTGGTCCCTCCTGATAATATGTCCAAAGTACTTGAGACAAAGTCTCGCCATCTTCACTTCTAAGGAGCACTCTGGCTATATTTCCTCCAAGACTGATTTGTTCATTCTTCTGGTAGGGAGATAAAACATGGGCACAAAAAAATAACAGAGCATGGAAAGATATCCAAACCTCTCTTTGGCATTTATGAGTGTTAAAGGGTTTTTAGAGCAGGGAGAGGCAGCTGGTAGGCGGATGGAGGATGCTTAGAGAGCTCTTACTTTGTGCCAGTCAATGTTCTAAGTGCTTTGTGTATGTTAACACTTTTAATCCCTACAAACACCCTGTTATCCAGCAGATTCGGAAAGAGGAATAGAGAGGTTAAGTAACTTTCCCAAGGGCCCAAAGCTGGTAAGTGTCCTTGACGCAGGCTCTGTGGCTCAGAGTCTGTGCTCTTAACACGTAGGGTATCCTGCCATCTCTGGCCCTGCCCTCATTTCTTACCACCTGATGGTTAAAATGCAATTATAAAAAATGAGCCTTAACATCTTCAGATATTATGTTCAGTTGTTAAAAATCAGTATCTCTCCAGCATGTTCGTGTGTGTCATTGTTAGATTATCTAAGCTACACCAGATCTCATTCAGCTGCATTTGTTGCGTGTCTGCCAAGAGCCGGACATTGCTGTACCTGCTCTCCCATATTCTAGGTCAACTTACTTCTTGCAATAGCCTTGGGAAATAGGTGGCAATTTCCCCTGCCTTCCTGAGGAGGAAAATGGGAGGCAGAGAGGTAAGAGACTTGCTTGCTACACCAGTATCTAAGCTTTGGACATGTTCTTTTGACACCAAGTTACTGCTTTTCCACTACATATACTGTTCATCTTTATCACATAGAACCACATACAGCATAATCTAGAACTAGCATCTTTTTATTTGTTTGTTTGTTTTGCAGGTGAGGTAGGCTTTATGGTTTTTGTTTTGTTTTGTTTTTATTTTTTAGAACTAGAATCGTAACTCCTAGCATTAGAGCTGGAAAGAGCATGGAACCTGGGCTTTGGATTTGGATTTGGATCTGTTCAAGTTTTCTGACTGTCCATTATAGATGTGTGAACTTGGGAAATTACCTCAAATCTCTGAACCTCAGTTTCCTCATCTATAAAATGAGGATACTAACACATACCCTACAGGGTAATTGTGAGGATTGCATTAATTAGCATAGAGAAAGTGCTGAGAACTATGTATGGCTCTCAATAGGCCCCCAATGAATGGTAGCTCTTCTTTTTGGAGAGCCACATAGCATGTGTCCCATAAATATGTATTGGATTAACTGGTTTTACACTGTACTTTAACACACATTTTCACATTATACTGTTAGTAACCTTATAAACTAGAATTCCCGTTTCAGAGAGGTCACCCAAATAGTAACTGGCAGAGCAGAGTCTCAAATGCATGTCTCATGATGCTCCACCCAGTGATCTCTCCATCGTCCTTCATCTGTACAATGGGGACAATGCAATGTTAGTCTTACCATCTCTGCCAAGTTTAGAGAATCACATTGTCTTAGTTATCTAGTGCTGTTATAACAGAAATACCTCAAGTGGGTGGCTTTAACAAACAGAAATTTATTTTGTCACAGTTTAGGAGGTTAGAAGTCCAAATGCAGGGTGCTGGCTTGAAGGGAAGGCTTTCCCTGTCTGTTGGCTCTGGAGGAAAGTCTTTGTCTCTTCTGACCTTCTGCTCCTGGGCAATCTTCATGTGGCTTGGCATCTCTCTTCCTCCATCTCTGCTTCTTTCACTTGCTTATTTAATCTCTTTGATATCTCAAAAGAGATTGATTTAAGACACACCCTGTCTCATGAACATAACAAAGAAAACACATTCCCAGATGGGATTATAACCACAGATATAGGGGTTAAGATTTACAACACTTATTTTGGGGGTGACACAATTCAATCCATAACACATATGATCAGATAGATGCTTAGAAAGTGCTTTATAAACAAAAGGATCATAAATAATAGTTGTGATTATTCGGTGCTGCCTCTTTGGTAGTGAAGACAGCTTAGTGACTCTAAGCACATTTACCAGGGTGTGTTCCTAGAAACACCAATCCCATGAGGTATTCCAAAGAAAAAAGGGTTCCTTGACCAAATTTGTTTGGCTTTGGTAAGTCCTGCCTCATAGAAAGTTCAATCTTTTGCTTATAAGCCCTGGCTTAGAAAATTCCTAGGTCTGCAGTATCTGGAACTTGGCTGTTGGGTCCAGGGTGTACGGTTGTGTGAGTGCAGGTTTGTTGGTTAAGATATTGATGACAGCCCACCACTCCCTTAGGGTTGGGAGGAGATCAAACACTGAGAGTGAGAAGACTGGTGCTCCCTTCACCTAACAGGACTCCCATCTGGCATTGGCTGTGTGAGCCTCATGACCCAGAGTGCATCTTCATGAGGTTAAAGTTACCTGCTGTGATGGTTAATTTTATGTGTCAACTTGGCTAGGGTATGGTGTCCCGTTGTTTGGTCAAACATTAGTCTAGATGTTGCTGTGAAGGTATTTTGTAGTTGTGATTAACGTTTATAATCCATTGATTTTAAGTAAAGGAGATTACCCTCGATAATGTGGATGGGCCTCATTTAATCAGTTGAAGACTGTTATGGATTGAATTGTGTCCCCCAAAAATATTCACATCAATTTGGCTAGGCCGTTATTCCCAGTGATTGTCCACCATTTTGTCATCTGATGTGATCTTCCTATGTGTTGTAAATCCTACCTCTATGATGCTAATGAGGCAAGATTAGAGGCAGTTATGTTAATGAGGCAGGACTACAAGATTAGGTTGTGTTTTAAACCAATCTCTTCTGAGATATAAAAGAGAGAAATGAGCAGAGAGACATGGGGACCATATACGACCAAGAAACAAGAGCCAGGAGAATAGCACGTCCTTTGGACCCATGGTCCCTGCGCTGAGAAACTCCTCAACCAGGGAAGATGGATGACAAAGACCTCCCCCAGAGCCAACAGAGAAAGAAAGCTTTCCCCTGGAGCTGGCACCCTGAATTCGGACTTCTAGCCTCCTAGACTGTGAGAGAATAAATTTCTCTTTGTTAAAGCCATCCTCTTGTGGTATTTATGTTACAGCAGCACCAGATAACCAAGACAAAGACCTTAGGAGCAAAAACTGATGTTTCCAGGAGAAGAAATTCTGCGCTAAGATTGTAACATAGAAATCGTGCATGAGTTTCCAGCCTGCCATCCTGCCCTACAGATTTTGGACTCAATAGTGCAACGTCCACTCCTCCCTGAGTGTCCAGGCTGCTGGATACTTGCCAGCCCCCACAATCATGTGAGCCAATTAAATCAACCAGTCTTCTCTCTCTCTCTCTTTCTTTATTCTATTATATTTATACACGTATCTCTCTCTCTCATGTTGGTTTTATTTCTCTGGAGAACCCTGACTGATACAGCTTTTAGTATCAAGAGTGGTTTTACAGGAATAGAATCTTAAGGGTGAGTTTTATGAATTAGTTCTGGGATTTCTGGAATTGATTCTCTAATCTGATTAGATTTAAAGGCACCGGTGGTGCGATTGTGAAGTGTTCGGCTGCTTAACCATTTGGTCCATGGCATGATGTAGCAACAGAGATACACAAAATTATCTCCATTATATAAAACCAAAAACCAAACTTGTTGCCATCGAGTTGATTCCAACTCACAGCAACCCTATAGGACAGAGTAAAACTGCCCCACAGGGTTTCCAAGGAGAGGCTGGTGGATTCGAACTGCCGACCTTTTGGTTAGCAGCCGCAGCTCTAGGGTGCTCACCATTGGATACTCCTAATCAAATGCTTAAAAGAGCAAGGTTCTGAATTGCCATGTATTTTATATTTTAGAACATGTTTTTGTGAAACTAATGAGTATAACGAGATTGGCTGGGTGCTTCTAATTGTGCTGGACAAAGTTAGGAAAGAAAGGAATGAGCTCAGGGTTTCAAATTCCCAGCTCAAGTACCACATAAATGACCTGAAAGTTTCTACATCTTCCCTAAAAGAAGCCCTCATTTTCTATAACCACAGAGCTGGGACTGCTGAAAACCAAACCCAGAATCTCATCCTGTGACTGACTGAATTACAATGCAAATTGACTTCCCAGTCTTGCAGGGTGTTTGATGTTAAAGTGAGGGCATTGATTGGAAAGGAATGGGATCCTGAAAATTAGAACAGGGACATATAGGCAGATTCTGATGAAGTTGGACTGAACCCCTAAATTCTGTTCAGTCTTATTTGCCAGTAGACGCAATCTTAAACCAGTTTTGCCTAAGGAAACTATAATGGCCTCCTCTGAGGTATTTACCTTGCAAAACTCTGCTTATTTGGGTCAGGACCCACCCTACTACCTCTCTTTGCTTCTACACTTATAACTAGACTTAAGTCCCAGCAGGCCCTAAATGATGAGGTACAAGACCCGTGAGGAGGTGCACTACTCTCCAAAAGAACTACATGATTTTTCCAATTTATACAGAGAGAAATTTGGGGAATAGTTATGGGAATGGATATTAAGGATGTGGGATAATGGTGGAAGGAAAATAACGTTAGATCAAGTCGAATTTATTGATATGGGTTCACTACCTGAATTCAATGTTATAGCTTGAGGGGTTAGAAAGGACTTTAACAGTTTGTTTTTGACTTGCTACTGGGCTTTAGTAGAGACTGAACACTTAACCATGAGATATTAACTTACCATGCAACTTGAGCTGCCCATCATAAACTGCGGGTTGTCTAACTCATAAAGTTTGGCATGCACAGCAGTACTCTATCATTAAATGGAAGTGGTATATGCAAGATCAGACTCAATCAGGCCCTGAAGGCACAAGTAAGTTACTCAAAGAAGTGGTCCAAACGGCTATGGTCCCCACTTTTGACACATTATCTTTTCTCTCCCAGCTTGGCACCTATGGCTTTCTTCATGGGAAGTTTCCTATGATCAGTTACCTGAGGAAGAGAAAACTCAGGTTTGGCTTATAGATGGTTCTGTGCAATATACAGGACTACCCAAAAGTGGCCTGCTGACTATAGCCCCTTTCTGGGACATCCCTGAAGGACAGTGGTGAAAGGAAATTCTCCCAAAGGGCAGAACTTCCAACCAGTGCACTTGGTTGACTATTTTCCTTGGAAGGAGAAATGACCAGAGGTGCTATTGTATATCGAGTCATGTGCTGTGGCCAATGGCTTGGCTGGATGGTCAGGGACTTGAAAGGGATAATTGGGAAACTGGTGACAAGGTCTGGGGAAGAGGTATGTGGATAGACCTGCCTGAATGAGCAAAGCAATTGAAGATATTTGTGTCTCATGTGAATGTTCGCCACAGGGTGACCTCAGCTGAGAAGAATGCCATGTGAAGGCACAGAAAGATGCAGAGGGAATATGGCCACATGAAAACAGAAGCGGAGATTGGAATTATGCTGCCACAAGCCAAGGAACACCTGGGGCTACCAGAAGCTGCAAGAGAGGAGCCTTCAGAGAGACCACGGCCCCACAGACATCCTGAATTTAGACTAGTAGCTTTCAGAACTGTGAGAGAACAAATTTCTGTTGTTTTACGCCACTCACTTTGTGGTGATTTTTACAGCAGTCCTAGGAAACTAATACACCTGCCTATCTTACCCTAAACTTTATCCCAACTGGTTGCCTTCTATCCTTTATATGAGATAAGCAGCTGTTCTCTACCTTCCCGAGTACTTGTCAAAGGGTCCTGTATTGTTGGCCTTAATCCATGGGGTTCTGGGCTCCCTCATCTTTCTTCTTGTAAAATCACAATGTACATTAACATATTAAGGGCACTAAGAAATGTGTTTTAGCTGATCATAGGTCTCTTTATCCTACAATACAGTATGCTAATATCCTGCAACCCCCAGAACACACCTTGGGAAACATTGTCCTAATGGAAGAGAATTCAAGTTCCATTGTCTTAATGGAGGAGAACTCAAGCTTCGCAAACCCCTTAATGACCCTGCAGTTCTGACTAATCAATAAGAAGGCATTAAAACTTACCATGTGCATAGACCTGTGGGAGAACAAGGAGAAGGTGGGAGGCTGCCCTCAAGGAAACCACGGCATGATTGAGGGAGGTAATCCTGTCTACACAATTGAGGTTCAAGGAGTCAGAGCATGGTTTAGCACCAAAGGATGAGGTAAGGAGGGTACCAGCAGTGCTCTAGGAGATGCCACCCAGTAACGAGGCCAGGGGAGAGAAAAGGGGTTGGGTGGCAAACTGCTGATGGCCCAGGCACCGTGGGTGTTCCCTCAAAGGAGAAGGGGAAAGGCAGTCCAACTTGGAACCAAACAAAGCAATCCCAAGTGAGGCTGAGAACCCGGCCAGGTAGCCATCAGGTGTGGAGGAGGAGGCTTGGCAGGGCCTGGCTGAGCCTGCAGCGGAGCGATGGAAGAGCAGCCACTGCCAGAGCCCTCACAGAAGGAGCAGCCATGAATAAGAAGTCTTGGCTGTTCCTGGGGGCGGGGGAGGCTGTGGGAAGCTGGTCCCAAGAGAGCAGCCCAGAGACGGGCTGGGGTGGTGGAGTGGGGAGAGCTTGCTGGCCCAACTTTGATGTCTCTGACTCTGGATTCATAAAAGCGGCAGTGAGTAGGGAGAAGTGATTTACCTACACCAGTTGTTCCTGAGACTATCCTTTGCACTGCCTTGTAGACCAGAAAACAGCAGCAACATCAGTGACAACAAAACGTAAATCTGAGCTCAGCTTCATCCTGAGAGCTGAGCACGGGGAGTTAATCATCCAATAAATATTTATGAAGTACATGCCCTGTGAAAGAGACTAGCCAACCCCACCTGGTCTCTGTCCTTTGGAGAGGAAAGGCCTGGGGCAGGGG
>NW_004444233.1:656983-667079 GCF_000243295.1 Trichechus manatus latirostris | reverse complement strand
GGGGGCAAGTCTTTCAATACCAGACAATGCATGAAGAACGCTTGATAAAACTATAGCAACCGTAGGCCCTGCATTCATTTTCTCACCTGCCAGTTCTGATTCAGGACCTCCAATGTGGTTTCAGGCAGGAAGAAGGGCTCCCAGGCTGGTGGTCAGGGTGGACTCCATTCCATTCAACCTGCTGATATGAATGAGCCCAACTGTGTACTGGGTGCTAGGGGTGGGTGCAGAGACAGATAAGAAAATTAACATGATAAAACCTCATGTAGGTGCTTTGACAGGACAAAGGCACTGCTTGCTGTCTGGTGTTAGGGTGACAAGAGATACACTTGGCCTCCTGTATCTGCAGGTTCTGCATCTGTGGATTCAACCAAACTGTGGATTGAAAACATTTGGGAAAAAAAAAAAAGACTTTTTTTCCTTGTCATTATTCCTTAAACGATACAGTATAAAAACAATTTACATAGCATTTACATTGTATTGCATATTATAAGTAATTTAGAGATGATTTAAAGTATACGGGAGGATGTGCATAGGTTATATGCAAATACTAGGCCATTTTATATAGGGGACTTGAGCATCCACAGATTTTGGTATCCGTGGGGGGAGGGGAGGCGGGAACCAATCCCCTATGCATACTGAGGGACAACGGTATTTTACAGAGGTGGTTTGCCTGAGCAGATCTGAAAGGTGATATGGACTAAGGGTGTTTTTTGTGCAGAAATGAAATGGGTGGACATAGAGCTAGCTCACAGGGAATTGTGAATTATCATGGCTATGCCCAAAGGAATAGGCCTGTTTTAGGCTCGGTTCTCCAGAGAAGCAAAACCAGTAAAGCGTATAAATATACATATAGAGAGATTTATATCAAGAAAATGGCTCATGCAATTGTAGAGGATGGAAAGTCCTAAATCCATGGGTCAGGCTGGAGGCTTCTCCTGACTCATGTAGCTGCAGGGGCTGGCAAACCCAAGATCAGCAAGTCAGACAGCAGGGCTCTGGTTCATAGGCTCACAGGCCAGATGAATCTCAAGATCGGCAGGCAAGATGGCAGGTAAGCTGCTAGCTCAAGTCCCAAGAACTGGAGGTCAGATGAACAGGAGCCAGTTGCAGGATCCAGAGCCAGCAAAAGCCCGAGAGCTTTGCCAGAAAGTCCACCTATATTGGACGAAGTCCACACCCCAAGGAAATTCCCCTTCAACTGACTGGCTACTCAAAGCAGATCTCATCATGGAGGTAAACACATTATATCGAATCTCATCACAGAGGTGATCGCATCATTATACGACTGCCAAACTACATAATTGTCAAACCATTGAGAATCACGGCCCACCCAAGTTGACAAACAACCTTTAACCATCGCAAGGCCTGACATAGGACTATCATACTTCATGTGTGAACTACAGGAAAAAAGGGGAGCATCCTTGCCTGGTTAGAGTGTGGGGCTGGAGATGCAGAACAGGTTGTAACGAGTCTTCTAAGTCATGTTAAGCAGTATGTATGCTTTTATTGGGGAGCCACTGAGGGCCCATGGAAGGATGTTACACAGGGAAGGATACATTAACTTTGCCCTTTAAAAGAGCTGTTCTAAGAAGGTCTAGGAGGCTTGGTGAGAACAGAGGCAGGGGACTTGGGTGGGGCTTGAGCCAGGTCTTGAGGATGGTTTTGGTTCATGTATATGGAGGGAGTGGGACAGCCTTCAGGGCTGGGAGAAAAAGCCTGGGTTTGAAGAAAGGCTGACCTTGGCATGGGGGGCAGGAAGCAGATCAACCCCCATTTTGTCCACCACCTGAGCTCTGGTTCAAAGGCCCTGTGGCCACACTGTGTGTGCTCCATCCCTCTCCTGTGAACTACCTCTCACCACCTTCAATTATTATATTTGGGGCCAGCCAACCTTGTATCCAATAGAGAAGATGAAGACCATCTCTCCCAGAGGGGAGGATAATAGAGAAGAAGAGCGAGAGGAGAAAGAAATTTATGTAGAGCCCACCCCTCCCACTTTGTGCCTGGACTAAGAAGTGGACAGGGGGATGTCTTGAGGGTAGAGCAGTCCACAGGGACTCAGATGTTGGTTCTGAAGCACTGGCAAGGCAGCCCTGGGCCTGGGGCCCCTCAGGGATGCAGAGACATACAGTCATGCCTGGTGATGATATTCTCCTTCAATATTTTGAAGTGACGAAAGGGTAGCAGAAGTGACAATAGGCTTCAAAGCAGAGCTGGTTCAGCTGATCTGGGAACCCAGCGGAGGGGATATGCTGAGCAAGGAACAAAGTGTTAATGATTCAGAATGAAGCCAGGACGGGAGGACAGCAGCATTGAAACATTTACTATTTAGACAGTCTGGGCATGGAAGCAGGTGAGTGACAGATGCAATTACCTTTCCCATCCTTGAGTTGCGACACTTCCTCAAGCATGTTGTGGAATCTACCCACATAGGCTGATCCTCAGTGGCTCAGACCCACATACTGACAGAAGAACAATGACCAAAGCCCAATGCTCGAAACCAAGGGCAGAGACTGCAGGGTCCAAGCCCCTTCTGGAACTCCAGAACTAAACCCACAAAGATTCTGGAATGTGTCTCCTGCTCCCCAACACTCTGACCAATTTCTCTTCCCCCCCTGAGCTCGTCAGTCACAGACTCAAAAGGACGAAAGCCAATGAGAATCTCAAAGGCCCAAATTGGCCCAAATCTGAGGGTAGAAATAGATCTGTCATCCACCCAGGACAAAGCTGGATGGAGCTGAGGGCCCAAGAGCAGTTACAGGAAGAGAATGAGGATATTCAGCTAAAATTACCGACAACCCCTGCCCTACTAAAACCATGGGGCTGAAACTAGGTCTGTGCTGTCCAATATGGTAGCCATTAGCTACATGGTGGCTATTTAAATTTAAACTAACTAAAATTGAATACGTGAGGCATTGATGGTTCAGTGGTAGAATTCTCACTTTCCATGAAGTTCATTTCCAGCCAATGCACCTCATGCACAGCCACTCCCGTCTGTCAGTGGAGGCTTGCATCTTGCTATGATGCTGAACAGGTTTCAACTGAGCTTCCAGACTACGACAGACTAGGAAGAAAGGCCTGGTGATTTCATTCCAAAAATCAGCCAATGAAAACCCTATGGATCACAACAGTCCAATCCACAACCAATCATGGGGATGGCACAGGACTGGGCAGCATTTCATTCTGTTTGCATGGGATTGCCATGACTTGGGGGCTGACTCAACAGCAGCTAACAATTTCTCAGGTGCCTTTTCCCAATCCTCCACCACCAAATGTACGGTGTGCTTTGGACTTGTGGCAGATATTGCTGACTGATCACCAAACCCATTCCTTCTTCTTCCCAGGCACACAGCTAGGCTACATTTCCCAGCCTCCCTTGCAGGTTAGCTGTGTCCTTGTGAATAAATTCTGGCCACTGGAATGTGAGGTGATTTGTGCCACTTCCAGGTCTTACCATAAAAGCATCCCAGGTACAGTCTCCATGTTCTTTCACCATCAGCCAGGTGGATGTTGAAACCCAGGGCAGCCTCTTATCGAAGAAGGCAAAACCACGAGCCGCCTGGGTCCCTGAAAAATGGAGTAGAGCAGGACCCCATCCTCACCAACCTGGACCTACATTAAGTGTGAGGGGCCAGAAGACGAGGTGTCCTCACACATACACACATCTGTCCAGAGTCGCATTCACATCTGGCTGGAGGTGCTTCTCTATGCTCCTGGCTTGAGGGATGATTTCTAGTTAACAGGCAGAGCACGTCTGCCTCAAGATTGAGGAAGGCAGGAACTATTGCTTCCCCAGCCACTTCCCTGCCCACGTCACCTTTCAAGTTAGTCTGAAAATTGCTTTGGACAGTCTCGCTTGGGTCCAGAGACCAGAAAGACCATTTCTGTTCCTGCAGGCTGGTTAATGACTTGGCTCCTGCCACTTGGCAAGCCTCTTCCTCTCTCACTGTGGAGAAAAGAAGCTAAGTGATGGTCACAGGCAGGGAGCAAGGACTCCACTTGTGGCCAGCCCCATTTCTAAACTTCTATGAAGAGGGCCCTGACCTCTGCTTTTCCCACCACACCTCTCACAGGCCCCAGTGTAGGCAAATTTTGATTTAAAATGCAGAGATTAGATACGAGGCTCAGAAAGACCCGGTTTGATTTGACAAGGAGGCCCAGAGCACTGCCAACAGAAGGCCTTCCTCATACTGTCTCTGGCAAATTTCTGCTCCCCACCCCAGACATGAGGGGGGCAGCAAGCTCCACAGACTGAGTCTGGGGTCCTTCTGCTTCCACTTCTCTCTGATACTTCTGGGAGAGGTTTTCAGTGAGGTATGTGCTCCAGCTAAAAACATCTCAGTCCAAACTGTGCTTCAAGTAGTTTCTTAAACTAGCTGAAGAGGCTTAGTCAAGTGTTCATCAAGCCATAAATGAACAGCTGCCTCCCGCCTTGAGACCGACGTCTGGATTATTCATCCTTTTTGGCTTTCAGCTCCTCCTTTTAGATCCAGATAGAAACTGCTCCTTCCACAGCCATCCAAACCCTTGGTTTGTAATGTCATCCTCCAAATCACCCCTCCTTCAGCACCCCCACTCCTTCCCAGCTTTTTTTTTTTTCCAGAGTGGGAGAGAGTTTGGCTGCATCTCTATTTCCAGACCCCTTCTTTCATCTTGGATAGAGTTTCTGGGGCAGTCACTGCTCCAGGCTTCTTTGCTTCTAGCCAATCACCACCCCTACCCCCACCATTCTCCAGGCAGCCTTACACTCATTTTGTTGGCTACTCTCCATTTTTCTGAACTTTCCTTAAAAAAACTCCTTCCTTTTTTATCTACCTCTATTTCACCATCCCCTAAGAATCAAGTGAGTTTGGTCTTTAATAGCACCCTTGTTTCTCTATGTCTCCCGGGAGTAACTCTTTCTTTCCACATAACCTCCTTGTCTAGTCTCCATCCCTCAGATATTATAATATGTATCATTTATTGAGTGGGTAATATGTAGCACGCACTTATAAATGCTTTACCTGCATTTCTTTCATTTCATCCTCACAGTAAACCCATAAGGATAGATACTATTATCCCATCATAGAGGTGAAGAGACTGAGGGAGGCCCAGAGAAGTTGAGTGACCTGCCCAGGGTCAATAGGAGTAGTCAGTAGAGTTGGGACTCAGACTCTGTCTGTCATGCTCTCTACTCTCTCTGCTTACCACACACCTCAGGTCAACAGGCATTTATCAAATGCCTAACCCATTGCTTTCAAGTTGATTCTAACTCATGGCAACTCCATGTCTGTCAGAGTAAACTGCACTCCATAGGGTTTTCAATGGCTATAATCTTACAGACGGTCCCTGGGTAGTACAAATGGTTTGTGCTCGACTACTAACCTAAAGGTTGGCAGTTCGAACCCACCCAGCAACACCTTGGAAGATAGACCTGGCTATCTGCTTCTATGAAGCTGTTCTACACTGTAACACATGGGGTCGCCATGAGTCAGACTGACTCGACAGCAACAAGTTTGCTTTTTTTTTTTTTTTGGTTTAATCTTATGTAAATAGATCATCAGGCTTTTCTTCCACAGTGCTGCTGGGTGGATTTGAACTGCCAACCTTTCAGCTGGTAGCCGAGCGCAGATTATTTGTGCCACCCAGGAGCCATCAAATGCCTGCCATTGGCAAAGCACTGTGGGTAATAGTTACATGGAGAGGAAACAAAGAGAAAATGAAACCAGATTCTGTTCACTGTTCATGCCTTCAAAGAGCATCCATCCAGTGCAGGAGAGAGATGTGTACGTTTGTACAATACATGGAAAGCATCAGGGATAAACATAACTACAGTGTTCTGAGCGCTTAGAAAAGGGAGTAACTATTAGCGTGAGGGAAATGAAGACTCCTCCAGGAAGCTCTTACTTACTCTTGAGAAAAATCTACATACAGAATGAGAGCACATTTTAGGGGAGGATCCTCCAGTCACTGCAGGAAAGTGGGAATTGTTACAGAGCACCTTAGATGCTGGGCTCTGGGTTAGATCCCTGATCACCCTGAGCTTGAGCAAGTAACCTAATATCTTGGAGTCTCAGTTTCTTTATCTGCTAAATGGGGGAATCATACTACCTGCTTCGTAGGGTTGTTTGGAGGATTAATTGAGATAATGCAATACAATAAGGGACTGAGCATAGTAACTGGCATGTTTTAAGTGCTCAGTGATTATCACTCTCATAACCTTTCTTCTCTCCACAAAGCTCCCTGCTCCTACCCTGTGAAAAATAACATTTATTGAATATCTTCTTCGAGTTAAGTGGGTTCACACAAGTTAACTCATTCGATTCTCAGAACAGTATTTTACATTTTGTTTGGGGTGGTTGGCTACAGTTTTAACAAATGAAGAAGCCAAGGCTCAGAGGGTTTAGAAATTTGTTCAAGGTCATCTGGTTACCAAGAGACCTTCACCAGGACTCCAGTGGGCTTTGCTGGCTCTGCAAGGCCATGCTTTTTCCTCTGCCCGAGTCACCAAGAAGTCCCGGAGTGGAGTAACTGAGTGAGATGGAGGCATCAAGATCCAGAGGACCTCAGAGGACATTGGGTCCCAAGCTCAAGTATCGACAGAATGAAAGAGCCTAGAGGGCTGCTCTAGGGACCACTGGGCATTCACCTAGTGACTCTGCAGACACTGTACTGTTTTCCTGCTTACAGTGAGACAGGCAACCAGCGAAGTCAGTTTTCCCAGTCAATTTCTATATTTCCAGCAAAATCTGCCCAGTCTGCATGGGGTGGGTGGGGCTGTTCATCTTTGCTACAAGGCAGTAGGACACTGAGAGCTGGCATCTTGTTGAGATGGACATAGGGTTTGAAGACAGATGGACATGGATTGAAATTTCAGCTCTAAGCCTCAGAAGCTGGGTGACCCTGGGTGAGGCCCTCTGCCTGGTCCTTGTTTTTCTCATCTCCACACAAGGATGATCATAATCAGACCAGCCTCCACTGACTCCAGAGAGTGGTTATGAAGACCCAGTGTGTCGATACATGGGAGCACACTTTATAGAGTCAGTTATAGCAGGGACTCAATAATTGTTGAATGAATGAGTTGGGTATTCAGGAGAGTTCGATGCCTGAGAGGAAAACCAACCTAACTCCTGCCTGTCAGTGGAGACTTGGCTCCAGACCACCTCCTCAGGGCCTTTGCAGCCCTCTGGGATTGAGCTCTTCCTTCTCCCCTCCCCTCCCTGCATGTTTATGGTCCACACCACCTACATCTGACCCCACTGATGACACCCCACAGAAGTTACCTGGTGCCATGCACAGAGGAGATGCTGAATTTCTGTTTATTGACTGATTGAATCAGAGATGGGGTACCTATTTCTGCCCCTGCTTGTTTTTCTCCACAGAGCTTCCTTTTATCAATTCTTTTCCCCTCACATGGAATCCATCCCTTATCCAGACCTTAAAAACAGGAATCTCAAAGCTTGCCCCAGGCCCCTGGCTGTGGCTTCCTTTCAGGTCTTCATCCTTTCTCAGGTGGCTGAGGTTGTGGATTTCAAAGCAACACCACAGAATGTGAGCTACAGGCTGTCTTCCATGGCTTCTGCCAGCCCTGCTGCTCAGCCTCAAGGCCTTCCCTGAAAAGCTTTGGCTGGAACCAGATGCCAATAGGCCACAGTCACTGCTGCCTGGCCCTTCACAGCATCCAAACCAGCAAACCAGAAACTTCCCTGGGGCTGAGTGACCTCCTCTGGGAAGTGAGCCAGAACCCAGCAAAGTGCTGCCTCTTTAGCTGCTGTGGCTGTGTGAGGCCTGGGCAAAATCCCAAAGAATGAGGGCCCAGCTCTAGGGCTGAGAATCTCAAAAGGTGCAGAAATGCATGGAATTTAGAGGTCCCTGAGCTCAACCTCCTCATTGTCCAGAGGAAGATCCTGAGGCCCAGAGACAGTCAGCAACTAAGATAAGGTCACACGGCAATCTAGAGGCAGAGATGTGCAGGGCCACTATCATGTTTCCCAGCCCTGGGCTAGTTCTACCACTCAAAATCTCCCATTGTCTGGACTGGAAGATTCCAGATTCTGGCTTCTACCTTTTTCCTTTTGGGTCCTGCTGTTTGGCTTTCAAGGAAACAAGAAAGCTATTTAGTGTATTCTTGCTTCCAATCTCAGATTAAGAGGGAGTGGAAAGAATAGTACCTATAAGGTAAGTACTATTAAAAAGCTCTGGTGGTGCAGTGGTTAAGTGTTTGTCTGCTAACCAAAAGGTCCGCGGTTTGAATCCACAAGTTGCTCCACAGGAGAAAGATGTGGCAGCCTGCTCCTGTAAAGATTACAGCCTTGGAAACCCTATGGCACAGTGCTACTCCGTCCTATAGGGTTGCTGTGAGTCAGAATTGACTCGATAGCAATGGGTTTGTTTTTTTAAGTACTATTATTGTCCCCATTTTACAGACGAATAAACTGAGGCTCAGAGAGATTAAGTATTTTGCACAAAGTCTCACAGCTAGCAAATGGCAGAGCTCTCTGGTGTTGCTGTGGTTAAGCATTTGGCTGCTAACCAAAAGGTCAGCAGTTCGAATCCACCAGCCACTCCTTGGAAACCTTATGAGGCAGTTCTACTCTGTCTTATAGGGTCACTATGAGTTGGAATCCACTTGATGGCAGTGGGTTTTGGGGGTTTTTTGGCTGTGATTCCAACTCAAGTGACTGGCTTTATTGCATTATGCTGCCTGACATCACACCCTAATGAATTACCCCTCAACCTCAGACAGGCCTGCTGTTCTTTGGAGCCCTAGAGGCCACAATGGAGCTGGAAGAGCTCACACTTGTCTCACACCTGAGGTTGGGCAACATGGCGAGAGGCGAAGCAATGGCCAGAAGCAAAGAAGGGAGGATGTGGGCAAAGGGAAATCCCCAAGGAGAGGTGCAGACTCCTAGGTTTGGGCAACTCACTGTAGTGATCCAGCCACTTTCTCCCAAAGATTACAGATGCAGATTCTAGCAGCAATTGAAAACAGCAGGAACTCTCCTTTTCCTGGTCTCATTATTCTTTGAGCTTCATTTTTTTTCGAATTATTAAAACTGGGGGCTCAAATTAGTTCTCTGAGATTCCTTCCTCGTTAGCAACCAGCCCGCACTGAGCACTACACTGAGCCTGTACGTAGAAGCACCAGCACTCACCATCCCTCTGTTGGAGAGGAAGGGGCAGTGCAGCCCTTGCTTCACAACCTTAGATTAACGGAGAAGACATGGTCTAGTCTAGAAGAGTGAGTAAACCAGTCCTTGACTTCAGTTCAAGTGGCCTTCCCACCGTCACAGAGTCCACGAGGGGAAATGGAGCTTCAGGAATGGCTCCTTCCTCCTTCCATCCTTCCCCTTCCATTCCAGTCCTGTTCCACTTCCCTGATTTTTCAATCCTCAAAGGCCTCAAGAGGCCACTACCTGTGGGTGGCAGAGACACACTTTCCCCAGGCTCTCCTATCTCTCTGTAGCAGGGTGGTGTGGGGTGGAGAGGAGTGTGGAAAGAAGAGGGCTCACGTGCTCTTCCCAGAACAGTGTTTCTGCAGGATGAGTCCACCTGTTCAGACCACCAGCACAGCGGGCATCCCCTCCTCAGTGCCATGCTCAAAAAGCATCTACTTCAATTGTTATCCCACGTAGATGGTGCCCCACCAGGATGGGAGGTGGCAGGGAGGAGAAATAACAATACCCTGGCACACTTGCATCATTCTTTCCCTTAATCTTTATCACAGCACCACCATTTTACAGAAAAGGAAACTGAGGCCTGAAAATAACTTGCCCAAGGTCCTATAACTTACAGGTGGCGGAAGCAGGACACAACAGCAAATCTGACTCCACACCTGCCTCCTAACCACTAAGCGATTCGGCTCTAACATTTACAGACTTTCATCAGGCCCGCTAGCCCTTCCCCCACCTCCACATTGAGGTTCTAATTCAGCCCTACGGAGAGCCTTGAACTCCCTCTTAGTGAGGTCAGGGGCTCTCTCTGAAGCAAACCGGTCCGCTCATCCCTGGCTTGGCAGGCCTGGATCCCATCTTCTCTAATATGTGTCCCAGCTACATGATACCCTTTGTTCGGAAGTGATACCTCTCACCTACTCCACCCCCCCCACCGCCCC
>NW_004444233.1:611148-656873 GCF_000243295.1 Trichechus manatus latirostris | reverse complement strand
CCCTAAGCCATCCCATGTTATCAACCTCAACCTTCCTTCTCCAGGTAGGGGTTACTTCTGCCAGTCCAGAGCCCTGAGGGCTCCGATGGCCCCGCCAGGTGGTATCTGGGTCCTCATGGCTCTTTCTGAGGAGGCCCAATGTGCGCACCCCGTTCGGAATGTTTGCCGCTTGGCAGGACCGAGTGACCCAGTTTCCCCAGGCGGAAAAGCTCTCGGCTAGCGGGCTGTGCAGTTTGGCATCCGCATGTCTCTCCTGCCCTCTGCCGGTGGCGGAGCAGGAGGAGGCTGGCCGGCGCAGGCCATCCCACGCGGGGTTCGCTGCGGGGAATTGACTCTGAGGCCTGTAAATGGTTGCTGAATTAACTGAATAAATGAGTGGATTGTGTACAGTTCTAGGCTCTGGGACTTAAAGGGGCCGAAGAGGCAGGGACTACCCTTGGCAAAACAGTGAATTTGGTTGAACTGAGCCTGTGCTCCTACCTCCTTCCCCTTTGCAATCCTTTTCTTCCACTCATGATGAGTCCCAGTCTTTGAATGAACTAGAACCTCCTACCCCTAGTTCAACTAGTTTCATCCCCACTTACCTAGCTAAAGTCTCCTCTACTACATCCCCATTGAGTGGCCATCAAATTTCTGCTTGAATACCTCCAGTGACAGGGCAATCACCTATCAGAGTAGCCTTTTCCACTTTTTGAGAGCTATAATCAAATGAAGCCCTGGTGGTGAAGTGGTTAAGAGCTTGGCTGCTAACCAAAAGGTCCACAGTTTGAATCCACCAGTTGCTCCTTGGAAACCCTACGGGGCAGTTCTCCTCTGCTCCATAGGGTTACTATGAGTCCGAATTGACTCGAAGGCAATGTTTGTTTCTAAATAATCAAAATAATGTTCTTCATTTCTTCTTGGCACCAAATATTCCCCCTGTCACTTCCACTCAGAGACCTCAATTCTTGCCTCATAAGTGAGTCACTCAGATGTCTGACCTGTCCTTCTTGTGACAACATTTCAGCCCCTTGAATCATTATTTGCATGCAGGAAGGGAGAATTTAAAGGTCTTTCACAGTGAGAGTATTTTCATACCCATTTTAGGGATGAAAAAAGTGAGACCTCAGAAAGGAAGAATGCTTTACACATGATCATACAGTAAGCACAAGATAGTTGGCACTCAGATCTGATCTTCTGATTCCAAGTCTACCTTTTTCTTCCTACACACGCATTGCTGGTGCTGCCTGCTGAGAATTTAAAAAGAAAAAAATAAAAAGGCAGGAAAAAAAAAGTATTAAACAATTATTATGTGCTAGACACTGTTCTAAGTGCTTAATACACATTCACTTAATATTGAAAACAACCATATAAGGTATGTGCTACTATTACTGTTCCCATTTTTACTTTCCAGAGTTAGTAAGTAAAAAATCTAGCATACTCCAGAACTGGCACACCTAACCACACCATCACACTTCTCCGTACCTGCCTGAGTCTGTGCACACATCTTTGCTGATTTCTCTCCTTGTCTCTCATTTTCTTGTCCAATTATTTTATGGAGAAAGTTCAAGGAGAGCTCCCCAGTGGTGGGGAGTAGAATATTGGAAAACAGAAAATAAATAAATGAAGAACCAGTCCTTCCTTCTGAGGCAGTATGGTGTGGCAATCAAGAGCCCAGAGGCTGGTTCAAATCCTGCCTCTGCCACTTTCCAACTGAGCAACCTTGGGCAAGTTATTCAATTCCTCTTTACCTCAGTTTCATCATCTGTAAAATGGAAGGTAACACTAACATCTATCTTACTGGGTTTTTGTGAGTTAAATGGGTTAACATTTTTTTTAAGTGCTTAAAAGCAAGCTTCAAACTGTTTCAAACCGGTTCAGTGATGGCTGATGGAGCAAAACGGAACAGACCCGAATCTTCACAGTTTGGGTGATCTGGAACCATAACTGGAATGAGAAAAATTATGGGTTGAAGCCCTGGAATTGGAGACTCATAAGAGGCATTGTGAGCCCTTTCAGGAGCCTGATGTGTGAGACTGGATTATTGGCAGGACTGCAGAGAGTGACACACATTCAAAGCGGTGCAGTCGGCTGCCATCTTTGAGCAGGGCACTGCTGTTTCAGACTCTGCTCAAAATCCCATGGGCAAGAGATTTGGTTGTTATGCAACAAGTACACTGCCCTTGTTTTCTAAGAGGGAGATGAGATTCCTACCAGGTCTTCAACCCATAATTTTTCCTGTTCCAGTTCACCCAATTTTAAAAATTTGGGTCTGTTCCAGTTTCGCTTCTTTGGCCATGACTGAGCCAGGAAGAAACAATTTAAAGCCCTACTTAAAACCCATTGCTGTTGAGTTGAATCCTGACTCATTGCGACCCTATAAGACAGAGTAGAACTGCCCCCGTAGGGTTTCCAAGGCTGTAAATCTTTACAGAAGCAGACTGCTGCATCTTTCTCCGGAAGAGTGGCTGGTAGGTTTGAACCACCAACTTTTCAGTTAGCAGCCGATCGCTTAACCACTGTGCCACCAGGGGTCCCTAGAAAGTGCTTAGAGCAGTGAATTTTTATTATTAAATCTGCAACTTTGGCCTTTTGAGGTGACTGAGGCCCTGGTGGTGCAGTGGTTAAGAGCTAGGGCTGCTAACCAAAAGGTTGGCAGTTCAAATCTACCAGCCGCCCCTTGGAAACCCTACGGGGCAGTTTTACTCTGTCTTACAGGGTCACTATGAGTTGGAATCAACTTGACAGCAATGGGGTTGGTTTGGTTTGTGGGACAAAGCCTGGAGGGTGGGCTAAAACCTATCTATGAGGGTATATAGGGAAAGAGTGCTGAAGACTGAAGGAGAAATCAGGGAGGTAATTAATGGAGGAACTGGATGACTTTTGGTAGGACCTGATCTTTTTGTCACAGGTTCTCTGAATTTAAAGGGTCTTTCTGGGGGTATCTCATCTAATCAGATAGCAAAGCAGGCAGGAGTCTCCAGGCTCAGCCAGAGGCCTCGGAAGACCAGGAATTCCCTGCTTCCTGAGACCAGGGCACATTGCATTAAAATAAACAACACTTGGAGGGCTAGCGCTGGGGTAGGTTTTCTTTGGCCTCTGGAGTAAACTTGACAGCAGGGATATAGGGCCCATATGCCATCACACCTGGTCTCAATTTGGTTTCATATTTTGTTCTTAGGAACCATACTAATCTGTAGCAGACTGTATCAGTTCCAAGCTGATGGATACACTGATAATAACATCCAGCATTTATGAGGGATGCTGTAGAAAAACACATCTTGCGTGACTACGCCATAACTGTAAGGCAACACTCCAGATCTGTGTGGTGCTTACATGTGGTACCCAATTTCTAGACTGCCAGGAGGCCATTAGAAAAAGGGCACCAATAACTAATATGGATTTCCCCATAAACATCACGTCCTTCTGATCAGAACCTGAACACACTTTAGCACATGGAAAGTAGCTTTCATTACTTACAAGAATCAGGCAGCACACAACAGGCAAAGTTCCATCGCAAGCAGTACCTCCTCAAAAGCTGTCTGGGCAGAGATGACAACTCTTCCTTGCATACTGCACTTTGTGCCATGGCTAAGGAGCTTAAATGGGACCTACCAACTGCCAGTCTCCCGCTGGCCAGGTAGGTCCACTTAGGTGGACTGTAAGCTTATGCTCTGTGTGCCCCACCTGTACCACAAAGAAAACTTCCTCTCCCAGCAATTTTATATCCAAAGCCTAAGTGACTAATTGTATCTTTTTAACCCTGCTGAAAAACATCCTACTGTATCATGCCTCCTTGAGTTCCGGGGGTGGGGGGTGGGGGGAGTGGTTAGCCCAGAATTGTATCTTATTAACCTTGCTAACAAACATCCAGCCTCAGTGGGGTAGTGGTTTGTTCTGAGGCTTAAAGATGCCAGTGAGGAGAGGAAGGATGAAAACCACGTCCTCCTGGCTTGTCTGGAAGATTTGCTCCTCACAGGCGCCCATATACCAGGCACAATTCTGAACACATCACTTGTGTTAACTCATTTAATTTTTACACCATTGCTTGGACGTGGGTGTTAGTCCCACTTTACCCAGGACACACAGAGAGGTTGACGTTAACCAGCATCATTGGGCTAGTAATGATCCAAGCCGAGATGAGAGCCTAGACCCTCTGGCTCCAGAACCGGTGTGTTTAACCACCATGGAAAGCCAGGCGTTACTCTCACTTCAGAAATGATTGGAATTGTGTATTGAAAAATCTTTATTTTGTCTGAAATTTAACTGGATCTTTAGAGGTTTCAGAGAAGCAATTTCCTCTTATAGCTAGAGGCTGCATTTTCCTAGAACCAGATGGTACCATCAATAGCATCCTTCATTCCTTCAGCAAGTCTCTGGGGGCCTACATTATACTAGGCACCAGGGATGCTGGAGAGTGACACAGATGCAGTCACTGCCCCAGTGGTGCAGCAGAGATGCTGGTCAAATAATCACATAAATATGTGACCCCACACCAGGATGAGTTCTATAAAGGAAAAGTCCAAGAAAAATTTTACCTCTAGGTATGTAAACAAAAGCTTTTCATACAAAGAACATCTTTTTCTAAGTTTATTTCTGAGTGAGCATAAATAATGGACATTGTCTTAGTCATCTAGTGCTGCTATAATAGAAATACCACAAGTAGATAGCTTTGACAAAGAGAAATTTATTCTCTCACAGTCTAGGAGGCTGGAGGTCTGAATTCAGGGCACCAGCTCCAGGGGAAGGCTGTCTCTGTTGGCTCTGGGGGAAGATCCTTGTCATCAATGTTTCCCTGGTCGAGGAGTTTCTCAGTGCAGGGACCCCGAGTCCAAAGGATGCGCTATGCTCCTGGTGCTTCTTTCTTGGTGGTATGAGGTCCCCTTGTCTCTCTACTCACTTCTTTTATATCTCAAAAGACTCAAGATACAACCTAAATCTTGTAGATTGAGTCCTGACTCATTAGCATAACCGCTTCTAATCCTGCCTCATTAACATCATAGAAGTAGATTTACAACACTTCAGAAAACCACATCAAATGACAAAACGATGGACAATCTCACAATACTGGGAATCATGGCCTAGCCAAACTGATACACATTTTTGGGGGACACAATTCAATCACTAACAGACATGGATTCAAATTTCATGCAAAGAAGTTCAATACTTACGTCCTAACTTGTGGAAGAAAATCAGAGGTCTAGACACAGGAAAACTTCACCAAGAAAGCTTCTGTACTCATTTCTTAGGGCTGCTGTAAAAAATTACCAGAAAGTGAGTGGCTTAAAACGACAGAAATTTATTGTCTCACAGTTCTGGAGGCTAGAAGTCTGAATTCAGCAGTCAGCATGGCCATGCTGCTTCTGAAGGGGAGAATTCTTCCTTGTCTCTCTCAGCTTCTGGTAGTCGAAGGGGTTTCTTGGCTTATAAACCAGAAACACCAAACTCGTTGCTGTTGAGTTGATTCCGACTCATAGCGACCCTATAGGATAGAGTAGAACTGCCCCATAGGGTTTCCAAGGAGCAGTTAGTGGATTTGAACTGCCAACCTTTTGGTTAGCAGCCGATCTCTTAACCACTGTGCCACCAGGGCTCCCCTCAGATTATAGCTGCAGTATAATTCCAGTCTCTGCCTCCATCTTCACATGGCCATCTTCCCTCTAGCTCTCTGTGTCTCTTTTCGTCTCTTGTAGGACATCGCTCATATTGGATCAAGACCCATCCTACTCCAGTAGGACTTCATGTTAACTTAATTGATAGCATTTTCAAAGACCTTATTTCCAAACAAGGTCACATTTACAGGTACTAGGGGTTAGGACTTCAACATACCTTTTGGGGGAACACAATTCCATCCATAAGAGCTTCTGAGACTGCATAGCTCCTGAGTGGGAGAAGAGAGTGTGAAAACTGCTTATCCAGTGCCCAGAGTGAACCAGACATGAGGGTATCTTCACTGATCCCACGATCTTACAGTGCCTTGGTTTTCTTTATAAATATGGCAATTCATACACATTTATGGCATGCCCCAACCTTTATTAGCAGAGTGACATCGTCAGGAGCCCTGGCTTTGGATTCAGACTGACAATTGGGGTAAGTTACTTAATTTCTATAGGCCTCTGTTTCTACTCTATAAAATGGGTTAATAATAGTAGCTACCTCCAGGCTATTGTGAGAAGCAAATGAGACAATACGTATGAAGCACCTTAGAATCATGCGGACACATGACAAGTGTTCAATCAATGTTAATTAGTATAGAATAAGACTTTAATTATGTATTTATCTCAAGATATAATGTGGAAGGGTGATGGTTCAACAACATGATGAACATAATTAACGTCACTTAAATGTACATGTGAAGGATGGTGAAATGGCAAATGTTTTGTTATATGTAGATTTGCTATTGTTGTTGTTGTTAATTGCCATTGAGACAATTCTGACTCATGGCGACCCCATGTGTGCAGAGTAGAACTGAGCTCTGAGTAGAACTGAGTAGAGTTTTCAAGGCTGTGAGCTTTCAGAAGCGGATCACCAGGTCTTTCTTCCTAGGCACCTCTGGGTGGGTTTGAACCACCAACTTTTCAGTTAGTAATCAAGCACTTAACCATTTGTGCCACCCAGGGACTCTACAATTTAAAAACGAAAGATAACCATTTGTGCCACCCAGGGACTCTACAATTTAAAAACGAAAGATATAGCATGGAAATTCATTCCTTTCTAAATAAACACATTGCTTAAATTGTCACCACACCTTTGTCTCTTTCGTTTCTTCCTTTACTATGTACTTTCTATTTGCATTATTCAATTCTACAAACCTTCAGGAAAAAAATCACATAATATAAAATTGTTTGATGTCTCTTATGTGAAAAGAGAACGAAAATTAACATGGAAATTGAATTCTGTTCAGCATTCCCAGTGGTTATTTATAAAATCTACCCAGAGGGAGAAACACAGCTCCAAATAGAAAAGCCATGTAGTAACTTCCATTTAGGGAGCCCCCAAGGGCTTTATTTTTAATGCATTATTGTGATTGTGGAGGCTATTGCTAAATTTTAGACACTGTGGGTGGTGGAAAGACCCCCCCAACTGAATTTTCCCCATAAGCCCCTAGGGCCAGGGGAAGGAGGTCTCTCCTTGAGTGGCCTTGGAAATCCAACCATGCACCAAAGCTACCCTGTGGTGGCTTCTAGCAGTGCACTTTGGGAAAATGAATCTAAAAAGAGAAAGGCAGTCCTGAGGAGGATTCCTGCCTATGTGTTCCCTGGGTATAAGAAAGCTATATCCAGATTTCTAATTCCCTGAAAGCTGGAAAACAGTTCCTGCTTCCACAAGCCTCCAAGAGAACAAGATATAATTCATATCCCTCCCTTGACAATGACTGGAATGCTGCCTCTCCAGGCAAAAATAATTGCTCACCATACTCATAATTGGCATTTGGGCAACATTTTATAGCCACTAATTGGTTAAAGTACACAGCACCTTGTAGACCAAGGAGGATCCCCAGCTTTGCTTTGTAGGTGGGAACAAAGGACTGAGGAGGAGACCTCAAGCTACTGCTCAGATTGGAGCTGCACGGGCTCCCAGGTCCTGTGCCCTCTCCAGACCCAGCACCCTGAGCTCTGGACAATGGTTTTAGCTTTCTTCTCCCTTAAAAAGACAATGAGGTAGTGGTTCCCTAAACCATTCATTCTGCTATAGTAATGGAAATTAAAAACATTACACTCTGGACAATCTCTACATTAACCGGAGGCTCTGGTTAACTGATGGCCAAGCGTGTGTTGAGTTCTAACAATAAATATGTATGTACTTAACCTTGCGCTGAACATTGTGGGAAAAACACATGCCTCCTTTCCTTCTTTCAAGGAGCTTATAACCTAGCTGGGTTGGGGTGAGGCAAAATAATGTACAAGAAATGTACATTAAAAGTCAAAACAGAGAGTGATGTGGAATGGAATTTGCTGAAGATTGAATGAAGGAAGAAGGACTTGAAGTTGAGCCTGGGGGCAGGGAGAAGGCGTGCCACGGGTACTGTGGGGGAGTTTGAGAAAACACATCTGATTGAAGAGGAAGGTGTATTGGTGACCATGGGGAACTCCTTGATGGGCTGCTCAGATCCCCTGTCATTGAAAGACTTGTTGCTCCAGCTCCTGGGAGTGCTGTGAGTGGACAACCTTCAGCTGTCAGCTGCTTCAGGGATTCCTTGACTGCAGAGAGCTGGCTTGCCCAAGGCCACACTACTTCCCGGGATGGCACAGCTAATGACTGAACAATGCAGAAATATAAAGGTCAGCCATCTCAGCCCCTCGTGGGACAACTCTGAAGGAACATTCTAACTCCAGAGCTTCCCATGAGGTCTGCATTGCAGCTCACCTTTTTCTTCTACATCCTTCCTTTCCCTTCCACAGGTGTCAATCCGAAGGTCACTCCTTAATAAACACCCTGCTTGCCAAACCAACGGCCATAAAGTCTATTCTGATTCATGGTGACCCTGTGTGTTGCAGACTAGAATTGCACTCCATAGGATTTTCAAAGCTGTAACCTTCAGAAGCAGTTTGCCAGGCTTTTCTTCCGTGGTGCCTCTGGGTGGGTTCCAACCACCAATCTTCTGGTTAGGCAGTTGAATGCTTAACTGTTTGCACCCCAGGGCCTCCTAAAATGGCCTGCAAAGGTGCTTAAATTTCAGTATGCATTATAAGGCAGGGTCCAAGAATTTGCTTTTAGATACAATCTCTCCAGGTATTTTTGATTCTGACACGGGTTGACAAACCCTAACCTGCAGCATACAGTCCTTCACAACCCAGTATTCTGCTCCCCCTTTTGTTAAATGTAAAAGTCTCACCACCACCCCTCAAAAGGACAATGGCTTTGCTTCAAAACCTCTATATTTTCTATATTTATCTACCAGCTTTCCTAGTTTGAGCTTTAATTTCTGTAATTTGTATTATGAAAGCAATAATTTTATTCACATTCTTGATATATAAATGTATAAAATTGAATCTATAAGTTAATATTTTATGTAATGTGGTTTTAAAAATGCATGTGCATAAAATTTATAAATTAAATAATAATAGTAAGGAAAAAATACCTATTTCAGATAAACATTATCCCCAACACACACCCCTTTCCTTACCCCCAGAGAATCTGATACCCTGTGACCTGCTGAGTTGAAACCATTAATTTAGCCAGCCAGGGCTTCCTGAAGATCCACCCTGGTGCTATTCTTTCTGCCCAGAAGGCTTTTTGTTCCTTTGACAAATATTTACTGAAGATTCAGCATGTGCTATGTAGCATATGCCCTCCCCCATTGTAAAAATTGCATGGTGTAGGGGGTCTGAGTTTCTCTAACTTCATGAGGGAGAGAGAGAATCATTATCAGCATCAACAGCCCAAAGCTGATTCCTATGAGGCGGAGGTCAGACATATCTCCACCCTCCAATCTTTTTACCAATTCTGACACCAACTATCCCTCCCACGGCACTCTCTACTTCTCTGCTGGGTTAGATAATTCATTGCAATGGCCACACAGAACTCAGAGACCATAGTCACAGTTATGGAGTTTATTAGGGAAGTTAACAGGTTACAACTCAGGATCAGGGACAACTCAGGATATAGTTCTTCGATCAGGACAGTCTCTTCTCAGCCATGTCCGCAGGCAGGCCTCTCTCTGGCCCTCAGCCTCTCAGCCCCTTGGGCCTCTTGGGCCAGTCCAGCCTCTGCCCTTTTTGGGCAAGTGTTACAAAGCTCTTTAGCTCCACCGATAAGTACCCAAAGCCACCCTACTCCACTAGTAAGCCTCAGCCCAAAGGTGCTCAGCTTTCTAGCTCCACGGGTTGGGAAGCCTACCATGCCATCTCCTGCTGGTCTTCTGGTTCTGCTACCGTTTCTCTGCTTCTTGCCATCCCTCTCTCTCTCTCTCTCTCTCTCTCTCTCTGTCTCTTGGGTCTAGGAGGTTCTCAGCACAGGGACCCTGACTCCAAAAGACGTGCTCCACTCCTAGCTCTTCTTTCTTGGTGGTAGTGAGGTCCCCTTTCCACATCTGGGATAGCTCATTTTAAGCCTAGCAGGATGGCAAAACTGACCAATCCCCTCATTAGGGTTTTATACACCTTATTTGCATGGTCCTACCTCCACAAGGGTTCCATGCACTTCATTTGCATAAGTAGCAAGCTGTCCAATCCCCTTGGTAGGCCACAAGCACCTTATTTGCATAGTCTCTCCCAATGGTTGTGTGGGAGTTACAAAGACTGTGGCTAGAAGGGCCATATTAAGTAATTCACTGCACTGCAGGCCACCCCTGGCTCTTCTAGCCATTGGCTCTTTCATACTTGAAGGATTAACTTCCCCCTTGCAATCATTTTACCAGTCCAAAACAGTCATTAACAATTAGTCCTTCAGTAGGGCAAAGAGTCCTCAGGGTGAGGTTACTCAGGTACCAGCCATTCAGGTCTGCTGCAAGTGTCCATCTGATCTGGTCAGGTTCTCCAAAAGTCATCTTGGCTTTACCCTTTCCGGTATCTGATAAAATTTAACTGAGAGAAGATTATTCCCTTGCTCTGAGCCTCACAAGTTATCAGAATAGCAAAATCTTTAAGAAACTTTAGGTTTGGCCACTGTACTCCAATCCAGCCGTGCCTCCCCATCAGTCCACTCTTTCACAGTTACTGCTTCTACAATTACAGTTTTTACAACTGCAATTAACCCTGCTAACAATCAACACTCACAACTGAATCATATAATCCTATCAGCGTCTTCCCCCACCCTCTCTTCCCAGAACCACCAGGAAAAGAGGAAGCTGTTCAGTGGGGATCCTCCCTTGTCCCCCTCGTTTTGAGTCTAAACACACCCATGAAAGTGTGTAAGCCAGTCACTTCATGCCTTTATCCCCTCCCGTTTTAGATAGCCAATGTTTAAATTGCTCGTCCCTATTATCCAGTGGAGCCCTGGTGGCACAGTGGTTAAGAGCTTGGCTGTTAACCAAAATGTTGGCAGTTTGAATCCACCAGCCGCTCCTATGGGAGCAGTTGGAAACCCTATGGGGCAGTTCTACTCCATCGTATAGGGTCGCTATGAGTCAGAATCGACTCGATGGCAAGAGGCTTGGTTTTTTTGTTTTTTATCAAACCAGTACTCTGAGGAGACAAGCATGTTCCTTGGTCTTGAAGAATCTTCTATTCCAGTTGGAATTTTGAGCATCTGCATCAATAAACAAAGTCCAGTCCAGAGCAAGCCATCAAACTGTAGCAATCTACACCAGCTCATGGTGTCAAACATCTTTCTCTTCATTTGGTCAGGTTCTGGTAAGTTCATCCCTAGCCATCCAAGGCAGGTCACAATGGATAGCAGCCTTAGGCTCGAGAGTTCACACATACCTCCCAGCACTTCAGACAGCCTCTTTACACTGATTCCTAGAACCGTTGGGCTAGGTCAACTGGTACCGCCTGTAGCCTCAGGAGTCCACACAACTCCCTGCACTTCAGACCAGCTAGCCCCTTCTCTCTCTCTCTCATCCCTAGCCCCCCATGGGCTAGGTCAATGGATACCATTGGAACAGTCCAAAGTTAGCCCATCTCTTTATTGCTATGCCTCCCCAACTTCCATTCATCTCGTGGCCCTGGGTGGTCACCTCAAGTGAGCATACCAGACTGTCTACTCTCTGGCTCCCTTTAACTTCCAGTCCTAGAAAGGGGTTCTTCTGATGGGTGCTGACTCCTCCTGCCTCAATGTACCCAACAGCAAACTGCTTGCTCAAAATTCAAAAAGTAAAACAGATAATTTTTTTTCTCTGTAGGTCCTTCCTTCAAATGCAAATTTCCTGCTCTCCCATTAGTTCTGAATGGGTCTGTATGTCTTTTCGAATGCAAATTTCCTGACTCTGAAGGTTCTGGGTGGGACTCAGGTTTTCAACCTAAACCCTAATACTCTATACAGGGGGCTACTGCATTTAAACCAACAGCTTGTGTTTGCTTTGGGCAAATCCTTTTAGCATATTCAATCAAGTACTGGCTGAAGGCGGAGTTACACTCTCTCTGTTATCTGTAATACCCATTTCCATCATACATTTAAGTCTGTTTTGCAACACTAGGTAGGAGAAACATTCAGTATCCACAGTACATTCAAATAAACACATAATTCTTTTTAAAACATTCCAGTTTCATCTTTTCTTCTCCACACCTTGACTATCTTTCCATTCATATGCATATGGCCTTGGGCCTCTGGCTGGGTGGAACCAAAAGACCCTGGCCCCATCAATCATCTTAACTGGCCTGGCTTTTGTCCCAAGCCACTCCAGATGCAGTTTTTCTCTACTCATCTGCAGTATAACATCTCTTTCCTTTCAGCCATTACAGGTAACAACAACCAAAGTAACCATCTAAGAATCAAAAGTTTCACTTCCCATGCCCCTTCGTTCTTTCTCTTACACAGTCCATGCTTCCACGAATCTGGAACCATTGCAATGAATCCTGCTTCTGACACCAGCTGTAAAAATGTTCCCATAGAGAAGTAACTGATTCTTTCATTGAGGGCCACAGCCCGAGTTCATGCTTCTATCACAGCCTCATCACTCCATAATATAGTTAGTTGTCTCCTTCACTGGACTGTGGAGCTTCTTGGATCAGGGACTGCATCTCATTCATCTGTGTATCCCAGTCACTGACATAGTGCCCAATATCCAGTAGGAACTCAATTAATGTTGATGAATGAGTTAATAAATGAATGATGATAGCCCAGTGTCTGGCACATCACAGATGATCAATAAATATTGGTTGAAATGAAACTGAATTGTCAGTGCAGGTCACAGAAACAAGGGCAGAGAGAATTTCAAGAAGGTGTGTGTTGGGAGGTGGGGGGCAGTTGTTGAACACTGTCGAAAAGATACCAAAACATCAAGGAGGGTGAATACCAGAGAAAAAATGAAAATACTGGATTTGACAAAAAAGGAAGTTAATGTTAAATCCTAAAATAAATAGCAATTGACAAAATGTTTACCACAAAACCAACAAGGGAAGATCAGTATTTACTTGCCCTCAGAATGTTCATGGTACTTCTTTAAACCCATTTACTGGGTAAGCTCCTTTGAAGCCCGTAGGTTTATTATGCCACAGTCTTCATTAACTAGTTACTTAAAATGTCTACACATTAGTTATCAAAGCTTAAAAATCCCCTACTCACATTTGGATTTTAGATTTAACCATGCAATTGTCCTTTCTATGAAAAGATTGGACCTCTAGCTATGGTGTTAGCACCTGTGATGGTTAAGGTTGTGTGTCAACTTGGCTAGGCTGTGATTCTCAGTGATTTGGCAGTTATGATGTAGTTTGGAAGTTATGTAATGATGTAATCACCTCAATGATGAGATCTGATATAATATAATCTCCTCCATGATGAGATCTGCTATGAGCAGCCAGTCTGCTGAAAGGGAGTTTCCTTGGGGGTATGGCCTGCATTCAATGTATATGGGCTTTCTGGCAAAGCTCACTGGCTTTTGTTCTGCTCTGGATCCTGCATTTGTCTTGTCATCATCTGAACTCTGGTTCTTGGGACTTGAACCAGTGGCCTGCCATCTTACCTGCTGATCTTGGATTTGTCAGCCTTCACAGCCTGTGAGCCACCAGCCTGCCATCTGACCTGCTGATCTTCGGCTTGTCGGCCCCTGTAGCTACATGAGTCAGGAGAAGCCTCCAGCCTGATGCCTGACCCACGGACTTGGGACTTGCCAGCCTCTACAACTAAATGAGCCACTTCCTTGAGATAACTCTCTCTCTCTCTCTCCATATACAATATACGTGCTTCACTGGTTTTGCTTCTCTAGAGAATCCAGCCTAAGACCTCACTCCAGATACTTTGTCTCTCCATTCATTTATTGAACAAGTATTTATTGTGCTATATACTGTGCTGAAGAAGTCCTGGTGATGGAGTAATTAAAGTGCTCATGCTTGAGTGCTAACCAAAAGGTCAGTGGTTCTAACTCACCAGCCGCTTCATGGAAGAAAGATGTGGCAGTCTGCTTCTGTAAATATTTTAAAGATTTACAACCCTGGAAACCTTATGGGGCAGATCTATTTTATCCTATAGGGTTGCTATGAGTTGGAATCAACTCGACAGCAGTGGGGTTGGGTTACACTGCGCCGAGTAAAGTCCATTTCTCAGCTAATGGTTCAGCTTCTATTTGTAGAGCTTGCTCATGCTGGTGGCTCCATTTTTAACATTTTAAATTCTAGACTTGCCTGGACCCACAGCAGCTTAACTCTTGGAAACTTGCTCCTAGGAACCATTTAGAACTCTTCCTGCTATTTGCTATTTCCAGGAACAGCAATAGCATGGGCAGCCAGAGTATCTCCCTTGAGTAGAAACATTGCCCGGAGTGTGTCCTGGAGAATCCTAGTTTACATTCCATGGTTAAATAAGTTGAGAGCTTCTTACTGCAGGATTTGCCAGTCTTTTATATGCATAGATGCATAGGGGTAGGGGTGGAGGCTTGGATAATACGGTATCGAGTGTTTTCCAAACTCATTTGACCTGTCATAGATTATATTCATTCATCCATTCAACAAAAATTGTTGGGTGCTAACTATGTGCCTAGCTCTATGCTGGACGCTATGGATAAAATGCTGAGTAACCAGACACAGGCCTTGTCCATATGAAGAGTCAGAGGGGATAGACATGAATCAAATTCACTAAATCAAATATTCACAACAAATGTAAAATTGTAATTGTGACAAGAGCAATGAAGGATAGGCATATCACATGGCCAAATGAGAGCTTATAATAGGGGGCTTCAGTCTGATCAGGAAAGACTGCCCTAAGGAGGTGACCTGGGGCTGGTTGATATCTGACGTATGAGTAGGTGATGAGGGTGGAGAAGAGCATATACCCTGAGATGGAGTGCGTTCAGTGATAGAAAGAAATTTGGGACAGAAAGAAAGACAGTAGGGGTGGAGTGAGCAAGTTGAGGGGTAGGAAAGGCCACGCCATACAGGGTCTTATAGGCCATGCTAGGAATTTTTGTCTTTATCTGAGGAGCAATGTGAAGGCATCACATTTGTGTTTTGAAAAGATCATTCAAGCTGCTGAGTGGAGAAATGATTAGAGGTAGGGTAGAGTGGATCCAGATGGACCATTTAGAAGGCTATGGAAGTGGCCCAGGCAAGGGTTGATGGAAACTTGGTCCATGATGATGGTGATGGAAGAGATGCTGAAAATAATTCATTCTCATGGGTCTAGATCAAGTTCCTCTTTTACAAAGTAGCTGAACTCATGCAGACCTGGCTTTGTAATAACACATAGACACCCATTTGCTTCACCAAACATCTCCCCTCTGCACCTGAAAGACTGGGGGAGGGAAGGGAGTAGTCTGCTCTCACCTTAATTCGTTCAAGGACAGAATTGTATAGAGATATATGTTTTTGGATTACAGATGCTGTCTGGAGGCATCTCATACTCATCCTATCCCCCCTCCGCCCTAGGCGAGTATCTCTATGAAAATCTGTCATTGGGAATCAAAGACAGCCTGGGAGTATAGCACCAGCTAGAGTCAGAATTTGAAGCAGGAGACCTGGACTATGAAGCTTTCTGACTTCTACCCCCGTATCATCCCCAGAATCCTCAAAACTGTCAAGGCCTTCAAAAACATGCAAAATGGAGGGTGAGAATGGTTGCACAACTTAAAGAATGTAATCAATATCACTAAATTATACATGTACAAACTGTTGAATTGGTGTATGTTCTTCTGTGTATATTCTCAACAACAACAAAATAATATAAAATAAATTATTTAAAAAAAAAACTTGCGAAGTCTAAGAAACTATCACAATCAAGAGGAGCCTAAGGAGACATTACTATTAAATATGATATCCTGGATGAGATCCTGGGACAGAAAAAGGACATTAGGGAAAAACTGAGGTAATATGAATAAAGTATGGACTTAGTTAATAGCAATGTATCGATACTGGTTCATTAATTGTTACAAATGTAACATACTAATGTAAGATGTTAATAATAGGAGAAACCGGGTGTGGGGTACACAGGAACTCTCTACACCATCCTCAGAAAAATTCTGTAAATCTAAAGCTGTTCTAAAATAAAAAGTTTACTTAAAATAAGAAGGAAAAGGAAGAGGAGGAAGAGAAGCAACAGCTTCCCTAGTCATGCTGGGAAGCCCTGACTGCCTGGGTTTCCCGAGTACTGGGGAGTTGTGGTCTTCAGGGGCCCTCTTGGCTGTTCTGGTCTGGCCTGAAGAGGTAGCTAGTGACACTACCCTATGCGACTACAGGTTTGTTTCCAGGCAGCTGGCAATTTCAAAGCTTGCAGGGATGGTAGAGGTCATCTTCCCCCTCAACTGTATGCAAAAATTCTTTCTACGTATCTTAAAACACCTCAAACGAGGATAAATTCATTCTATCCCTCATTACACTAATTATTAGGGTCTCATCCTTTCTCCCCACCTCTAGGGTCTTTAGAGCTTAGACACCATCTTACAAACTCACCATAACAACTCCTCATATTCCTCAATTTACAGAGAGGTTAAATGACTTGACCAAAGTTACGCATTAAGGAAATTCACGGTCAGCACACTTTGCACAACAGGGATTGAAATGTAATCAAAATTCTCTACTGTCTGTTTCTGTAATGTCTGAAATTTTTCAATGAACACATATATATGCCTCTGCTGACAAATCCCTGACTGTACTGAGCTCTCCTTTCACTAAACTATTATACTTGATTTAGCTTTTTAAGATTTACATTTTAATTATTCAGTGAATAATTTTAAGGGTACCTAGTGTTAGTCCCCATCCAAGCAAATTCTGGCTAAGGATCATGTCATATAATTTTTCCCTGTATTTTCACTGTGCTGGGCACATAGAACATGCTAATAAAGACTGATTAACCGATTGATTAGCTAAAGGTGCTCACAATTTAAAAAATGTCATGGAAATACTGTTTATATTCATGCTACATATATACACAAACATTTGTACAAATCCCATTTTCCACTAGACAATTTTCCAGCTGTGTCAAGGGGCTTCCCCAAAGCTAGTCTCTTCTGGCTAACAGTGGGCTCACAGAGAGGGCTTGTGAGATCTCAGAAGTTAATTGCGTTTGTGTGACGGACTTTACGTGCTAAAAAACACCAAGAAGTATCTGAACCTACCACTTTTTGTCCACATGAAATACAATTGGTGACAGTAGCACTCACATTCTAACAACTTTATAACCACACCATTTTTTAAGATGGATTGAATTTGACATGTGAGAGTTAGGAGGGCTGTATGGAATACACTATCACCCAACCACCAAACCCACTGCTGTTAATTCTGACTCATAGCAAGCTTGTACTGCCCATAGGATTTCCAAGGCTGTAATCTTTATGAAGCAGACTGCCACATCTTTCTCCCATCAAGCAGCTGGTGGGTTTGAACTGCCAACCGTTTGGTTAGTAACTGGAAGCTTAACCACTGCGCCACCAGGGCTCCTATACACTATTGTTTTAGTCATCTAGTGCCACCATAACAGAAATACCACAAGTGGATGGTTTTAACGAACAGAAATTTATTTCCTCACAGTCAAAGTAGGCTAAAAGTCCAAATTCAGGGCGTCAGCTCCAGGGGAAGCCTTTTTATCTCTCTGTCGGCCTTCTCATCAATGTTCCCCCGGACTAGGAGCTTCTGGGGCAGAGGCCCCAGTCGGAAGGACGCGCTCTGCTCCTGGCACTGCTTTCTTGATGGTATGAGTTCCCCCTGTTTCACTGCTCACTTCTATCTTTCATATTTCAAGAGATTGCCTCACGACACAATCCAGTCTTGTAGATCCAGTCTTGACTTAACTAACACAACTGCCAACTATCCTCCCTCATTAACATCATAGAGGCAGGATTTACGACATATAGGAAAATCACACAGTACCAGGAATCATGGCCCAGCCAAACTGATATACACATTTTTGGGGGGACAAAATTCAAACCATGACAACTATCAAGGGCTCTTTAAATTGGAATCTCCACTAGACACAGGACACAGCAAGAGGATTTTACCTAATAACTCAATAAGGACTACAAATCAAGTTTTCACCGCCTCTGACTTAGAAGCTTTGTTCAATAATTGAGAGTCCCTGAATTCCCATCTCCTTTGCAAGATACCCAATTTTCCCCTCTAAACCGACCACAATCAGATGAAATACTCTCATGTGGTTGCTATAAACTACTGAAGGCAAAGCACCATTCCTAAAGCAAGCAAATACTAACATACCAAAACCAAACCTGTTGCCATCGAGTAGATTCTGGTTCATAGCAACCCTACAGGACAGAGTAGAAGAACTGCCCCAAAGGGTTTTCAAGGAGTGCCTGGTGGATTCGAACTGCTGACCTTTTGCTTAACCACTATGCCACTAGGGTCTCCAATACTAACATAGTCATTATATATTTCCCCATTACATTAGTGACCTATGGAATTGTGTACCGCCTTTAATAAAAAAATTTCCCTGTCAAAGTATTGTACCTGTTTGCAGCATAAAAGGGGGAATGCATAATTGGTTAGGCAACCAGAAGCATCACACATAATATGGAAGGATGACTTCAAATCAAATGCTTTTCACAGACTGGAAAAAAAAATCTTCTGGGGTACACATACTATTCATTTTCAATATTTGTAAAATATATTGGATGTCTAAGCCTCAGTTTCCTTATTTGAAAAAAGAGGACTATAAGTATACTTATCTGCAGTGGTGGCTGTGAAGGTGAAGTAAGCTAGTGTGAGGAAAGCTTTCATAGTGTGTAGTATATAGTATATGCTTATTAAATGCTGGCCTTTATTATCTCTTGATGAATGGATTATGTAATACAATTTCTTTGCTCAGATTTCAACTCATGGTAAGGAGAGATTGCTGCTAGAGGGCCATGTCATTTCCAGTAACTTGGTCCATCCGGGCCATAGTGGAAAGTGTCCCACAGTGGCAGTCCATGCACCTGCGTTCTGTCTCAAGACTTACAGATTCATATGCCACAGTGGGAAAGTCACAGAACATAGAATTACAGGATTTTACAGGTAGATTCTGTCTGGAGAATCTAGGATTCGAGAATGGTGCTCGGCTCCATTCTCTTTGACTCTATTACTTCCTTCTTTAAAACAAAACAAACAAAAATCAATAGCAAAGACTACAATTAGCCTATCTGAGTCTTAGTCTCCTAGTCTGTAATTAAGATAATCATATTTCCCCAAACTCATATGAGTACTGAGGATCAAATCAGATAATATAAGTGAAATCACGAAATGAAATATTTCACTTGAATCCTACCAAGTATCATGAGCTTTATATACATTATGTCATATAATTGTGGAAGAGACTGCTGGCTAACCCCAATGTCTGAGCTCCCTCTTTTGTTTAGAAATAAGGCCTCTGATTTTTAGCGAAGCTAAAATAAATAAAGACTACATTTCCCAGCCTGCCTTGCAGATAAGTATGGCCAAAAGTCTACATTCTGGCCAATGAGATATAAATGAAATTTTAGTGTATTACTTCCAGTAGTGTCTTAACCCTTTTGTTATCAAATTTTTATTTAAAAAAAAAATTTTTTTTGTGCGTTAAGTGAAAGTTTACAATTCAAGTTAGTCTATCATACAAAAATTTATACTAAAAAAAATTTTGATGTTATGTGTTTCCAGTAATAGAAGGCATGCTGCTTCAAAGACCAAATAGAAATTTTTTATATGAGTTATGAATTTTGAGATATATGATCTGGTAATACAAGCCATCAATGAGGCGAGTGGCACCCTGGCGCCACTGATCTAGGGTATAACAGTATGCCAATGAGAGCTATATAGATAATTTATTGCAAGCACCTTTCCATTACGTTACATGGAGAACCACTGGTTTTCCAAATATGACATGGAAAAACCAAAACAAACCCATTAGGGCTCCCTAACTATCACAAAGGAAAGCCATAATTATGCTTGCAAGCCTTATCTCACAGAAATAAAGGGGGAACAAAAGCAAAAGTTTAAAAAACTAACACATCCAGGAAGCACCACCTAATAAAATGCTCAACCTACACAACAATGAGGCTCCAACTCAGGTCTGCTGAGCTTTCTGCATTTCAAAAGGGACCCACCTTGATGCTAAATGCAATAGAACTAGAATAATGCCTTACCTCTGAGGTCCAGAGGCATAAAAACTGTCTGGTATACTGTTAATCCAACAGTAATTAAAATGAAGAGGGCATGCTATTATTCCTCTCTTCCTCTTCCCTGCTGGTTGACTGCAATGCGTATCTGATAGCTGGAATTTGAAAAACCATGTCAGATCTTGAGGCAGCATAATAAGGATTGTAAGAGGAGGAAATGATCCATTCCTGGAAAGTTTTCTGAACCATTTAGAGTATGTTAGAGATATCATGTCCTTTTATCTTCAAATATTTTGGTGTGTTTCTGAGATCAAAGGCATTCTCTTAATAACCAGAGTACAATTATCAAAACCAGGAAATATAACATTGCTACATTACTGTGAATGATTTCACAATACATAAGATGTCAGACCTTGTCTAACTTCAGGGGGAGAGAGAATCAACATCAACATCAGCCCAAGGCTCCAAAAAAAAACCAGGCTTGCTAGCCTGACAGAAACTGGAGAAATCCAGAGAGTATGGCACCTGAAGTCACTCGTGTTGTAGGGGGAAACATCACAAAGTTTAGTAAAGCAAAAAGTAAGTTTTATTCGGCATATATTCAAAAGGGCAGAAGTGGGAAATGGACAACCGTGCTGCCGGAGCTATGTCTGTCCAAGTTCAAGGAAATACCACAAAACAGACAAAAGTGGGAAAACGGATAAGCATGCTGCTTCAGCCATGTCTGCCAGAGTCCAAAGATCAGTTACAGAGCCATCAGTATATATTAACATTACAAATCGGCAAAACCATTGATTGGCTAGAAACTGTGATCCTACATTTTGAATTGTCTTTCTTAACAATCATTGGTAGGGGTTTCAGTAACAAGAGTCAGGAGTGTTTTCATTGTCCAACAAATTTCTATTCACTTAATGCTAATAGAAAAAGATTAGAGTAGAAAGTCTTTTGTGTTCTGTTTGATTGGTTTTATGTGAAAGTTTCCCTAAAAGATATTTTCCAAGATTATCTTAGCTATTTGTCTTTATACCTCAGGGCCCAGTTGATGTGTCCTTGTGAGTCCTTGTGAGCCCAGCTCCAGCTGGGTCACATTCTCTATGCTCAAGGAGAGGGAATAATAACTCCAATATTACTTCCTAAATCACTCCTGAGGTTCACCCTTCAGCCAAAGATTAGACAGGTCTATGAGGCCAACAATCACACACGTGAGGGATGTGCTTCATAGTTCAATCATGTATACGAGACTAATGGGCACACCAGCCCAAAAGCAAAGACGAGAAGGCAGGAAGGAGACAGGAAAACTGGAGGAACAGAAAACAGAGAATGAGGGTGGAGAACGGGAGAGGGTTGACACATTGCAGAGTTGGCAACCAATGTCACAAAATCGAATGGTGTATTAACTGTTTAATGAGAAACTAATTTGCTCTGTAAATTTTCACCTAAATGACAATTAAAAAAACAAACATCAGCCCAAGGCTGATTCCTATGAGGTGGAGGTCAGACATACCTCCACTCTCCAATCTGTTTACCAATTCTGACACCCACTGGCCCTCCCACAGCACTCTCTACATCTCTCCTGAGTTTGATAATTCATTGCAATGGCCATGGCCACACAGAATTCACAAACCATACTCATCATTATGAGGTTTACTGGGGAAGTAACAGGTATAACTCAGGATCAGGATTAGGAAGCATGTAGGCAAAGTCTCGAAGTCTCCCCTGAAATGGAGACCATGTCCCTCCTTTCTTCAGTGCAGGACAGCTCTCTCAGCTCTCTCTTGGTCATGCAAGCAAGCAGGCCCTTGTCTTTGCCATGCACACCCGCTGAGGACAGGCCTCCTCTTGGCTGCCTCAGGACAGGCTCCTTTCAGTCCTGGCCTCTGCACTGCTTGGACAAGTGTTGCAAAGCTCTATAGCTTCCCTGATAAGTGCCTGGAGGCCTCTTGCTTGAAGGCGCTCAGCTCTCTAGCTCCAGGTATCAGCAAGCTTAGCTCCACCAACAAGTGCCCAGAGGCACCACACTCCTCAAGCAAGCCCCTTGCGCAAAAGCTCTCATCAGCTCTTCTGCTCCACAGGCCAGGAAACCCACGGCACCATCTTGCACTGGTCTTCCGGTTTCCGCTGTCTCAAGCCATTGCTGCCTGCAGTGTTACTGCTCTCTCTCTGCTTGGTCTAAGAGGTTCTCAGCACAGGGACTCTGGGTCCAAAAGAAGCTCCCCACTCCTGGCTCTTCTTCTGGATGGTACTGAGGTCTCCTTCTCAGCCTCTGGTATTGGTTCCCTTTAAGCCTAGCAGGATGGCAAAACTGAACAATCCCCTACAAGGGTTCCGTGTACCTTATTTGCATGGTCCCACTCCCACAAGGGTGCCATGCACCTAGTAAAACTGTCCAATCCCCTTGGGGGGGGGGGGCAGAAACTTCTTATTTTGCAGAAACATCAATCATTTTGTGGGAGTTACAAGAACTATGGCTACAAGGGCCATGTAATAGTAATTCACTGCACTGCACCAACATTGTCTTTTATAGCTTCTGTCCCCCAGCGTAGGATATAATGTAGGATCATGCATTGATTTTTTTTTGGTATGTCTCTTTAGTTTTCTTTACTTTGGATGGATTCAACAGCTATTTATGATAAAAAAAAACTTCTCAGTACACTAGAAATAGAGAGAATTTCCCTAATGTAAGGATAACAAACAAAAAAACCTATAACAAACATCATCCTAAATGGAGAAACATTAGAAGCATTCCCTTTTAAATCAGGAATAATACAGGAGCACTCACTATCACCCTTTCTATTCAAAACTGTATCAAAGATTCTAGTTAGCACAGTAAGACCAGGAAAACTTATAATCATAAAGATTAGAAAGAAAGAAAGATTCCTATTATTTGTAGATGATATGATTGTCTACAAAGAAAATTCAAACGGATCTAAAGTTAATGTAAATAATAGGAAAGTTTAGCAAGTGGCTGCATTGCAAACCACTGTAAAGACAAATAGAAAGCATAACTTAAAAAAAAAAACTATTAATAGCAACAAAAACTAATAAAAGATAAGCAAGAGTACCCATAAAATCAATAAAATAAAAGCAACAAAAAATAAAAATAAAGAAAAAAAAAAAGAGTACCCATAAAATTACACAAATTTTGCTGAAGCAAATTAAGTAAGACCTAATTAAGTGGAAAGGTATCCCCGTTCACTGAAAGGAAAACATGATTTCATCAATCAAAAAAACCAAACCCCTTGCCATCAAGTCGATTCCAACTCATAGCGACCCCATAGGACAGAGTAGAACTGCCTCCTAGGGTTTTCCAGGAGTGGCTGGTGGATTGGAACTGCTGATCTTTTGATTAGCAGTCATAGCGCTTACCCACTGCGCCATCAGGGCTCCATAAAAATGTCACTTTTCCCTAAAGTAATTCATAGATTTAATGGAATCCCAGTCATGGAACTTGATGAAATGATTCTAAAATTCATAAGAAAGAACAAAACTTTAATATAGGTGAATATTAGTGGCAAGGGTGGGGGAGGTGAGGTGGATATCCTAGACAAGATACAAAAAGTGCTAACTATAAAAGTTTGACAAATTCAATGTCATCTAAATAAGAAATTCTGTTTATTAAAAACCAACTTAAATTAAGTACAAAGATAAGACACAAACTAGAAGATATCTGTAACACATATATCCAACTAAGAATTAGAATAAAAAAATACATGAATACACATCAGTAAGAAAGATATAACTCAATAGATGGGCAAAAAACATGAATATATATTTCATAGATGAAGAAATATATATGGCTAGTAAGCTTATGAAGAGATACATAACCTCACTAGTAATCAGGGAAATAAAAAATCAAAACCACAGAGAGATACCATTTTACACCCATTCGTACGGCAAAAAAAAAAAAAGTCATAAAATGCCAATGACATGGATCAACAAGCTCTCTTATTCACTGCTGGTGAGACAGTAAATTGGTAAAACCACTTTAGGAAACAATTTGGCATTATCTTGTAAAATTGAACATTCAATATATCCTTTAATCCAGTAATATTAGTAACAGCAAACATTTATTTAGTGATTACCATGTACTGGGCACTGTTCTAAACCCGATACATGTTTTAACCCATTTAATCTCTCGAATGAGGATATTTTGATGGTTATTCCCAATTTATACATGAGAAAATCAAGGCACAGAGAGGTTAATAGTAACTCTTTTCAAGGTCCACAAGCAGAGCTGGGATTTTAGTCCAGGCTGGCTGGTTTAAGAGGAACCAGCTCTATATGGTCTCTAAATAAATTAATGATTACATCAGGGCTTTATCATATAGGAGAAGTTATAGCAGAGGGCTTTCTCCAACAATGTGAAAGGACAAACCACACGCACAGCTCAGTAAGTATACTAAAAAACAGTGTATTATACATTTTAAATGGGTGAAATTTAAGATACTTTTATATCTGAATAAAGCTGTCAAAAAATACACAAACCACAAATAAGTGACTTGATAATATAAACTGATTGTTCCTAATTTAAGGATTTAATATATACCTGTGAGTAAAAATATATACTTGCCTGTATGCCAAACAAAATAAACCTCACTGTCAGGAGGCCACTCACTTTATGAAAGGAGATGAAACAGAAAAATTTAATCTACTACTGTGGGTGGGAATATTTTTTTCAATTCCAGACTCAGCCCTTTTTGTATCTGCCAGGAAATCAAATGGCTCTCAGCTTCCAAGGTAAATTTCATATAGCAATCATAATTGTTTTTGTGTGTATTGAGGATACAGAAAAAAAACTAGGAAGGAAGAGGATGGAAAGGGGCATATGACTGAAAGTATACTGATTTTTTTAACTACACAGTTTTCTTCCATGTGTATGCCTTTTATTTTGCTGTTTCCTTTTAAAGCTAAAACTGATTTTAAAGGAGATGGAAAAAGCACTTCACACAGAAAGCCAGTTGTGGCTGCTCTCCTGCCAGCTGTGTTCTCTAGGCCTTGTACAGTTCCAGTGGGCCACCCTGACGCCAAAATGGGCCATGAGCTTTTCTTCAACACTATTACTTGAGTTTGGCAGGGCACTGAAAGATGAGATCAACATGCTACTGTGGTGCTCAGGGAATTTTTTGGTAGTTTAACTCTGTTTTCATGACCACTGAAAGAACTTCCTCACCCAGGTTGGCTGTCCTCACAAATCTGGTGACTGATCACAAGGAGACCAGATGAAAACTTGGATTCGACTTCAACAACTCCATCATCAACACCAGAAAAAGAGTTCGAAGTCCTGGCCCTGTAACCATGGGTCAATTTTATCCTTTCTCAGCCCTCCCGAAAGCACGTATATAAACACAGGTTGATAAAACCTTACTAAGCAGCTTCATGCTTTAAGGAACACAAAGGAAATGAAAACAAAGTAAATCACTTATTTTAATTACAGCATACATCCAACATATTATGTTCATTTCTATCATGGACACAAACACACATCACAGACTATTTTGGTGCTGTTACTGGTAATGGAATTTAGACCTTTTCTAACCATTAAACTTACCAGTCCTCTTGGCTTCAGACAGGGTATCAGTCCTCTTAGGCAAGGCTTCCTAAGTCAGCCAGCTGTGAGAAGAAGCTTCCATCAAACTCCCTGGTATTTCAAGCTGCTAGCCTGGCAGAGCATCAGGCATTGCCAAATACCCTGGTGCCTGTTCAGCAGGCAGTATTCCTTGAATTCTTTCCCTCATTCCTGCTTTCTCTCAACCTTCATGTGAGATTTGGAGAACTATACTGATTTGGTCATTATCTTTTTCTTTGATCAGTGAGTCAACTAAGCAAGTCAATTTTGACCAAAAGTAGTCACTCTGGAGCCTGGTTTATCTGGACTGGTTGTTGCATTGAGTAATCAGATAATGGCTTAATTTAATTTTCCTTTGGGTTGTACTAGTATAACCTTTAAACAGATTAAAACCTCTTAACTATGTAAAGCTTTTTCCTTGTGCGTTTTGTGCTTTTACAAATATTGCTTTTTATTTTTTTAATCCACTAGCATTCAGATTTTTATCTCTAAATACCATTTTCCACAAAAAGCAACCAGAACGCTGTGGAGAAATGGCTGATTCTCTGTCTGCGGCAGGAAACACACCAAATAAGCCTGGAACAAAATAATGGGAGAGGAGAAAACTGAGAAAAGGGTACAGACGAAACAAGAGTGACATGATGTGACAATTATTGAAATTGAGTGTTAAGTACATGAGAGTTCTTCATAGTATTCTATTTTTGTATATTTTTTACTTTTTCCGTAAAAATAATTTTTTAAGGGAAGCTAAAAAGAATTGCCATTTTTTTAAATTGAAAGAGCATGAAAAAATAATAGGTAAAGAGTGTACACGGAAAAGAGAAATCTCTCTCCCACCCCAGACCCTCAGTCTCTTTCAGGGGAATCCTGGCAATATTTCGTGTACTTGTCAAGGAATTTTCTATGAATGAATGCATAATGTGCGTGTGTTTAAACCATAAATGGTAGCAAACTATACACTGTTTTATACCTTATGAAATTTTTAGTAGCTAGTTTTAATATGAGGATGTCTACAAACTATTTTACCGTGTATTTTTATGCTTTACATATTCACTTAACCATGGGCTTCAAGTTTCTTTGATTTAATCAAGACATATCAAATATTTATATTATATAACATATATAATATTAAAGATATAACTTTCACTTTCCTCAAGATGATTTGGAAAGAAGAGCTAAGGTAGAGCAAAACAGGCTGCAGTCCCTAACCTTAAAATAGCTTTCAAGTTTAGGTTTCGATTTTCAGAACATTATTGTTACCTTGAAAAATGTCATGTTTAAACAGATTGATCGGATCTTGAGATGTGGCTGAGAGGATCGATGCAGGAATCCTCATAACCTTTGCCTGGCAGAGACCTGGGAGGACTATAGAAATCCTAACCGCTGTGAACTCAGCACTACCACCCTTCACCAAACTGTGAGCGCAGGAACAGAGGCTGCACCTTTTCTAATCTTGGCAAACCAGCATCTCGCACAGGTGCCTTATTGTCTGACACAATAAACCCACAACCATGGAGTGGATGTCAACTCATTGTGACCCTCTAGGACAGAGTAGAACTGCCCTATACGGTTTCCAAGGCTGTAATCTTTACAGAAGCAGATCGCCACATCTTTCTCCAGGGAGCGGCTGGTGGGTTCCAACCGCCGACCTTTCGGTTATTAGCCTAGCGATTAACCATTGTGCTGCGAGGGCTCCTTTTACACCATAAAGGTCTATGGAAAAAATAAAAGTTAGATTTTGAAGCGGATAATGTTTGAGAGAGACAAAGAGATTTAGAGAGACAGCAAGGTGGCTGTGCTACTGGATTGTAATATAGAATGACCAGGAGTGCTGGGAGGTACGAAAAGTCACAAGAAAAAAACACATTTATATCTGTATGGAGTGTCAACTTCACTCGATTAATATACAGGGAGAGTCATATAAAAACAAGCATAATCTGAATGGAGCCTCAATTTCACTCGATTATTTTACGAGGAGAGTCATAAAAACAAGCATAGCTATATATGCACCATAGAGTACAAAATCCACATGGATTTACAATATAAAATAGGAGGCCTAAAGACACGCCTGCGGACCGTGGGCCTGGGAGCGTCGGTCACTCCCCTCGGTTACCCGGGGTACTTGGGCGGGAACAAGGAACGCCAAGGGCCAGGCGCTGCTCCATAGCTGTGGGACTTCTCGATCACAGCACCGCCCAAGGGCGACCCAACACTTTGTGAACTGTAAACTTCCGGGCTCGACGGGACCCGCGGACCCCAGTGACCGCGGGCGGCGCCTTCTCGCGCACGGCGGGGTGGGGGTGGGGTTGGGGTAGGGGGGCGGGGAGCTTTTTCCGGCTCTTCACGCAGGGCCAGAGGAACTTAAGATGGTGTCTGTCGGGCGCCTCGAGGTGGATTCCTGAGGGATGCGTGGGCCCCGACAGCCGGAGGGCCTGCCCAGTCCCTGGTCTGGCACAGGTAGGACGGTGGGAGCCCAGAAGTTTCGAGTTCCAAGGGCCGCAATATCACCAAGTACGCCGCCGCACCGAACAAATGTCTGAGGGCAGAACGCCGAAAGCACAGGGAGGTGGGGCCGGCGCGAGGTCACCATCTCGCGACGTCTAAGTGACGTCTCACAGCAAGCGCGGGTTCTAGGCTTTCACCTTCAGTCAGCCTCCTTAGTAAACGTGCCTACCCCTTTAAGCGAGTGACGGACACTTATTTCAGCCTATCAACTTTCTCGTCAACATCCAATCAGATTTAAACTTCTTTCAGCCGCCGAAGGAGTTAGAAGAAGGGAGTCGAAAGAGGGAGCTCTCTCGCGAGATCGCTGTGAGCCTGCCTCTCAGAGGAAAAATCGCCCGCACCGATGGCGAATTCCCAAATAGTGGGTTAAAGGACAGGACCACAAACCAATGAAAGGGATGAGGAGGTGGGATCGTTGCTTTCGCCGCTCAAGAAGTACCGTTACAGGGCAGACTTTTTTGTCCAATCAACGCCTCCAGACTTTGGGTCAGGTGACCATAGAGTGCGAGGGGCGTAGCTACAGCCTGGCGCGAGGAACCGTTAAGATAGACAACGATTATAACCAATGAGATACTCTCACTAGGGCGTTGGGAGCCCAATAACAGTGGTTGGGCGGACGCCTTCCCGGAGCGCCGGGAGATGTAAAGACAGACAAGTAGTTTTTCCAATGAGACTGTAGAAGAGAGGAGCCAATTGACCAATGAAGACCGCGGGGCGGGAGCCTTTGCCGCGGCGGAGTCCAAGATGGCGGCGTGCGGTTCCGCTGTGTGAAACGAGCGCGGGGCGGCGGGTTAATCAGCTCCGCGGAGACGACCTCCGACGACCCGCAACAATGAAGGGAAAAGAGCGCTCGCCAGTCAAGGCCAAACGCTCCCGTGGTGGTGAAGACTCGACTTCCCGTGGGGAGCGCAACAAGAAGTTAGGTGGCTCTGGTGGTAGCAATGGGAGCAGCAGCGGAAAGACCGAGAGCGGCGGTGGGTCGCGGCGGAGCCTTCATCTAGACAAGTCCAGCAGTCGAGGTGGCAGCCGCGAGTATGACACTGGTGGGGGCAGCTCCAGTAGCCGCTTGCATAGTTATAGCTCCCCAAGCACCAAAAATTCCTCGGGCGGGGGCGAGTCGCGCAGCAGCTCCCGGGGTGGAGGCGGGGAGTCACGTTCCTCTGGGGCCGCCTCCTCCGCTCCTGGCGGCGGGGACGGCGGGGAATACAAGACATTGAAGATAAGCGAGTTGGGGTCCCAGCTGAGTGACGAAGCGGTGGAAGATGGACTGTTTCACGAATTCAAACGCTTCGGTGATGTGAGTGTCAAAATCAGCCATCTCTCGGGTTCTGGCAGCGGGGATGAGCGGGTAGCCTTTGTGAACTTCCGGCGGCCAGAGGACGCGCGGGCGGCCAAGCATGCCAGAGGCCGCCTTGTGCTCTATGACCGGCCTCTGAAGATAGAGGCTGTATATGTGAGCCGGCGCCGCAGCCGCTCCCCTTTAGACAAAGATTCTTATCCTCCATCAGCCAGCGTGGTCGGGTCCTCTGTAGGTGGTCATCGGCACGCCGCTGGAGGAGGTGGAGGCCAGAGATCACTTTCTCCTGGTGGCGCTGCCTTGGGATACAGAGACTATCGGTTGCAGCAGTTGGCTCTTGGCCGCCTGCCCCCTCCACCTCCGCCACCATTGCCCCGAGAGCTGGAGAGAGACCGAGACTATTCATTCTATGAGCGAGTGCGCCCAGCATATAGTCTTGAGCCAAGGGTGGGAGCTGGAGCCGGGGCTGCTCCTTTCAGAGAAGTGGATGAGATTTCACCTGAGGATGATCAGCGAGCTAACCGGACGCTTTTCTTGGGCAACCTAGACATCACTGTGACAGAGAGTGACCTAAGAAGGGCTTTTGATCGCTTTGGAGTCATCACAGAAGTAGACATCAAACGCCCTTCTCGTGGTCAAACCAGTACCTATGGTTTTCTCAAATTTGAGAATCTGGACATGTCTCACAGAGCCAAACTAGCAATGTCTGGCAAAATTATAATTCGGAATCCTATCAAAATTGGTTATGGTAAAGCTACACCCACTACCCGCCTCTGGGTAGGTGGCCTGGGACATTGGGTGCCTCTTGCTGCCCTGGCACGAGAGTTTGACCGATTTGGCACCATACGCACCATAGACTACCGCAAAGGTGACAGTTGGGCATATATCCAGTATGAAAGCCTAGATGCAGCTCATGCTGCCTGGACTCATATGCGGGGCTTCCCACTTGGTGGCCCAGATCGTCGCCTTAGGGTAGACTTTGCAGACACAGAACATCGTTACCAGCAGCAATATCTGCAGCCTCTGCCTCTGACTCATTATGATCTGGTGACAGATGCTTTTGGACATCGAGCACCTGACCCTTTGAGGGGTGCTCGGGATAGGACACCACCGTTACTATACAGAGATCGTGATAGGGACCTTTATCCTGACCCTGATTGGGTCCCACCCCCACCCCCAGTCCGAGAACGCAGCACTCGGACCGCAGCTACTGCTGTGCCTGCTTATGAGCCACTGGATAGCCTGGATCGCAGGCGGGATGGCTGGTCCTTGGATCGGGACAGAGGTGAGAGAGAACTTCCCAGCAGCAGAGAGCAGCCTAGGAAGCGAAGACTTCCTGAGGAGAGTGGGGGACGGCATCTGGATAGGTCCCCTGAGAGCGACCGTCCACGAAAACGTCACTGTGCTCCTTCGCCTGACCGAAGTCCAGAGTTGAGTAGTAGCCGGGATCGCTACAACAGCGACAATGATCGATCTTCCCGTATTCTCTTGGAAAAGGCATCTCCAGTCAGAGACAGACGAAGTAGTTTGGAGAAGAACCAAGGTGACAAGCGAGACCGTAAAAACTCTGCATCAGCTGAACGAGATAGAAAGCACCGAACAGCTGCTCCCACTGAGGGAAAAAGCCCACTGAAAAAAGAAGACCGGCCTGATGGGAGTGTACCTAGTACCAGCGCTACTTCATTGAAGCTGAAGTCCCCTTCCCAGAAACAGGATGGCGGAACAGCCCCTGCAGCAGCAGCCTCTCCCAAACTCTGTTTGGCCTGGCAGGGCATGCTTCTACTGAAGAACAGCAACTTTCCTTCCAACATGCATCTGTTGCAGGGTGACCTTCAAGTGGCTAGTAGTCTTCTGGTGGAGGGCACAACTGGAGGTAAAGTGGCCCAGCTCAAGATCACTCAGCGTCTCCGTTTGGACCAGCCCAAGTTGGATGAAGTAACTCGACGCATCAAAGTAGCAGGGCCCAATGGTTATGCCATTCTTCTGGCTGTACCTGGAAGTTCTGACAGCCGGTCCTCCTCCGCCACATCAGACACTGCCACCTCTACTCAGAGGCCGCTTAGGAACCTTGTGTCCTATTTAAAGCAAAAGCAGGCCGCTGGGGTGATCAGCCTCCCTGTAGGGGGCAATAAAGACAAGGAGAACACCGGGGTTCTTCATGCCTTCCCACCCTGTGAGTTCTCCCAGCAGTTCCTGGATTCCCCTGCCAAGGCACTGGCCAAATCTGAAGAAGATTACCTGGTCATGATCATTGTCCGTGGTGCGTCCTAAACTCCATGTATAACTTGTATTTACTGCTTTGACATGGTTCCTGTTTTGTGATACGTGTAGTGGGATACAGCATCAGATGCAGTTTTCTTTTCAATTAGTTATTTAGTTGTAGCTCTTTCTTTTTTATACTTTTATAAACCTCTTTAAAATAGAAGTCAGGACAGTTTAGCTATTAAGTGAAAGGGATACCCTAAAGGTAGCAGGCAGATAGACTTGCTTTAACTAAGAGTTCCCAATGGTAAAAGTGAATATTGTCCACTTTCTTCTTCAGTTTTTTGCTTTTTTCTTTTTTAATCTTGAGCATAAAAAAATCCTCCAAGTTACAAAATCAAAATTTTGATTAGTCAGAATTTGAAGAAAAGAGACCAGTGACTATAAAGAGCATAATACGTACCTAAAAGAGACTTGATTGGCATGTAGGTAAATAATTCCTGTACCAGAAATGTTATTTGTATGACTAAAATTTGATCAGAGATCTCAAAGGTATAAACTGGTAAATTTGTATAGCAATGTGATCAATCAGGTATTTGAGTATTTCTCTTAAAATACACGGTTTGTTCCAAGAGAGTTTGCATTAACATGCATTTTTATCATAAGTTCTTGAGTTCTACTGTATCCCATATATGCACTTTTGGTTTGTAGCTATAATTGCTCAGTAAAAATTGAGGACTGTGTTACAAACCATTTATGTCTTATGCTTACACAGTATGCAAGAAGTGAGTAGGTGCTTTTAAAATCAGAATTCTTTAGTCAATTACTGGTATGTGGTGATGTTTTTACTTTTTCAGAGAGGTGTAGCAGGTACAGTTCTAATTGTGCATATTTCAAAAACAAGTGTTCTTCATCTAAGATGAGTTTTGGATTTTGTATCCATTCATTCAAATTTCTGGTTTCAATAATAGAAAGAAGAGTTGTCTGCAGGCTCATCAGGCATCATTTTCAGTGGGCATTAATCAGCCATATCTGGATTGCGGAATTTTTAAAGTCATCATAAAATGCCTTTGACATACTCTTTATTTCACTGTTTTTGTTTTCATGTTTAAACAGTAGTGGTGACATTACAATATTGAAAATGTTTTGAATATTTTTGAAATTTCATGTTTAGTATTTTCATTGGTGTCCGGCCACAGAAAATTGAAATGTCAGTGTCGAAAAACCGTTTTTTATTGCGTTATTTCGCCAGACACCTGGAAAGCAGTATATTGGTACAAAATAATCACCCTCACAAATTTTTTTGTTTTAATCTGAAGATTATATCAACTTACAGTTCTAAACAGGAGCTTCTGCTGCTTAACAGTAATGGATGGTTTTTTGGGTTTTTTTTTCCCACCTATCCGTCCAACCCTGTCCCTAGTTTTTCAGGTCACTAGTAAGTATATTTCCCCTCCCTACTCCCCCTGATTTAAATGCTGAGGACTTCAGTTAAGGCCCTTGATATTTAATTATGACTAGAAACTTTTGGACCTTCTGGATCATGGTCATGTTTCTATTCTGTGAAAGTGACTTACTGAAAGCCTGGCAGAATCCAACTGTTTTCTTTCTGTTATCAAAGCTGGTAGTTTTGAAATAGCACCAATAATAACCCAGGGAAATGTCATGTAATTTTTTTTTTATTTTCCATTATGACAGGTATCTAAAATGCATGTCAGCATGAAAGCCTCATCACTGCTGTGTCATCCTTTTTTTCACTATGCATTTGTAAAAAAAAAAAAAAAATTTTTAAGTTTGGAGGTTTTTGTGTTTTTGTTTTTAAACTGGAAAAACTAGCCATTTCGAGAGAAGGAAGATACTCAGCTGTGAGCACAGATCCTTGGTATGCTTTTAGGGAAAATACCTGAAATTTCACAATTCTATTTTTGTGCTTTTTGCTTTCAAAAAGCAGTGCTTGGTGTTTCTGAATAGACACCTGTTCAGAGACTAGTGCAAGTGTGAAGTCTGTGCATACACAGGGTCAAAGTACAAATTGTGGCTGGATACATTTTTCCAGTTTAAATAATCTTACTAACCATTAACTTCTGAATTATCTTTTGATATGATAACTTTTGAGAAGATCAAATGATTTTGCTCTTTTGGAGAGTGAAGTCCATGACATCTAGTTTTACTAGAATCCAAAGTGTGTGTGGTTTTTCTTTTTTTCCTCTCTTTTTTTTAATTGAGGCGATGTGAAGGCTTATCAAAGAGTACTGTGGTTTTTGCTCCATGTTTGTTGAGTCTTTATTTGGCATCGCTGCTTTTGTTAGATCTGGGCAATTTGTGCTTCGATGTTTTTGAAACAATGGTTTGATGCCACTTCAAAGTGTATGTATTATAAATAATTATGTTTAATTTGGTGCATTCCTACAGAGTACCATCATTCAGATGAATATTTGCTTTGCCCATTCTGTTGTGCAGGTTTATAATATTCATAAATATCCATTTAAAACTTCAGAATTGAATTGAAAGCAAAAGTCCAAAACTGTCTGGTTCTAATGTTGGTTAGCCAGAATTTCATAATTCCAATGTTGGGTATTGTTTGTAGTAATCAATTTTTCTTTCTTTTTTTTTTTTTCCCTTAATACTGGTTTAGTGTAGGTGATCTTTCTGGAGCTCAGTTCAAAAGAATGGAAAGAAAATTTCTTCAGTGTATCATTTAATGGTTTATTAAGTATTAATGGTAAAAATACCAAGTTAATTAAGGCTTTTAGATCACAACTTCAAAGTTTATGAAAAATTAAGAATTAATTCAGCTCCTAGCTAATAATTTTGCTTATTCTTTTGATTTTTTTTTTTTGTTGTTGTTGATTGCAACTGGAATTCCTGTGAAGAATTTTCCACACAAAAATTTAAATTCCCACTATTTTAAGATGCTTACTTTGACTGTCAACTAAGAGTAGAAAGGTTTTCCTTTTAAGAGTTACATCTTAAAATGTCCATCCTCTGACTGTCATATTTTGAAGGTAATACACTCTGGCCCCTCTTGAGTCACTTAAGACCGTTTGAGGTACAGTTAAAAATAAGGTGTTTTGGTTGTTGCTTTTAGAGTCAGACATTGTTTAGATTTAAGACTTCTTTATGAGCAGATTTTCACAGACAATGCTCTTGTGTGTGTATGAATTTAAAAATTGAAATTACTTTCTTTAGACAGTGAAGTTGCTTATTGTGCAGGCGCAGCTTGAACTGTAGTTTGGGTCCATAAAGCAACCATTTACCAAAAACTCTGGTGACAGAAATAGGGAATCCTCTTGAGAGAACGCCTTAATGACCTTTTATGTGAAAGATTATTTTTTGGAAGGAACTTCTGGACATTTTTTTCTGTCTCTACCGCAGTGTTTGGTTTTGAGATAGGAGTTAGGCATGCGAACGAGAAGTGGAGTTTACCCCGTTAACGTTCTGGTTATAGTAATATCTCTGTTGTTGTTGTGTGCCGTTAATTCTGACTTGTGGCGACCCTATAGGACAGGGTAGAACTGCCCCATAGGGTTTCCAAGGCTGTAATTTTTATGGAAGCAGACTGCCACATCTTTCACCCGCACAGTGGCTAGTGGGTTCAACCCACCCACCTTTCGGTTAGCAGCCCAACGATTAACCACTGTGCCACCAGGGCTCATTAGTGATGTCCCTAAAGGAAGAAAATTACAGGTAACCACAGTGAACTGCTAAGCTTAATGAAGAGTTTTATATGTATGATTTAAATAGAGTTGAAAAGAGTCCTGGGTTCTTTGGCTGTTTAGCAATTGTTTGTATGAGTGTTTTCTTAAAAGAAAATAACAGCTGCTGTCTTTGGTAATACAGATGAAGGTGAATTTTTAAATGACTTTTTAATCTTGACCCCTTTATAGAAGAATGGAGTAATCTGTATTGCTCCATGTAAATTATAAAATTAAAATAGAGAGGGTAAAAGTTTGACTGAAACCCACCTTTTCATAGTTTTACTTTTTAAGTTATATTTGGAATACATTGACAGAACCAGTTGATTATAAACTTGTTCTTTTTCTGAATTTTTTGACATGTTTTACTCATATGAGTATAAAAGATATTTTCAGTCCTATAATTCTCATTAATTGCAGTCTTTAAAAAAACCCACCCTATTGTTCTACTTGTTATGTGTCTATTCATACAGTAAATTCATTTCAAGATTTGTGCCAGTGGGTATTATTGGTGCTTTTTGAAGTCAAGGTGGACTATCCATATCCAGGAAGGTCTTGTTAATGTTATGTTCATCTATAATGGCATAGGGGAAATATATATTTTTTTAATATTGTGAACATTTGTACTGAATAACCTTTTTTTCCCCTCCCCTGCAAGCAAAACTGGTGAACAGCGGATGAAGATGTGGAATTCAAAGCTCTAATGGACCTTTTTGAAGAGAAGTTGTAGCTTATGTGGAGTTTACATGGGCCTCTTGATGGAAGACAGCTAATCTGTTTAGTATTTGTGCATTTTACTAAAATGGCAGCTTAAAGTTGTGTATCTGCTATTGTGATGCCAATGCCGGTGTTTTAAGTGGAAAAAAATGACCTCTTTGCTTTGTGCTGTGTACACAAGATTTCTGGAAAAGTAAAGAAAAACCCTTTTTATGGCTCACACAGCTTAAAAGTAGCTGTCACTCAAACGTGCGCTCACAGTTGAGCTGCTTTTGTTTTATTCTAAATAAATTGTTTCTTTTGAGGAAAATGTTTTTCTGCCTGGAAGTGAATTGACGGCAAACCTTTGACCCCTTTGTTTGCAGCTGAGGGGGTACTTGCTGCTGCTCAGATCTTGTATGTCTTGAGCAAGAAGCAGGGAGACCATCAATTTCATTTTGACTATCACGGTGTGTCAATTCTGAAGGATCACTAGTGTTACTGTGACCCCCTTCGTTTGCAGCGAAGGGGATCATTTGCTTCTCGGTCCTCAACTTGATGAGGAAATGGTGCTGTTTGCTGGCATGCAAGAAGCTGGGGCAAGCACCCTAAGCCTCACCACAGTGCACAAGTCGGGGGCTTTGCTGGTTTGAAGAGCCGGAGTTGCTGAAATTTAAGTTTTGATTTATTTTGTTCACCCATCACGTTTGGCCTTAGTTTCATTTTTAATTTGAAGAAAAGTTTGAAATTGCTTTATCTTGCACTTAACATTTGCACCAAATTGCCAAAAAGAAAGAGAATGCTCCGTTTGCTTTTAAATGTTAATGATGATGTTAATAAAGCCTTTCCTGACACATTTGAGGAGCTCCTCCGTCTCCAGGGGCTTCTTACCAGAGTTATACAGTGATGGGTTTAGTTCTGAATGGATGAAGAGTTCCTGAGAGCTAGCGTTTGTAATTAGAACCGTTACTTGGTATCTGTGCCTTATTTGACCTGTGGTTCCACGTGCCTTGGATGTGCATGCACCGTGACGGTTTCATAGGTACGAACGCACACTCAGGCCCAGTCACTTCGGTTGGTAGTACAGATTGTAAGGAAAAAAATGGAGGCATCTTTAAGGAGGAAAAAGTATTTGCGTTTAGTTCCTGCATTATCCTGTGCGCGGGCTCCTGAGCTTTGGAAGCCTGTTCCCAGTACAGGAGAACAACTCCCCTGTTTGCAGCAGGAGACTTCGGTGCACAGTGACAACGCTGGAGCTCAAGAGGAAGCCAGCGATGCTGCACCATTGGCTTCAGACACCACTGTTGTTGTTTGCCAGTTTTAAACTTAACTAGTTGCAGACGAAGACCACCTTGAAATGCAGGCTTGTTGGGCTTGTTTTGAATTGTAACCTCGGATGGAAGAGCCCTAGTGCTGTCGTCTCCATGCGGGATGATGATTGCTAGGCAACAGGTGATTATCAACAAAGGATGCCACGGTTATTCTCTGCAAGGTGGTGTTCCAGTGGCAAACAGCTGTATAAACTCTTACAACAGGTAAGAGGGTTTTCAGAGGTCAAAAATGCATTATAATTAATAGGGTTGAGGGCTTTTAATGTTTTGGGTGTGTTGCTCTGGATGGGAGAGTCTTAGGCACTCTGCTGCCATTGCTAGCTTCCTTCCCTCACCAAAGTGTCGTATTTACAAAATTTCATGTCAAAACTTTTGTTCTACTCAGTATTTTTAACAATTTTTTTTTTATTATTATTACGGGAGCCAAAGTGTTAAAATCGTTGTTTTGGATTTGAGATGTGCAGTCTTGATGTCCTTAAAATTTTTCATTTTCCATTAATTTTAACTTCTACCGTTAATTATGATTTAATAGTATAGGAGGACTTAACTGCTATAAAAACATTGCTCATTACAAACTGATATATAAATCTCTAAGAGTAAATCATCTTTTCCTTACAGTATACAGCAGAAAGAGACTTCGGTACACCGTCAGACTGGGATTGATACTTTAGCCAAAATGGTTAGCTTTTTTTCTTATCCTACACAGAAATTAATTTACTCACAAAAATTTAATCATAATTAGTCAACTGCAACATTTAGCAAAGTGGATAGGCAGTATTGTGGAAAGTCTGGCTTTTGTCTACTTTTATCACTTTCGTTGTCCATTTAATCCTCCCAGCCTGCCGAGTTCTTGAGTCCCTCCCCCTCACATTAATTAAGTGTGAGACTTCAGCAGCTTATCCCAAGTGCAGCTTTTTTAGGGTCAAATTTTAAGTGTGATCAGAAATTTTGAATAGATGGGAATCTTTCTTTTTCATTTGTTCCAGAAGACTTAACGTATCTGGTAACTACAATAGCTCGTCTATAATAGCTACTTTTTCCACAGATTTGATTGAGCCCCTTGGATTGCTTAGTGGGACAGCTTATGCACCCATACTTTAATATAGTAAAAGGGGAAAAACAAAGTACAGTGGTTTTTTTTCAAGTTCTCAGTGTCTCATTTACAAGTTTTAAAAACACACCTGCTTATGAGGTTGCTGTCATTCAAGAGTTTGCTAAACAAACAATGTCTCACCCACATTTCTTTAAACATTTTATACCTGTTGGAGAAATGTCATTTTTCAGTGTATGAATTTTCTCTTGCTGGTCCACACTGAAAGCCCATTAGGTAGTTTTTCTAATTAGCAAACAAATATTTTAAATCACTACAGGAATATCATGTTACACTTTCTACGTATTTCTACGTGTTTGGTATGTTTCTAAGATCTCATGCTTCATTTTTGAAGTAAGGACAAAAAGTTGCAAGCAGGACATTTGTTTATTGTATATAAAATCATATGTAAAATGGGAAGGTACACAGCATGACAATTTTTTTGAAACTACTTGTGAAATTTTGAGTAATTTCTAGCTGCACTGGGAAGGAAAAAAATACTAACTGGGATGAGTGTTAATCCCAGAATTGATTTTATAATTGGAACTGTCGTTTTGAAATATGTCTGTGGCTTCCCAGTATGTTCTATATGATCTAAATTTAGGGCTCTACTATAAAGGAAATAACCTTAAGAACTGAAGCATCTCTGGATTGACTTGTGTTCATTTTGGAAAGCCTGGCTGTATTAAAATTGAAAATAGGGATTACTCTGACTTCAGTAAAACAATCCACGTTTTATAAATTGCCATTTTCATAACTTAAGTCATGTACTTGTTAGGTGTCATCGAGTCAATTCTGACTCATAGCTACCCTGTGTACAACAGAATGAAACACTGCCTGGTTCTGCATCATCCTCACAATTGTTGTTATGCTTAAGTCCATCGTGGCAGCCACTGTGTCACTCCATCTCGTTGAGGGTCTTTCTCTTTGTCACTGGCCCTCTACCAAGCATGATGTCCTTCTCCAGGGACTGATCCCTCCTGATAACATGTCCATAGTACATGAGACGAAGTCTCGCCATCCTCGCGTCTAAGGAGCATTCCGACTATACTTCTTCCAAGACAGATTTGTTCATTCTTCTGGCAGTCTGGGTATATTCAGTATTCTAATTATAAACTTAATTGTTATACAAGCTGTTTATCTGATCCAATAAGTTTAGTGCTTGTGGTTGGTGTAGCATCTGTTTTTCTTACAATAGTATATCTGATTATGGCTTCTCTGACTACCACCTCCATCACGCACTTCAGTTCTTTGGCTCTCCTTGAGCTGCTTTTTTTGGTTAAAAGATCTTTTACCTAGTAACTTGAATTATAACGTAGTTTTAAATTCTTAGTGGATGAGTTCATTGAATAACAGAATGTCTTCAAGTCTAAGACAAGAGTGGACTTACCGAACAAAAAGAGATTTTGACCTTGAAGTAAAATTATTTCACATGCTTCAACCCAAATGGCTGTGTAATATTAAGCTTTCAGTTAGAATTTCTCTGCAATCATTTGCATGTTGGCTATACATTAGGAACGAAGGTGCCAAGCATATAGTGGAGATAGTCTCTACCCTCTTCACCAACTTTTACTCATCTTAGTCTAGTATAAACCAATAAATATCAGAGAAAGAGTTAACAGATTAAGACAACTATAGGTGAGATATTACAGGCCAATATTTGATTAATTGCTAATGAATTTTTACAGATGATAATGGGTATATGAAGAGATTACTTCGAACTGGATCATCAGGAAAGGGTTTACAAAAGGATTTGTTAGATGGAGAAGGACATGGAATGGTGGAGAGAGATTAGGAATGACATTTCAGGCAGAGAAGCATGAATAAAAATGCAGAAGCTTGTTGATCAATGGAAAAGATATAGTGCAGACTGAAGCCTGGAAAACTAGTAAGATGGTTGAGCCAACAAAAATAGGGAATCCTGAAGGGCAGGCCAGTTGGAGTGGGGTGGGGAGTGGGGACGAACGATTAGTTTGAGGCATATTGATGTAAAGTGACAGTATTATTAACAAAAACAAACCCAAACCTGTTGCCATCAAGTCTATTTCGACTCGTAGCAACCCTAAAGGACAGAGTAGAACTGCCCCATAGGGTTTACAGGGAGCGCCTGGTGGATTCTAACTGCCAACCTTTTGGTTAGCAGCTGTAGCTCTTAACCACTACACCACCAGGGTTTCCGTATTATTAATAGTCATTTATTGAGTACTCACTTCAGGCCAAGCAGTCTGCCAAGTACCGCACATGTATTGTCTCGTTTAAGTCTCACCATAGACCATAATCTGACAGCTAGTCAGTGACAGAGCCAGGGGTCTAATCTGATCTTTGTCCCAGCTAGGGCTCTTGGTCACTACCCCACTACTTTCTTCTGGAGGCTGGGAATGGGATTAAAGCTGCAAACTTGAAAGGGTCTAGGCAGTGGTATTCAAACATTTGCAGTACTTGAGAAACATAGGCTCTTGGCTTCATCCTCAGACATTCTGGGATTTGTTAGGACCAGCAAGGCTCAGGAGTCTTTGTTCTTTTCAAGCTCCCCAGGTAGATCTGATGTATTTTGTGGGCAGTAAACTATATGTTGAGCAACACTGACCCATAGAGAGTAGAGTACTGAGGTATTGTCGTATTTAAGGCATGGGCAGAGAAGGAAGTGCTGGAAAAGAAGCCCAGGTAGGAGAGCCAGAATATTGTTACATTTCAGAAGTTGAAAGGAGTTGCTTCTAGAAGAAAAATTCGAAGCTGCTCCAGCAGTCAAGGAGAATAAAGACCACAAATGCCATGGAATTCATCACTTTTAAAATTGTCACTCAAGTGACAGTTTTATAGCCATGTAATTATTTCTCCAAGGAACTCAATCTAGCTTAGTAATTTAATTTTGCCTCATGACAGTTTGTGAAGAAGAACCACTGCGAAAAGTTTTGTGACTTGGATAAGGGATACATTGTGGTTAGCTGCCATCGAGTCAAGTCTGATTCATGGTGAACTTAAGTACAAAAGAACAAAACGTTGCCCAGTCCTCAGTTATCCTCAAATCACCAGCATGTATGAGGTCATTGTTGGACTATTGTGCTAGTTCATCTCACTGAGGGTCTCCCTCAGGCTCGTTGGCCCCCTGCTTCACCAAACATGATGTCCTCCTCTAGCAATTGATCCCTCCTGATGATGTGTCCAAAGCAAGTGAGTGTTCTGTTGTAATCCATAAGGTTTTCATTGGCTAATTTTGAGAAATAGATTGCCAAGCCATTCCTAGGAATTAATTGGGATATCCTTGAGTTTTCAGATGTTAATCTAAAAATAGTATGACTGCAATCTGTCTTAAAATTGAAAGTGATTTTAGGATTCAGTGTGTATATGTACACATATAAATGGTTTTCTGTTAATAGACCATCATTTCTTTTTTCTCTATTAGGTTACTAATAGAATTGTGGCAAAAAGGAATTTAGGTAAAGTTGAGTGTATCTTTGACTTGTAAATGGTTTAAAGATTTCCTATTTTGAATTACCTATATTGCCTTTGTCTTCAATTAGTGTAGTTATTTAATTCTTCAGATATTTGGTGCCTATTATATAAAAACCAAAACCCATTGCGTTTGAGTCGATTCCAACTCATAGTGACCCTGTAGGTCAAGCACAACTGTGCCATAGAGTTTCCAAGGCTGTAAATCTTTTTTTTTAATTGTACTTTTAAGTGAAAGTTTACAATTCAAGTTAGTCTCTCATAAAAAAATTTATACATACATCGTTATGTGACCCTAATTGCTGTCCCTGTACTGTGACAGCACACTCCTCCTTTCGACCCCTGATTTTCCATGTCCATACAACCAGCTCTTGACCCCCTCTGCCTTCTCATCTCGCCTCTGGACAGGAGCTGCCTGTTTGTCTCATGTATCTACTTGAGCTAAGAAGCACACTCTTCATGAGTACCATTTTGTGTCCTATAGTCCAGTTTAATCTTTGTCTGAATAGTTGGCCTTGGGAATGGTTTTAGTTCTGGGTTGACAGTCCGGGGGCCATGCTTTCTGGGGTTCTTCCAGTCTCAGACCATTATGTCTGGTCTTTTTACTAGAATTTGAGTTCTGCACCCCACTTTTCTCCAGCTCTGTCAGGGACTGTGTTGTGTTCCCTGTTAGGGCGGTCATTGGTGGTAGCTGGGTGCTATCTAGTTCTTCTGGTCTCAGGCTGAAGCAGTCTCTGGTTTATGTGGCCCTTTCTGTCTCTTGGGCTAATGCTTTCCTTGTGACTTTGGTGTTCTTCATTCTTCTTTAATCCAGGTGGGTTGGGACCAATTGATGCATCTTAGATGGCCGCACACTAGCTTTTAAGACCCCAGATACCACTCACCAAAGAGGGATGCAGAACATTTTCTTAATAAATTTTGTTATGCCAGTTGACCTAGATGTCCCCTGTGAAAGCACGGTCCCCAGACCCCTATCCCTGCTACTTGGTCCCTTGAAGTGTTTGGTTGTGTTCAGCAAACTTCTTAGCTTTGGTTTAGTCCAGTTGTGCTGACTTCCCCTGTAGTGTGTGCTGTCCTTCCCTTCACCTAAGATATAATTCTTGTCTGCTGTCTATTTAGTGAATAACCCTCTCCCTCCTTCCCCACCCTTGTAACCATCAAAGAATGTCTTCTGTGTTTAAATGTTTTCTTGAGTTCTTATAGTAGTGGCCTTATATGATATTTGTCTTTTTGCAACTGACTAAATTCACTCAGCGTAAGGCCTTCCACATTCCTTCATGTTATGTTTCACAGATTCATCGTTGTTCTTTATCATTGCGTAGTATTCCGTTGTGTGCATATACTGTAATTTGTTTATCCATTTGTCCGTTGATGAGCACCTAGATTGTTTCCATCTTTTTGCTATCATGAACAGTGCTGCAGTGAACATGGGTGTGCATGTATCTATTCGTGTGATGGCTCTTATTTCTCTAGGATATATTCCAAGGAGCAGGATTATTGGATTGTATGGTACTTCTGTTTCTAGCTTTTTAAGGAAGTGCCAAATCGATTTCCAAAGTGGTTGCACCATTTTACATTCCCACCAACAGTGTGTAAGTGTTCCAGTCTGTCCACAACCTCTCCAACATTTATTACTTTGTGTTTTTTGGATTAATGCTAGCCTTGTTGGGGTGAGATGGTATCTCATTGGAGTTCTGATTTGCATTTCTCTAATGGCTGATGATCATGAGCATTTCTTCATGTGTCTGTTACCAAGGCGGTAAATCCTTATGGAAGCAGACCGTCACATCTTTCTCCCAGGGAGGGCTGGTGGGTTCGAACCATCGACCTTTGGTTAACAGCCAAGAGCTTAACCACTGTGCCACCAGGGCATCTTGCCTATTTTATATCGGGCTTTATTCCAGATCTTGGGAGTATAGTGGTGAAGAAAACTGATAAGTTTTTTTTTTTTTTATCTCCTTGAGCTTGTATTTTGGTCCAGGAATGGAGGCAGTAAATGATAAGTTAGGGCCTTGTGACCAAGGACAAAGGGTTTGGATTTTATTTTAAATGCTAAATGCAATTTGAAGCCATTGGAGGTTTTAAGCAGGGGTGGCGATATGTTTTGATCAAGATTTGACTGCCTGTCTCTGAAAAATAACAAATTTCACCACCTTACATGATACTGGAATACTGTAATTTTCCTTTAAATGCCAAGTAAAATAAATTAGCTAATTTCAGATTCTCTGTACGATACGAATATGCTCTTGTTCAGAGATAGCAATATTCTTTGATTTAAATATAATAATAAAGATTTTATTTCTTCTTAGGGTTTGCAATTGTTGGTCACCCTGAGGTTTCAGAGTAGTTTCTAGTACATTCTCATTTCTCTCAACATGCTTTTTCATACTTTTTTGTCAACAAATTGTCATGACAGTTCCCAAACTAGTCATATATGGTTTCTCATATAACGCACTGACCATGCTTTCTGTATTACATAACTTGTAATTTTTCTAGTAGTCTCAGACGAAACTTCTTTGGTAAAGATTGATTTAGAAGGTCGTCTTGTGGAATGGCTGTCATTCTATGCAAACCAGATACATGTATGCATACAATTTTTAAGTGCTGAATTGCTTTTTGACCCTTTTTAGTTGACCAACAGGTTTCTTTTTACCTAGGAAAAGGCCTTAATGAAAATTTTTTATGCACTGGCATGTTATTACATATATGTCCAGAGCAGAAATATTATTACAGGCAATATTAACACTTGGAGGTGCTACACACATACGTATTTTTTATTACATATTGTAAGGTGTATTGGGAAAATTGATATTTCATAAAATTGGTTTGCATTTTGGCATATGGAAATTGACTCAATAATTTTACCTACCTGTCAAGCATCTGATATACTCAGGTTTGTGTATATTCTTTACATACAGAAATGCTTCAGTAAACTAGACTCCTTAATTAGAATTGTTTTATATTTTATAGCAAAGGCCTCAGCCCTGGCTACACATTAAAATCACCTGAGGAACTTTTTTTTTTTTTTTTGGTGGTGAAAATAATCAAAACATAACATCATCTCAACAATTTCGACATGTACAATGCAGTGACATTGATTACATTCAAGTTACACAACTATTCTCACTATCCTTTTCCAAATCATTCCACCATCATTAACATAAACTCAATTCCCCTTAAACAAAAACTCCCCCTTCCCCTCTCCCTCCCATCACTGGTAACCAGTAATCATCTTTGGTTTCCATACTTTTGCTCATTTCATGTAAGTGAGACCATACAGTATTTGTCCTTTTGTGACCAACTTATTTTGCTCAGCATGATGTTTTCAGGGTTCATCCATGTAGTGACATGCATCAGGACTTCATTTCTCTTTATGGCTTAGTAGTATTCCATTGTGTGTATATACCACATTTTGTTTATTCTTTTGTCTGTTGATGGACATTTCGGTTGTTTTTATCTTTTGGCTATTGTGAAAGGTGCCACAATGAACATTGTGTTTCTGTTTGTGTTCCTGCCTTCACTTCTGGGCATATACCTAGGACTGGGATTGCTGGGTCTTAGTAGTTCTGTGTTCAACATTTTGAGGAACTGCCAAACTTTTCCACAGCAGCTGTACCATTTTACATTCTCCCCAGCAGTGGATGAGGGTTCCAGCTTCTCCACAACCATGCCAACATCTGTTGTTTTCCTTTTTTTTTTTTTTTTGATCAGTGCCATTCTGTTGGGGAGCGATGGTATCTCATTGTAGTTTTGATTTGCATCTGTCTAATGGCTAATGATGTTTAGCATCTTTTCATGTGCTTG
>NW_004444233.1:591797-611048 GCF_000243295.1 Trichechus manatus latirostris | reverse complement strand
TTTTTTTTTTTTTTTTTAATATATTTTGGATATTAGATCCCTATCGGATATATAGTTCTCTGAGGAACCTTTTCATACAAATATCTGGACCCTCTCTCAGAGACTGATTTAATTGATGTACATCAAGTGGGGCTCTTCTAAGGCCCAGATATTTTTTTCTTTTTAAAGTGGCCTACGTTGTTCTAATGTGCAGCCAGGGTTGAGAGCCACTACTCTAGAGACAAATCTCAAGCATACTCATAAACAGATGCACAATTGGCCTCTTAAGAATTGTTTGAAAATCAAAACCAAAAACTTTCAGAGTAAATTTGGGTTCAGTGCAGTATATATTCTTAGTTTTTTAGAATCCTTACTATTTGAAGTGTAGTTCTCACACCAGCAGCATTAGCATCACCTGGAAACTTGTCAGAAATGCAAAATTTCAGGGTTGCGCACCAGACCCACTAAATGGAATCTACATTTTTAACATGATCCTTAGGTGATTCTTACGTACATTAAAGTTTGAGAAGCACTACTCTAGATGTAGATATATAATTGTTCTGTGTAATAAAAATGGGTGATTAGAATCGTTTCTCACGTGTATAAGATTTGTGCATTAGTCAGGGACATTGAAAGCATTTTAAAAATATTTTCAACAAAAAAAGTAGGAACAAAAGAGTTCTTATGTAGTGAGCTTCAGGTGATCAGAAAATCAACCAGGGTTCTCTCTAAGACAGGAAGGAGGTCTTACTATTCTTGCCTACCCTAGTTTGTCGATTCTTGTTTATTTTGTTATGTTTATATTCTTTTTTTCTCCTCATTTTGTTTCTAGTTCACTGTCTTCATTGTGAGATAGAACACATTTTTTTATAGGTACAGGTGAGGATATTTGAGAAAGTAGTATATGCAAATAGTGCCCCATAATTGATAAAATTTGATAGTGCTAGCTTTAGAACTTTCTTTGGGGTGGGGGGAGATGAATGCAGGCAGGATTTTTTAAAAATAATTTTATTGTGGTGTAACATATAACAAAAATTTGCCATTTTAGCCATTTTTATGTGTAAAATGCAATGACAGCAATTATGTTCACTGTTGTCATTCATCACCACTGTCTATTTCCAAAAGTTTTTCAGTACCCTAAACTCAAAATAGTACCTCTTAAGCAACAACTCCCCAGTCCCCTCCTCCCTGCAGTCCTTGGTAATCTCCTTGCCATCAAGTTGATTCCGACTCACAGTGACCCTATGGGGCAGAATAGAACTGCCCCATAGGGTTTCCAAGGAGCAACTGGTGGATTTGAACTGCCGACCTTTTGGTTAGCAGCTGAGCTCTTAACCACTGCGTCACTAGGGCTTCTCCAGCCCTTGGCAGCCACTCATAAACTTTCCTCTCTATGTATGGATTTGCCTAGTCTAGATATTTTATGTAAGTGGGAAGGATTGTTTTAAAAAGTACAGAATACCAAATAATATAATACATATTAAGATTCATATGTTAAAGGGAAAGGTTCAGTATAAATGTTAAGAGAGTGATGTAAATTGCAATGTATCATTTTTTATACGAGAATAGTTTTAATGTTAAGGTCTTTTTTTTTTTTTTAAATACTTTATTGAGTTTTTGGTGAAAGTTTACACAGCAAGTTCATTTAACAATTTCCACACGAATTGTTCAGTGACATTAGTTACATCACAATACATCAACATTCTCTTGAATTGCCTTCTGTTTGTTCCCTTTCCAGTACTGGTCAGTAGTTTCCCTACCCCCTTATTTTCTCATCTTTGCTTTTGAATAATTGTTGACTTTTGGTCTCTTACTGATGGTTTTTAAGTAGGGCACCAGTCTTACAGGTAATATCCTTTATTTTGTGTGTCACTGTGCGATTTCACTAAAAGGTGATCTCGGGATAGGCTTGGTTCTAGGTTTTAAAGAGTGTCTCAGGGCGATAGTTTCAGAGTCCTCTGTTCTCTACTGTTTCAGTTTGTCTGGCATTTTTTAAAATAAGCATTTGATTTCTGCTCCATGTTTTTCTCCTATTCTATCCAGGACCAACTATTGTGACCTTTGGTCATTACAGTCAGCGGTGGTAGCCAGTTCTTCCTCACGGTAGATGAGGTTGTGGGTTGTGTAGACTTGTCTCCTCTCTCTGCTTTTGGTTACCTTCTTCGTGTTTTGCTCCTGGCGAGTAGAGACCTGTAGTTGTGTCTTAGATGACCACTTCCAAGCTTTAAGACCCCAGACAACTATTCACTTGACTAGGATGCAGATCATGATTTTTGAGAACTATGTTATGCCAATTGACCGAGTTTTCCCATGAGACTATTGTCGTAAGAAAGGTCAGTTTTAAAATAAAAAGATTCTAAAGTACATTTACCAAGCAGTCATATTGATATGGAATGAAAAGCCAGATTATTCTCACTCCCACAATTTTTTTATATGTAAATTGTATATCTGATTTCAAGGGACTTTTCATCAAGCACAGCCCTGGTGGCGCAGTGGTTAAGAACGCCGCTGCTAACCCAAAGATCTGCAGCTCAAATCCACTAGCTGCTCCTTGGAAACCCTGTGGAGCAGTTCTACTCTGTCCTATAGGGTTGCTGAGTCGGAATCGACTTGACAGCAACGAGTTTGGTTGTTTGGGTTTTCATCAAGCACAGCAATGTCAGCTTCTCTAGAAAACTTTCCTAGGGTTCATTTGTGATTTATAGATTTCTCCTGAGAAATGAGAAGTTTGTTTTTAGTGGAGATTTAATTATATCATAGTTTTTTTTCTCCTGACAAATTTCATTTGTGAAGTTTACCTTCAGCAGTGTTGTAATTAATCTTACTGAAAATTTGTTCCACAAAAGGAATGAATTCATTTGAACATCAATAATAGATAGGTGGTAGGAACTACTTTATTTCTGTGATACACTGAATTTTTTTCTTCAGTATAGTCGTTTAAAGCTATTCTGAACCTTGAACAACATTTTCTTTTGTTTGCTGCTCCTTAAGTTTAGAGGTGTCTGAAGCCAATACATTTTTTAAACATATATAATATTGGATTCCCCTCCACTACTTTTTTTTTTTTTTTTAAATAGCCAAGTTTAAAGGCAGCATTTGTAAGTACAGTAATTGGTTAAACATCTTTTTTTCCTCCTGGGTTTCTTTTTAGGAACTACTGACAAAAACCTATAGCCGACCTTGGGATCTGGCTTTATAATTCAGCAACTAAAAGATGAGTTCTAATTGGCAGACTTCTGGCACTGGCACTTGTCCTCCTGTTTCTATAGAAACTGGGTTGGAAGTCAGAGCTGCACAGAGGGAAAGGGTAAGTTTCTTTAAAATTCCATATTTATAAACCCATATCTTATTAACTGTGGCATGGTGTCAGTTTTCACGTAAGGAACTAAAACTCAAATTTGAACTATTAATTTTCACTTGAGTGGAAACTGACATCAAGTCATTAAACATAATAGGAGGGTTTAAATATGGATTTATTTTTCTCATGACTCTGACTTCACATTTCTTGACGCAGTGGGGTTGGAAGAACTCAGTATGATATTTCTTTCTCACTTTCAGTTATTCCTAATTTGGGGGTCATAAAATTGTATTTTATCCTCCTAGGTCTAATTCTATGGTACTTTTCTGGTAAGTGGAAATTGGAATATAAAGTGTGTACAGAGGACATTTTAAAAGTCTGCATGAATGATAAGTCTTTTCTTCAGAGCAAAATCTGATTCTTCTTTCTACTCTAAAACAAGTACTGTACTACTGACCAGTGTTTTTTTTTTAGCCTCTCTCCTCTCTTAGCCAAGCAGGATGAGGTCGTCTGTTGGGGCACATGCATTTGATCTCATACAGGCAGACACTCATTATTCATAGAACCTAAGACACCTGCCAGTTGGTGAGTCATCTTATTGCTATGGCTTCTGAGGGCTATGGTGCATAGCTGGGGCAGTTAGGCTTGAAATTGTTTAATCAAATGTGAAAAACAGACTTCACTGATCTGTAGATTGGTGTATGTAAACAACATACTAAACTCTTGACTGCTTTGGGATATTGGAAGGAAGACAGTATTAGCTCTTGCTTTGTGAAAGTTACCTCTCTTATTTCCTTGGTCCTGACATACTACTCTTAAGGAATGGGCTTCTCTTTTCTTCGCTGTAAGAACATTGATGTTGGTTGGTACAAATCCAAACCAAAACCAAACTCGTTGCCTTCGAGTTGATTCCGACTCATAGTGACCCTGTAAGACAGGATAGCACTGCCTCGTAGGGTTTCCAAGGAGCAGCTGGTATATTCGAACTGCTGACCTTTTGGTTAGCAGCTGAATGCTTAACCACTGCACCACCAGGGCTCCTGGTACTAACCAGAGGGTGGGGAATCTTGGCTTTATTTCAGCACAAATCATCAGTTGTAAAAATAGAAGTGAAGGTTAGAAGTAAACTCATTTTTAAAAGTTGCACTTCATAGGTCCCTGATCAGTTAATGCCTAAAAGTGGATCCTCATTAAAAATGATACATGTCTCCCTTGTTTAACTATTAGTCTTCATCCTGTTAGTTTCTATTTTACTCACTGGGGCTCAAATGAGGTAAAAATAGAATTGAATTTGTGATTTTTTTGGGAAGATGGCTAGAAAAAGCTAGTTTTTAACCACATACTATCAAGTACCTTAGTAAGGGTGACTAACTCATCCCAGTTTTAAAACTGAAAGTCCTCCATCCCAGGATCCCCCTCATTTCCAGCCAAACCTGGACAGTTGGTCACCCTATCTTATGTCATTCTGTTTCCTTAAAAAGGCTTCACTAGGTTGTTATTGATCATTATTTTGGGTGGAAGGAGATTTCAAAATACACTACTCTCAGAATGTACTAGGGATTAAGTTCCTTTTTTTTTTTTTTTTTACAAGATAGGATTGTCATATTTATTTCAGTGATCCTCGATAATGCCAGATTACCTCTCATAGAAATAAAATGAAGAATTTTGAACTGACTTTGATTCCAAGTACTTTAGTTTTTTCTTTTTTTCATTTATGTGTATGTGTTAAGACCATAGGTGATAAATATGAGACAAATGGGTGGACATTTGTGGCAAATGAGTAGACATATGAGACACATATGTGGACATAAAGTCTCATGTAAAAGTGTTTCTAGCTTGTTTAAGAGAAACATTCAAGGTTTTAAAATATTATTTATCTTTGGCTTTCTATTGAGGCCTTCAGAGAAACCACTGTCCAAGTTCTGCATAATGTCTGTCTTAAAAACAACTATAATCAAATATTAATATGTGGTGTGTTTTTTCTTGCTTGGAAAAAGCTGATTTTACAGTTAGGCAAATTTATTTACTAAGGAGTTAATGAACATAGCATCACATGTTAATATGTCTAGAACATTTGAAAAATAACACAAAATTATTTCAGCCCATTTAAGTATAATTGTTCTATTAAATTTTAAGCTTACAGAGAATCATTAAAGAAGAAAATTGAGGGCCCAACACTGGTAATTAGGTTTTAGAATTGACTCTGTTAAGGACTAGCTTTATAACCTTACGCAAGTAACTTGGTTTTAATTTGCTTTTGTTCCTTATGTATAAAATAGATACAGTAATACCTACTCAATTCCTACCTTAGTGACTGGTATATATCAGATGTGCAGATAAAGTTATTTACCACCCCACCATCCTAAACACACATACTCATAACCTAAGTCTGATATTTATTTCCTCTTTGTCTCATAGGGGTCTCTTGAGGGTGAAAGAAAAAGAAATTTCTTCAGTGAACTGTTTTGCTTTTCTTGAAACCATATATATATATGGGATAGTATTCTTAGATTGTGGATTTCTAGAAATGTGTTACATCATCTCATAAAATTATCCATGAAAAGTAGTAAATAAATGGGAACATCATAAGTTAATTATTTATATAGTGAATACATTAGTTATAGAAGCCTTTAGGTTCTTATAGTCAAGGGATTCAGGCTTGCTTAATCTACACCACACCACCCAGGTTTAGAGGGACTGTTAACACCGGTAAGGTGAAGAACTTTTCTGTCATGTAAGACTCATAAAACCTGTCTGAATTAGAATTCAACTTGGAGTTACTTAATTGACTCTACTTAGATGTTTGCTTAGATGGAAGGAAAGAATCTGGTTGTCCTAGATAAAGTCTGAGTATTTAACTGTATCTCCCTCTCTTTTGAGAACAGTTACTGCTTAAAAGGGGAAGGGGGGATGAGAGTAGTTCCTTGTAAATCTTTGGTTTCTTTTATCATCTGTTTTTACATAGAAAATGGAAGAAGGGAAATTAGCTACTGTTGGGTTTGAGGGCTGTTTTACCCGTTACGACTATATTTTCATTAATTCTTGCAATACATCTGTGATGTAGATTGATGCTATTATCCCCATTTTTAGAGGGGGAAATCAGGGCTCAGAGATTCCCCAAGATCATGTGGTAACAAGTGGCAGAGCTAGGATTTATATTATTAGTTCTCTATTTTTCCTGTTTGTGTATGTGAGAGGGATGATATTTCAGTTTTTTCCATTATTTAAAACAACTAAGATTTGAACCCAGATTAATTTGGCTCCAAAACTCATGGGAAGCATTCAGGAACACAAAGATGAATAAAATGTCATCCGCGGTCTGGATCTTGCATGGAAAGATACATGGAAAAGATACATACATAAGCTCATGTAATACTCTGGAAAGTTTGATGGGATTCCAAATGAGAGAATAACTTAATGCTGGGGAGAGTTTTCCAGAGAAGGTAGCCTTTGAGTGAGTCAGATTGGAAGGATAAGTGGGAATGTGCCTGGTAGAAGAGGCAAGCCACTGGGGATTATAGCAGGTGGCAAAGCTTGCACAAAGCATGCATAAGAGGTGAAAGGTATGGAGTCTTGGAACTAAAGCCAGGCCTTCAGGTTAGGATTTTTCTCTACAAGGAATCAACAGATATGTTAAAGCAGAGAGGAATGGAAGACTGGAATGATAAAAATGCTAGTTATTTTCTTCTTTTGAAATTTTTAAATAGTTTATTTTTGTTGTTAAAAATATACACAGAAAAATATGCACCAGTTCAACAGTTTCTGCATGTACAGTTTGGTTACATTGATTACATTCTTCAAGTTGTACAACCATTCTGCCTGTCCTTTTCCAAATTATTCCTCTACCATTAACATAAACTTACTGCCCCTTTAGCTTCTTATCTAACCTTTCGAGTTGCTGTTGTCGATTTGATCCCGTATAGATAATTCTTTAAAAGAGCACAATGATCTAGGCAGACATTTCTTTACTAATTAAGGTAAACTTTTGTTTGGTTTGGAGCCCTAGTGGTGCAGTGGTTAAGCATTTGGCTGCTAATCAAAAACGTCAGCAGTTTGACTCCACCATCTGCTCCTTCGAAACCCTGTGGGACAGTTCTACTCTGTCATATAGGGTCACTATGAGTTGGAATCAACTCGACAGCAACAAGTTTGATTTGTTTTTTGTTGTTGTTTGAGTTAAAGAAGACTTCAGGGGATATTTTTGGTTTAAGGTTTAAAGATTATCTCAGGGCAGTAGTTTCAGGGGTTCATTCAGCCTCTCTGGCTCAAGAAACTCTGATTTCCGTGACAATTTGAAATTCTGTTCTGCATTTTCACCCTTTTGATCAGGATTTTTCCATAGGATCTTTGATCAAAACATTCAGTAATAGTAGCCAAGCACCATCTAGTTGTTCTGGTTTCATAGCAAATGAGGCAATTAGCTACACATTCCATTTCCTCCTATTTCTGACTCTCCTTTTTCCTCTGTTGCTACAGGTGAACAGAGACCAATTGTTGTAAGCTTTTTTTTTTTAACTGATTCACATTAAGAAGTATATTTTACATTACATAGGCGTGTATGTGTATTTGAAATAAAAGTTTCACAATAAAGTGATGCACTCTATTTTGCAATAGAGTTGTAGTCTATCCTTTTTCATTTTAAAATATAAAGTGCTGATCATGACCCAACAAATTGATTTCAAGACCTACATATACACCTATAGCTTTTTTCTTTTAGGGAATGGTTCTCACAACACTTTCCTTGTCTTTTCATGTGTTGAACTCTGTAAACATTTTAAGATGTATACAAAAACATAAGATCTCTAAACGTGTTCTAGTTCTCTTACTTAACCTTTATCATTTGAATAAGATATCCTTTGCCCTGGTATTTGTTACTTCGCTATACTTTTGGCCTAGTATACTTGAAAAGTTCCAAGGTATAATTTAAACAGTCAATGAAGAAGGATCAAGGTTGTACAAACATATCAGCAAACTGTATTTGAGCTCTATTTTCTGTATCTCACTGACCTGGGCACTAGCATCAGAATAGCTCTGCCAGGTACTTCTGGTATTTACATCCTTTTTCCTGCTCCCTATATAACAATTCTGGAAACCTTGGTGGTGTAGTGGTTAAGTGCTATGGCTGCTAACCAAAAGGTCAGCAGTTCATATCCACCAGGCGCTCCTTGGAAACTCTACAGGGCAGTTCTACTGTGTCCTGTAGGTTCGCTGTGAGTCAGAATCGACTCAACAGCAACGGGTTTGGTTTGGTTTTTGGTATATAACAATTCTGGGCTTGACTTTAAAATTCTACCCTGCTTTCCATGTATGAAGTGTAGCTTAAGAGTTAGGCAACATTGGAAGAAGTATGTTCATAAATACAAATAAAGGAGTCAGTTGTGTATCTGTGTAAATTTTTCCTTTTGAATCAGCACCTCAGATAGCGGTACCTTTTTCCTTTCTAGCAGTGATTTTTGTTATCCTAAGTGGAGGGTCAGTGAAAAAGAGGAAGACCCTCAACGAGATGGATTGACATGGTGGCTGCAGCAGTGGGTTCAAGCATAAAAAATGATTGTGAGGATGGTGCAGGACCGGGCAGTTTTTCGTTCTGTTGTACATAGGGTCGCTGTGAGTCAGAACTGACTTGATGGCACTTAACAACAACCACAACAAGTTTATATACTTCTTTTTTTTACATTTGCCTTTTCTTGTCTTTTTATATATATAACTGAGATCATACAGTATTTGTCCTTTTGTGATTAGCTTATTTCACTCAGCATAATATCTTCAAGCTCCATGCTTACTGTAGCAAGTATTAAGACTTCATTTCTCCTACTGGTTGAGTAATATTCCGTTGTATGTATGTACTACATTTTGTTTATCCGTTCATCTGTTGATGGGCATTTAGGTTGTTCCCTCCTTTTAGTTAAAATTGTGAATAGTGCTGCAGTGAACATTGGTGTACAAGTCTTAAAGGAGTCTCTGCTTTCAAATTTTTGGGGTATATACCTAGAAGTAGAATTACTGGGTCATATGATAGTTCCATTTTTAATTTTTTAGAGGAAACACCACACAGTTTTCTACTATACTTCTTTTGATATTTCCCTTTTCTAAGTCTTAAGTTTATAGAGTTGCAACCCTAACATCATAAATCTTAGTTTCTGAAAGATAGTGGGGCAAGATGAGATCTCTTTTCTGTCACTTTAGGGCTGAAGGAATCAAAAGTAAGTTTTAGGCAGAATTTCTTTTTGTGGGTGATTGGAAATGCTGTAGCAATTCATACATTCAAATATATTATGAACCTAAAGTTTAAGTCTGTTCCTGAGAAATACTTCTGTTTAAGTAGTTCATCTTTCAGTAGTTTTGATTAAATGTTCACCAAGTACGCAAAATGTCCATTAAGGTGAAAAGTGAATGGAAAACTTTGCTTCAGTCTTAAAACTAAGATAATCAGAACTCCCCAAATTTTTGCTAGCCACTCTGTATTTACATGTAATATTTACCAGTGGCCCCAGATACCCTCTCCACAAAGATTCTGGTGTTTAGGCCAAGTGTCTTCCTGCCCTTGGTAAAGACAGCCTATGAGGGACTGCCATCCCTCTTTGAAAATAAGAGCTGTTAGGAATCTTTAGACTGCTGTATAGCACATCAGAACAAAGGGGTCAGGCTTGCAACTTGCAAGCTTTATAGAAGTGAATCCTGTTTAGATAAAAAATGCTGTGGTTCTTTTTTTTATTTTTAAGCATCTTTGGCCTTTATAAGTTTGATAAAACTCTGGACTGTCTCCCCAGACAAGTAGACATACATATAATCCCTGCTCTAAGATTCCCAAGAGAATAGTATAAGAATCTGCCTAGAGCACATCTGTTGAGTTAACCCTCAAACAGATTCTTCTGTTGGTGATGGAGTGAGAGGAGTAGGTACAGGAGAGGCAAAGATACCATCAGTTTCTTTAACTTGAATTGTCATTACATGTTGCCATTAATTATGGATCAGTGTTTTCTTTCACTGCTATTGAAATTTGCTTAGAATGTGGCTAAGCTATTACCTGCTATGAGTGGTCCCGAAAGAACAGCCATCCCAGCAAAGAAACCACCAAGTCCCAAAAAGCTGTGTACTTCAGCATTCCCAGACAGATCAACCTGTAGGGATTAGAATGCAGTATTAGCCATTGTAAAAGTGATGTTCTGTAGAGACCATTCTTAGAGACCTGCACCTGAAGGAACAAATATTGTTTAGGTCATCTCAAACTGAACAGTTGACATTTGAGGTGATTTGGATGGCTTCTTGCCCCCAATTTTATGAAAGAGCTGAGGCCAAATAGACAAAAGTGACTTTATTTGGCAGGCAGTGTTTTCATTTTATCAGCAAGGGAACATTGCTTTTTGGTTGTTTCTTTAATCTTTTAGGTGGTTCTGAGGCTATGTTTCCCTGACCCTCACTGTTTTTCTCTATTAGGAAATGATATTTACAATCAGAGCCTCCAGTGGTGTTCTTGAATCTGCCTTATGGCTGAGTCCCAAGGTGGTTTGTAAGAAATTTGATTTCAGCTGTATATAGCTTGGTTTTTGCCTAAGCCTCATATACTCTCCTATAGCACTTAGGCTTATCTCGCTATCAGGCAATCTAGGGATTCTGTTCTAGCAAGCCTTGGGGACCTGGTTCCAAGGAAAAACCCGTGGGGTCTAGGCAGAAGTATTTGTTTCAGTATCTTGGTACCATTTGGTACAATTTAAACCACTTTAGTAAAAATGGAGAAAAGGTAAAAAAGAAAACAATGTCTCTGTTAAAGTAGATAAGACCAAGGCAATAACCTCAACAAGAGAGAAACTACACTGGTCAGAAAATGTCTTTTTCTCTCAGAGAACTCTTCGAGATTATGTCTTGGAAAGGAGCCAAAGAAATCCCTGGAGCTGAAGGAGACAAGTGAACACAAATCTAACTTTCTGGGAGACTGACAGGCAAAGTCAAATCCTGTTGATCTTTTTTTGTGTCCATTTCTTTAATGTCTCGTGTAAATAGTCCTCTCACCATCTCTTCCCTTGCCCCCCAAGGTAAGATGAATAATTGGAAAGGATGTATATATATATATATATATATATACAGAGTTTCTGAGGTCTTGGGTATGATTTTTTTTTTTTAAATTACAATTTTAATACAAAGTATATATTCTCTTTGGGGAGATTGGTACTGATGCTTACTTTTGCTAAATGTTTTAACAATGTTAATGACTGTTTCTACTCACCAGTACAGGAAATATCAATGCCAGGTAATCGCCAGAGAAAATGGCAAAGAAGATGGAGTAGGTCATAAGTAGTGGAAATGTGGTGGCTAAAGGAACAAGCAGGTTAGTGATGCTGCAAAGGATGAGGTAAGACTTGTGATAATAATCCAGTTTTGATCAGCAACCCAGCCAGAGATAATCTGACTGACTGTCTTAGTAATACCTGGAACAGTGTTGGAAAGGGTGTTATGAAATCCTAATTTCATTTTCCTGGTCCTTTGAAAAATATGAATACATAAGATATCTTTTCATAAGTAATATAGCCTCATCCTGGAGCCAGGATGTCTGAAAAAAAGTTGGTTTCACAAACAGGGAAGTTTGTCAATAGCATCGCTTATTTACTTGTCTATTCCAAAGATGTGTAATAAAATACTGAACAGGCTCTTCCAGAGTTGGGTAAAAGCCTCATCAACTTGCCAGGTGTTTTTTTCTTATTGCATTTGGGAGACTCATACCACCAAACTGGGAATCCCTGGAGGCCAAGCATTCCCTTCCTCTAAGAGGTCCTACAGCTGAAGAAGTGAGATTTCTAAAAGACTAGTAGACCCTCAGGCCAATTTCCTTGGGAAGTCATATTCTTGAAGATTAGAGCATAAATAATAAAGTCTTACGTTGGGAAACAAAACTGATGTTGGGACTCTTTCTTATAATTGCATGTGAGGCTTTAGTAAATAAATTCTCCAAAATCAATCATTATGCTTAATTTGAAAATACTTGGGAAGTCTGGAAGTAGAAGGTCATATTTTCAGCACTGGAGCTATGGTGTAACCTGAATAAGATTTAACAACTACATTTTTCACTCAGTTTCATGAGAATGGAGCTTTACCTTTTATCCTGTTATAAAGTAATATAGCAGTTAAATACTGAGGAACTTTCACCAAGAGTAGCATAAACTGCACTTGGTGTGCATTTTAAATTCTTCTTGTGTGGTTGAAATATTTAATTGCTCCACAAAAAAAGAATAAAAAATGGCATACTACCATTTCTATATTTTTGTAGTTATTTCCAAAGATATGTGTTGATATGTTCTTTGGATCTATTGTATAGCCTTAAGCTTATCTAAATTGATGATGTTGTTCTTAAGTGCCATCAGGTCGATTTCGACTCCTAGCAACCTTATGTGACAAAGTAGAACTGCCTCATAGGGCTTTCTAGGCTGTGATCTTTACGGGAGCAGATAAGATCGCCAGGTCCTTCTGCCATGGAGCCACTGGATAGGTTTGAACCACCAGCCTTTCAGTTAGCAGCTGAGTGCTTAACTGATTGTGCCACCAGAGCTCCTTGCTCTGAATTAATAACTACCAGACATTTTAGTAGGAAAAAAATCCAAAAAACAAGAACAGTTTAGCCATGTATCTTTCTCGAGTACAGAAGCTTTATTTGATTGAAACAAAGTATCTTTGTACAGGCAGTCCCTGGGTTACCAACGTCCAGTTTACCAATTTAGGGACAACTTGTACTTGCCTTTAATGTTATGTAAATTTGCTCTCACTTTGAAATGATTGAACCAACCCCTACTGAAATTCTGCAACAAATTCTTCATCTCAGTCACCTTCGCTTGCTGCACACGGCAGCTTTTAAATCATTGAAAAGGCTTGAAGCCTTTTCTTGCACTAAAGTAAGGCTAAATAAGAACTGTATGCACCTGTTCCAACTCACTTACAAATTCCACCTAAAGGCAGAGTTAGGAAAGGATCTCATTCGCAACCTGGGGACTTCCTGTAATTGGAACAGCTGAAAGGGAGTATAGTCAGTTTTGTAGGGGAGCAAACATGGGCTTGTTAAGTTCAGTCTTTTTAAGAAATCAGCAAGAGAAAAGTTGATGTTGAGCTACTGAGAATTTCCAGAAGTATAATTAGAGCTAACCACTTCACCTCAATATTTCTTTTTATTTTCTTAGTCTCCCTATTTTATCATTGGAGAGAACTCATACGTCTTCTGGATTGAGCATTTTGTTTCCAAACATTTTCATAAATACTCAGCTAAAATGTTTTTCTTTTTAACTTATATTCTAATTTACCTTAAATACGAGCCAGTCCATTAGTGACTAGCCTAAATAGTCCTATTTGCCTGTTTTACTATGAGTTCAAGGGAGAAGTACTTAGCTATGAACATTAACAGAACATTTATTGAATGCTTACTATGAGCCAAACAGTACTCTAAACTCTACAAGCATTACTTGTATAATCCTGACAGCCTTATGAGGGTGTAGATGCTGTTATCCCTATATTACTGATAAGGAAATCGAGACACAGAGAAGTGAAGCAACTTGCCCAAAATTCACACAGGTAGAAAATACAGAGCTAGAACTTGAACCTGGTAAGTCTAACTCCAGAACCATTCCTCTTTACTACTACACTGTGCTGTCTACCTAAGATTTTTCTTGCTTTCTGGAGCAGCAGTTGCCACTGAGCACGAGCTCTTGAAATTCGGTATTTATCCAATACAGGCAGTTCCCTGGGTTACGAACAAGATACATTCCTAAGTCTGACTTTAAGTTGAACTTGTAGGTAAGTTGGAACAGGTACATAAGGTTCTTATTTGTTGTTGTTAGGTGCCGTTGAGTCGATTCTGACTCACAGTGACCCTATAGGAAGAGTAGGACTGCCCTGTGGGGTTTCCAAGGAGCAACTAGTGGATTTGAACTGCTGACCTTTTGGTTAGCAGCAGAGCTCTTAACCGCTACATCACCAGGGCTACTAAGGTTCTTATTTAGCGTCAGTCAAATATAGTATATAGTATGTATTTTACCTTTCTATGCATATAAAGGAAACCCTGGTGGTGTAGTGGTTAAGAGCTACAGCTGCTAACCAAAAGGCGAGCAGTTTGAATCCACCAGGTGCTCCTCTGAAACCCTGTGTGAGAGTTCTCTGTCCTATAGGGTCACTATGAGTGCATACAAAACACTTAAGAAACACTTCCAAACCGTGCAGTGTTTCCATGAGTGTCACTAAGTAGTGCGTGTGTTCATTATTATGAACCATTGTATTTAACTCAGAATTTTAATACAACAGGCTTTATGGCAGTCCGTTGTTAAAGTTCGAGGTGTCAGTAAATCGGACGTTTGTAATCCAGAGACTGCCTGTAAATACTTAGAGTCTACTGTGTTAGACTCTAATATATGAAGATAAATAAGACTTGGTTCAGGGCCCACCTCTACGAAGGAGAGCCCGTGTGCAAGGTGCAGTGACAGCTCTGTGCAGGGAAATGTGCCCTGATGTTCTAACCTCAAAAAGCTGGCTTTTTTGGCTTTCCCACAACTCCATTTTTTTTTTCCCCTTAGCTTTTTAATAAAATTTAATAAACTTTTATAAAATTAAGTTCATTTTTCCTTTTGGGTATGAGGTTGAAGTAGGCTTTCTTGCCAGCTATGTAAACAAGACAGGAGGCATCCATGACCCAGTGTTTTGGCTCTGGCTACCAGGTGAAAGGTAGGGTTGAAATAAGCTAACTGATTGAGGAGAGAAGACCAGGTGAGTATGTAGAAGAAAGGATTTTTAGAGAGAAATATCAAAGAATGTTTGCAGCTCCACGAAATAGCCTTTTTCTTGTAACTGTCTTTATTGTTTATTAGGAATAATCTGCTCTTGTGAGGCCCATTGTTGAATTCTTTGCTATGATTTTCTGAGACTAATTAACTTGTATAGGGTTGTCCAGCCTTCCGCATCGTTTTGTCCCTGATGGAAGATTCCTGTATCTCATTGCAGTATGTTTCTTTCCCACACACTGCCTCTGGACCACTTGAGATAGACTGCTACCTTCATCTTTAGTATCAGAATTGTTCTCACTTTTGATAAGGACAGGTCTCAAGAGCATACCAACCTAAACCAAACCTGTTGCCGTTGAGTCGATTCCAACTCATAGTGACCCTATAGGACAGAGTAGAACTGCCCCATAGGGTTTCCAAGGAGTGGCCGGTGGATTCGAACTGCCGACCTTTTGGTTAGCCGAATGCTTACCCACTGTGCCACCAGGGCTCCAAGAGCATACCAGAAGGTACCAAATTCAATATGGTAGCTCCAAATAATATAAGGGCACCTAAATTGGAGAGAGAAATTGATAAGTTGAAAATAACTTCTTAATTCAAAATACTGTGTTTATAGGCTCAGAAGAGGCCCCCACCACTAAATATTCATAACCATAGTCCAGTAATTACTGAAAACATTCCTTTGTCCTCTAAATTTAAATGAAAGCATAAAAAGTCTGTTGACTTAACTGTTAGCCACACATAATGCTGTATTTCTGTGGAAGCAGTCATTTGCACATAGAAAGATCTGCACCAATAGATAGATTGGAAGGAGAGAGATTGATATTTGTACTAAAGGATAAAAAGTTTGGAGGGGAGCTATTTCATATACTAGGAAATTTTAGTGTTTTAAGTATAGATTTTAAATACCCTGAAGTGAGGAGGATACGTATACATTTATGTACAGAAAATATGGAATTAGATAATGGAAATCATTTGGAAACTGCCTTAGGGGAAGGGACAGCCTTTCATACCATGATATTTTTTAATTGCCTTCAAAGAAGATAGATGTTAATCTTGCCCTTGAGGTATCTCAGTTTCCTCATCGGTAATACTGTTCCTTAGTTTCAGCATGTCCTGACCAGAACTGACTTGTGGTTGGTGCTTCTACAGATAGAACTGTAGATAGGCTTTGCTGTTTTAGCATAAGGATTTGTTAGCTGGTCCTATTCGTCATTAAACTAGGTATTTTTTGACTTACGAAAGGAAAGATTCACCAGAATTGCTATGTAGATGGTAATAGGCATATGAACATATTTTTTTCCCAGTAATTCAAAGTTACTTTAGTTCAACATACTTGTTATCTCAGGTACAGAAAAAAATTGTGAGGTGAATTGCTTTTTATTCATTTGTGAAAATTTATAGTTCACAGTATATAAAAGATCTATTAAGGGACAATAATTTTCTTTTACTAAATTTTCTTTTCCGTTGATTTTATTGAGTCTGATGGAGGAGGCATGGTATGTTTTCCTCGATGGAAATTTTTTTCTTAAAGGAAAAATTTGAAAAGTGAGTGCTTGTCAGGGTTAAGGGAGGGAGAGAATCCTTGTTTTCCCAGGGGTGTCTCTTTCAATGTAGGGTGTTTCACCAGCTGTGCCATTTCATTAGGCATTTAAACCTGTGGTGAACCCTTATGACTTGCTTGTGTGAGCTGACATAGCCAGAAAGTAGTTTAAGACCTCTTCTGCTATGTGTTCTTCAGGAAAGGGGCATGTTCACTTTAGAAATTGTGCTCATTTCCTCTGTGGCAATACCTCATAAAATCGGTTGCTCTAAAAGTCTTCACTTTAGTCACCAAATGGGAGAGAGCGATAGTTGAGAAACTTAAAATGATTCACCTGGCCGGTCATATAGATCTATCAGGAATTTTGTAAAAGGTGCCAACAGAAATTTCACTACCATCCCAGAACGAGCAATAACAGTAGAAAAAGACAATCATTTTTTGAAATATTTGGTTGTTACCACAGAAGGTATTTGGTACAAGAAAGCAGAACCCAAACCTAAAAGAAAAACAGGTAGTAGCTTTGAATCACTTTCACGTACAAGTTGTACCATACAAGATAGTCTCCTGCATATAGGATATTATAACTAGACCGTTTGGTCCTATGGACAGTAAAAGGGAAGATTCCTACCTCCATCTTTTATAGCCTCATTTTTACAGTGGACTCACCAGGTAAAAGTCCCATAGTTACACAAAGAAAGGGAATGCTTGTAGTGCAGCTCCTGATCAAATACCCACCAGTAACAAGGAAAGCACCAAGAATGGAGAATTCCCTTCAAATATTTGAGAGGTAATGGCAACCAGGGAACCTTGAGAGAACAAAAAAGGCAAATATAGTACTAGGTAAATGTGCTGTGGCATCCCTTACCCTCTGATGTGCAATTTAAATGAAAGACTGAAGAAAAACAAGAGGACTCTACTTTGACATGTTGGGTATCCGTCAAAAAGATGTCTGTGTTGGGTTTCTTAATATTCCTGGTTTCACACTATTTTGGTTTTTGGAAGTTATTTTTTTTTAAACAAAAGAATCGTAAATAAGCAGGTTTGGAGGAGAAGCTTATTGAAAATGCGTTATAAAGTCTACAAGATGAGATTGCATCTAGTATCCTTTGTCTACAACAAGGTTGAATCCATTAATCTGCTTTACCATGTTACAACTCCAAGTAAAACTAAAGGAGAAGAAACCTGTTTTATATTTTGTTTTGAGTATGATTAGATGACTAGACCTTCCAGGTCTGAATTCCAGTTGAGGGCCTGGTTTGTTCAGCTTCTATTAAGGCATTACTGGACTGTAAAAAAACTCACAAGACAAGAAAAATTGAATCATGAAATTAAAAGTTGAATTTTTCACCGTTCTTTCTTTGAGCCCTAATTTTTCCAACTTAGTTACCAAATCAAGAGGCTACACACTGCCAGTCCTTACTTTCTTCACTACAGATTTGTAAATGAGCCTGAATTTGAGCAATGCTTCAGACTTGCATGACAGAGGAATCTTCCTGGAATTGCCCTTTGTGGTACTTGGACAGTAAGCTTATTGCTGGCTTTATACCTGCAGAAAAAGGAAGTAATGACATAATCGATCCAATCCAACCAATTTGCTCTGAGGTGCCTTCAAACTCTTTAAAAGCCACACACACACACACACAAAAATTCCAAAAGTCTTGGTCATCCCCATCAGAAACACATTTACCTAAATCAAAGCAGACCAAACAATCCAAGTCAGGTGGTGAGTGAGCTGTTAGAGGAGGTTATAGCTGCTAGAGGTTATTATTCTTCTAGCTTACTAGTACTTACTAGTGTGCATTTATTGACAGTTCCTCATTGTACATTTTATATTTTATGGGAAAGTCATTCCTTTTAGAAGGTCACACTATGAGTCAGAATCGACTCAACGGCAACAAGTTTGGTTATTGGTTTGAAGCACTTGATGTGAAAGCATCTCATTTAATCTTTATTACAAGGTTATGGAATAGATGTGTCAGTGCTCTGTTACAGATTTGGAAATTGCAATTTAGATAAAGTTGCTTAAGGTGGAAATGCTGGAGCTGAGATTTGAGCCCAGACTCCAGACCAACCTCTACTACCTCTGCTGTTCTGTTACAGTATCATCATCTTTTAACAACAGCCAACTCCAGTTACCTTTATGGGAGGAGAGCATTTGTCCAAAAGAATCATTCCGATCAGTTCTTAGGTTAACTTTGCTTTTAGCTTTGCTCCTGAGCTGCAAGTACCCTCCCTCACTTGATACATAATTAGGGTGACTGTATAATTTATCATCTAAATTGGGACACTTGAGAAAGGGAGTGCTATTAATATGCCAAGACAGGAAGAGTAAACTGGGATGTATGGTCACCCTATGGTTAGGTCATATCCTCCATTCTTTCTTTGTCCCACCTAACCCTTCTTGCTTGTATCTTTCCCTCCCCTCAACCCTCTCCCTGACCAGAAGGAACACCCCCCCATTTTTTTTTTTTATTGTACTTCAGGTGAAGGTTTACAGAACAAATAGTTTCTCATTAAACAGTAGTACACATATTGTTTATGACGTTGGTTAGCAACCCCATGACATGTCAACCCTCTCCCTTCTTGACTTTTTTTTTTTTTTGGTGAAAATATACATAGCCAAAGATACACCATTTTAAATGTTTCTACGTGCGCAGTTCAGTGACATTGGCTACGCTCTT
>NW_004444233.1:586922-590987 GCF_000243295.1 Trichechus manatus latirostris | reverse complement strand
ACCCCACCATCCCTTGTGACCATCAAAGATTGTTTCTTTTTGTGTGTAAACGTTTTCATGAGTTTTTACGGCAGTGGTATCATTCAGTATTTATCCTTTTGTGATTGACTTATGTCACTCAGCTTAATGTCCTCCAGTTTCATCCATGTTATGAGATGCTTCACAGATTCATCATTGTTCTTTCTCATTGCATAGTACTCCATTGTGTTTATCCATTCATCTGTTGATGGGCATCTAGGTTGTTTCCATCTTTTTGCTATTGTGAACAATGCTGCCATGAACACAGGTCTATTCGAGTGACGACTCTTATTTCTCTAGGATATATTCCTAGGAGTAGGATTGCTGGATCGTATGGTATGTCTGTTTCTAGCTTTCTAAGGAAGCGCCATATCATTTTCCAAAACGGTTGTATCATTTTGCATTCCCACCAGCAGTGCGTAAGAGTTCCGATCTCCCTGCAGCCCCTCCAACATTCGTTATTTCCAGTGTTTTTCATTTGTGCCAGTAATGCCGGGGTGAGATGGTATGTCATTGTGGTTTTAATTTGCATTTCTCTAATGGCTAGTGATCTCGAGCATTTCCTCATGTGTGTGTTGGCCACTTGAATATCTTCTTTGGTGAAGTGTCTGTTCATTTCCTTTGCCCATTTTTTAATAGGATTGTCTTTTTGTTGTAGAGGTGTTGGATTTTCTTGTAGATTATGGGGATTAGACCTTTGTCTGACTTGTACTGTCCAAAAATTTTTTCTGAGTCTGTAGGTTCTCTTGGAACACCCTTTTTGAGGTCAGGTTTTCTCCCTGGAGCGTATTAACATTCGTTTCTTAGAATTCTGATTAGTCTGAGGCAGTGAAGAGCTATTCTCCTTCTCATTTTTGTTTATCAGCCAAACTTTATTCTCTGCAGGGTCAGAAGGGGAAACTTAAAGGGAGACTTGCCAGGCCTGTAGGCACTTGTAAAACCCAGGAGCCACAGTGTGCTCATTCTTCCTTTTGTTGTCAGCTGCTGTTGAGTTGGCCCTGACTGATGGTAACTCCATGCACAACAGAACAAAACTCCTCCTGGTCTTACACCATTCCCATCATAGGTTGGGGACTGTACCATGTTTCATTGTGATCCAAAGGATTTTCATTGGCTGATTTTCAGCAATAGATCACCAGGCCTTTCCTTTCTTTTTAGTCTGGAAGCTGCTGAAACCTGTTCAGCATAGCTGACAGACAGGTGGTGGCTGCATATGAGATGTTTGGCCAGGAATCAAACCCAGGTTTCCTGCATGGAAGGCGATAATTCTACCACTGAACCACCATTGCTTCCTAGGTTTGCCCTTTCTGTTCCTTTTTCTGGTGGCCTTGGTTTTTCATGAAGGGCCCTGGGTGGCGGAGACAGTTCGCACTGGACTGCTAACCTAAAGATAGGCAGTTCAAACCCATCCAGCGGTGCCACAGAAGAAAGGCCTGTCAATCTGCTGTAAAGCTTACAGCCAAGAAAATCCTATGGAGCAGTTCTACTGGGTAACATTTGGTGTCTCCGTAAGTCAAAATCTACTTGACGGCAACATGGTTTTGGTTTTTCACGGCCATTTTCTCTGTTCTCAGTGTGAACACGCATTGCTTAAGAACCACAGAACCCTGGGTTCTGTTTCACTAATTCCACTTCCCGTCCACCTGGTAAATGTTTTCCTCTATGGTTCTGCACTCCTCACATTATACCTGCTCTGGACAAGCATTCACTCTCAGGGTTTTAATTACCACCCATGTACTTATGGTGTAGTTAGTCATATGGGTTCTTCAATCTGACTGCGTTGGCCTGAATCCTGGCTCTACCTCCTGCTAGCGTGTGACCTTGGGCAAACTTCAGAGAGGTTAAGCTCCCTCTTGTAAAGTGGGGATAATGAAAATGTTACCTAGCTCAGGACTGTGAAGATTGAGAAGATGTTGGTAAAGTCCTTAATGCTTGGCACTTAGTACTCAAACCATTAACTATGATTTTGTTATTACTATTCTTCTTTCTCAAGAGCTTCAGACTTCATTTATTCAACTGTCTACCACCTCTGTCTAACTCAGGTTCAACTCATCCAATACTAAACTCAGCCTTCCCTTATCTCAAGCCTACTCTTCCTTTTCAGTTCTCTTTTGATTGGCACTATCCACCCACTCGGAAACCCTGGTGGCGTAGTGGTTAAGAGCTATGGCTGCTAACCAAAAGGTCGGCAGTTGGAATCCACCAGGTGCTCCTTGGAAACCCTATGGGGCAGTTCTGCTCTGTACTGTAAGGTCGCTATGAGTCGGAATTGACTTGACGGCAACAGGTTTTGGTTTTGGTTTATCCACCCAGTCACCCAAGTCAGAAACCTGACTTCTTAGATGCCTTCTCTTAGCCTCTGCTACTAAATAATCATCAAGGTCTTCCCCTTCTTTTCATTTCCATAACTTAACTCTTGTTTCAAACTGTTGTCTCTTATCTGGAGGCAAAGGAGTGAGAGAATCGGTGGTGGTGCTTAGAAATTGCAAAAGTTGGGTGAAATGGGTGGTGAAAAGGAAGTCACTTAATACATGTTTTTCCATTTTAATTTGATAGAACGTACGAAACTCTTCTTATTTAGAGTTAACAACATAACACCAGGGCTATGTATTCAAAAGTGAAAGAGATTTTATCAGGCCCCCATTCAGGCAATTTGTAACCATAATTTTCCTCAAAGATACTCCATCAGGAAATCAGTCTGTAGAATGTTCACAAATCTCAAGTGACCTAGACTTGTTTCTCTCAGTGCAACATCCCTGTGGTGGGTCCAGCTTCCAGGTAAAAAAACTGAGTGGTAGTAATATCCTCTTGTCGTCCTGTAAAATAACCTTCCTCTTCTCTGTGGACTCGGATTCTATGCTGGAATCTACAGGATGCTGACCTCTATATTCTGAGCCACCTGGTTTTGGCAAGCTACGGGTCCCCAGTTCAGAACCTTTCATCTCTGGTCTGTCCTTGATGTCAGGGCATAGTAGTAGTGGATGGATATGACTTGTTTCTAGTAACTGGGTCTGTCTCTTCCACTGTGTATATCAAGAAGGCTAAGGTCAGAACCTTTGCATCTCTCTGCCCTTTCCTTTAACTTGCAACCTTCCAACTTATTTTGACTCAAAGATATTAAAAATCTTACCCCAAGAGTTAGGTTTTCCCTTAGTTAACTAAGCATCCTAAATAAGTCTGTGTAATACTACTTCATCCCATGCTTTGGCCAATCTTGTTGGGTTTCAGTCCTGTCATAGGTATCCACATTACACATTGTAAATGAGTTCACCCCGAAATAGAACAAAGCCCCTGGAAATTCTCTAGCACCCACATTTCTTTTCTATAAGAACAGTTAATTGGGTTGAGCCTGATATGAATACCTTAAACAGGCCTCCTCCTATACCCCAAAAGGAGCTTCCTTACCAGATCACTTAATTAGAGTGTTTTTCTTGGGAAAGGGGGTGGGGGCTGGATCAACCACAGTGGCCCCTTTTGAATACATATCAGGCTTTGTCAGAAAATAACTTTAACAACCTAGGTAGTATCACCCTAGATCTTGTCTGATCTTTCATAGACAGGCTTCTTTAAAACATAGTCTATTACATATCTGCTTCTCATCCTACCATCATCTGACTTCCTCAACTGTTCCAGTGACATAGCCTTTATCAAGGTTATTAGAGACTTCCTTATTGGTAAACCAATCTCATTTATTTATGTATTGTTGTACTTTAAATGAAGTTTACATTTCAGGTTAGTCTCCCATACAAAATTTTTATACATACATTGTTATGTGATCCTAATTGCTCACCCCATTCTACAACAGCACACTCCTCCTTTCCACCCGTTTCCCCATGTCCGTTCAACCAGCTCCTAACCCTCTCTGCCTTCCCAGCTCACCTCCGGACAGAAGCTGCCCCTTTGGTCTCTTGAATCTACTTGAGCTAAGAGGCACACTCCTCACGAGTATCAGTTTATGTCCCACAGTCCAGTCCAATCCCTGTCTGAAGAGTTGGCCTTAGAAATTGTTTTAGTTCTTGGTTGATAGAGAATCCAGGGGCCATGCTT
>NW_004444233.1:396710-586594 GCF_000243295.1 Trichechus manatus latirostris | reverse complement strand
TCTCAAAGTATTTGATTGTATCCAGGAAACTTCTTAGCTTTGGTTTATTCCAGTTGTGCTCACTTCCCCTGTAGTGTGTGCTGTCCTTCCCTTTGTCTAAGATGATTCTTATCTACTCTCTAGTTAGTAAATAACCCTCACCCTCCCTCCCCACCCTGGTAACCATCAAAGAATGTTTTCTTGTGTGTTTAAACCTCTTCTTGAGTTCTTACAATAGTGGTCTTAATACAGTATTTGTCCTTCTGTGACTGACTAAATCCACTCAAGCATAATAAGTTCCAGCTTCCTCCATGTTATACGATGTTTCACGGCTTCATCATTCTTTATCATTGCGTAGTATTCCATTGTGTGGATATACCATAAAAAACCAATATCATTTCTGTCATATTTGACCTCTGCAGCATATGCTTGTCACTTTTCTCCTGGAAAGTCCTGCCTTGGCACTGATGATTTACAGATTTTAATATGCCAATCCTTAACTCCATATGTACACAGACTGTATGAGCACATTATTGTTTATGTCACAAGTCCTTCAAACTTAGAGTATCCAAAGTTAACCCATCCAAACCATCTCCAGATTTTCTCTTCTTCCAGATCTCCTCCACTTCAGTGGATGGCATTAATCATCCTCCAAGTTGTCCAAACCAACAGCCAACAACCTTCTCTTTCCCTGTCTTCTGTATTACTTACCAAGTCTTACAGGTCTGCCTCCTTGATATTGCTCAGATCTATATTTTCTCTCCATCCCCTTTGCCACTGTCTTAAGTCCTTATCGTTTTCTCACCTAGATTTTGCAACATCCCTCCAATGGATCTCCCAGCTTCCAGGCATATCCTGCACCAATCTGTCATCCACCCTGCAGCCAGAGCTATTTTTCTGAAATAAGAATCTGATCCCATCACTTCCCTCTTAATCTTTTTTCATTAGCTCCTCATAGCCTCAAGATAAGAACCAGTGGTCTTAGCATGTCATACAAAATTCTAGCCCATTTCTCCAATTTCATCACTTAACACCTTCCTTATTGTTTATTTATAAATATATCTATCAGTCAATTCATCTGTCCGCCCATCCACCAAGTATTAAGTACCTATTATGTTCCAGGCTCTATACTATGGGCTGGGCTTACAGTAGTGAGCATACAGTGTTGAGCAAATCAGACATGATTCCTGACTTCATGGAGCATTCAGTCTAGTGAGAATATGGAAAACAGTCATAAAAGTATATAGTTTTAAAGTGTAGTAAAGTGCTAGGAAGGAAAATATACAGGCGATTACAACAGAAGTGTTTAATTTAGACTTGCAGTGGAGTGATAGAAGATTTTTTTTGGAGGAATAAAACCACCCAAGCCAAAACCTAACATTTTGGTAAAATTTAACCGTTCAAATGGGGAACAGGGTAGGAAGGGAAAGATTTGAGCTCTCTGGTTTGAGAGTCCCTGAAGAAAAAATTAGCTCGCTTTGTTTGAAGAACTAGAATAAGATAGTTCTTACAGCTGGCAGAAAATGGCAAGCCAGTGACTCTAACAAAGCCAGAGTTGTTTTGCTCCCCGTTCAGGAGGCCAGCTCGACTGAGATCCTTCTCCCCCTACATGCAGGGCAGTTACCTAGCTTGGTATCGTCAAGGTTAATGCACCCGGAGCTTAAAAGCCTTATTGGTAAAACAAACAAAAAAATTTCTTAGGTAAGGTGAAGAGGATATTTCTAAGGGGAGGTTAATATGGTAATTGAATAGCTTAGAAAACCTACATACTGATTCCCGCCGTATGTTACTGTCTAGGATCTACCCAAATGAAAGTTCCTTTAATCCTCTCTGTCAATAGATGTTGCTGGTAAAAAGCATTCTTAGTCAATGTATATTTCTTTCCCATGTATATTTATTGTAACTTAGTGATTCTTAAGAGGTTTTGGAGAATGTGTAAAATACCAAGAACCACTTGCCCTGTTCATTTCTATTCAGTATTATAAAACCAAATGAAAACCATGACCCCAATATACCTTGCTTTAAACAAGTCTGTTATGTGAAGGTCTGCATTTATGAAACTTACAGGGTAACTGTAAGTTAACTTTCCTAAAATAAATCCTTTTAAAGTAGGAAAGTCTTGAAGAACATTTAGTTATTGGATTTTTCACTCATCTTTTCAGGCACTCATCTGTTTGTATAAATAAATCATAGTCATCTGAGTATTCATAGTATCAGTATGTGTGATTAGTCCAGAATTGCTAACATTTTGAGGATCCAGTATATATTTTTTTGTTTTTATAAGCAGCATCACATCCAAGCAGTGGGATATTACTTATTAATCTGGTTCTTGGGCGGTTTTTCTTAACTACAACTAAATTGGGGATAATGTAGGAAAAGTAAGATTGGTTATTGGGGAGACAGGTGAGACAACGAGAGGCCTCTCCTCAATGCCAATGCCAATGCCAATTCTGTTAAGCCTGTTATTTGAGGAGATGGCCCAGCCACAAGAAGGGCTCCCAAAGAGGATATTCTTAGTTTCCTTATTAGTAACATTTCTAGGGAAAAAGAGAGTCCACATTTTTTTGGTAATAAAGCTAATGTTTAACAAATCATCTCCTGGTTAAGTTTTGTATTAAATCCTGGCTGGGGACCTCTGCCCCCAACCCCCTTTTCACCTTCTCTGTAACTAGAGAGGATAAGTGATGTTTTCCCACCATCGTTTTTATAGAGTCCTTAGTTATCCACATGAGTGTACTATAGTATAATTAGTACAGAGCCTGTACTCCTCTCCCCTGTGAGCTTCTTACTGCAGGGGTCAGCAGGGGAGGAGATTCAGGAGGGAAAGGGTGGTGGTGTTAGTACATTTTAAAGGTAATGGAAATTATTTGGGAACACTAGGAGCAATGAGAATTTACCAGCATTCTTGATTGGGTGTGCTGATGATTTAAGCCACCACTGTCTCACATAACAACCCCAAGACTTTCTGGAGGGTGAGGAAAAGAAGATAAAAAAACTTGCCTAATCTAGTTGCTTTCAGATAAAAGAAAAATCAGGCACCAGTTGCAGAATCCACTTCCTTCTCTCCCTTTCCAGACATAACAAATGTACATTGAGCCTAACTTCAGCATAAATTATGGTTGGTGTTGATAGGCTGGGAAGTGGACAACAAGCAGAGCAGAGAGAAAATATCCTTATCCTCTAGTAAGAGGTCTGCTGTCAACAGTGTTATGTATATGATGCATGAGCCAGGGAACCCACCCCCAAAACACTTTTTAGACACTTGCCAGACTTCCCAGTACTACCTCCGGATGATTAAAAGTATGACTGTCCCCATTGGTCTGAACCCACCTGGATTAAAGGAGAATGAAGAACACCAAAGACACAAGTATTAGCCCAAGAGACAGAAAGGGCCACATAAACCAGAAACTTCATCAACCTGAGACCAGAAGAACTAGATGATGCCTGGCTACCACCAGTGACCGCCCTGACAGGGAACACAGCAGTCCCGGATGGAGCAGGAGAAAAGTGGGGTGCAGAACTCAAATTCTAGTAAAAGACAAGACTTAATGATTTGATTGAGACTGGAGGGACCCCGTAAGACATGGTCCCCAGACTCTCTGTTAGCCCAAAACTGAAATCATTCCGAGGCAAACTCTTCAGATGAAGATTAAACTGGAGTATGGGACATAAAATGATACTCGTGAAGAGTGCTTCTTAGCTCTAGTAGATCCGTGAGACTACATGGGCAGCTCCTATCCAGAGGTGAGATGAGGTAGAGAGGGTCAGGAGCTGGTTGAATGGACATGGAGAATCCGGGGTGGAAGGAGGAGTGTGCTGTCACAGTATAGGGAGAGCAACAAGGGTCACATAACTATGTACAAATTTTTGTATGAGAGGATAACTTGAATTGTACACTTTCACTTAAAGCACAATAAAAAGTATGACCCCAAATCCATGCCCATGCAGCCAGGGCAGAGCTGCAATCATGACTGGAGCATTCTCCATGTTTAAGAGATGGTAGGGAGGAAGAGTCAGGAACTGGATGAGAACTGTTTTTACTCAAGGAGGATATTCAGCGTTTTTCTGGGTTTAGTGTGGGCCATTGATTTCAGCACGTATAGTACCTGGCTTTGCTGTGTACCTCTCCGCCTTTATCTACTCAAATGCCAAGGATTTCATAAAGTAACCTACTCTGAGCCTTTCTCCAGAGAGTGTTTTTTCAGGCAGTAGGAAAGGGGAAAGCACATTCTTATGAGAAAGAAATGAGACACAGTCAATCATCCATCCCCATCCTCCATCCTGGGTTGTAGTGTAAGGTCGGATCTTCCCCTTTTCAGCATGATGCTTCATCTGTTTTAAATCCAGAAGATTCCTATGACAGATCCCAGGCATAGTTGATTGACTTCACAAAAAGCTGATTTAAACTTTTAAACTTCATTTTCCTCTATGGTATAAAACCACTAGTATTTATAGCCCACCCCCTTTAAAATAGATTATTTCCTCTTGTTTTTAAAGTTGTTTATAAACCTTGTGATCTCAATCTCAGAAATGTAAATAGGGCTTTTCCCATCTTGGAGAATTTGGAGGCCTCTGCCTGGTCTCACCTGGCAAGTTCACACAGTTTTGACATTCTCCTGGAGGTTTATTCTTAATAACGTGCAAAGACTGCCTAGCTATAATGTCTCTTATGCCTGTGTCTTAAGGCTGGGTTCGTTACAGGAACAAAACCAGTGATGCTCAAGGAAATTGCTCACACAGTTGTGGAGGCTGGCAAATCTCAAATCCGTGGGTCAGAGGTCAGGTGGGAGACTTCTGGCTCATGTGGGTGAAGGGGCTGAGGAACCCAAAATTGGCAGGTGAGACAGCAGGCTGCTGGATCCCCAAATCTGCAGGTCAGATGGCAAGCTGCTGCTCCCGAGAACTGGAGGTCAGAGGAGGATGAGCTGGATGCAGCATCCAGAGAGGGCGAGTTTTGCCAGAACATCTATATATATTCGATGCAGGCCACACCCCTAGGTAAACTCAACTGATTAGCTGCTCCTATCAGATCACAAAATGGAGGATGATTACATAATATTTGGCAAACCACTGAGAATGGTAGCCTAGACAAGTTGACACATAATCTTAACTGTCATAGTCCACCCCTTGGCTACTTAGCATCTGTACACGTTTTAAACCATATAAAATCTCTAAATAAAGACAATTATGAGGTGATACTTAAATACCTAACATGATAACAACATGTACAGCTAAAAACACTAGCCCTGTTTACATCTTATATTTTATTGTAAGTAATGGAATAAGGGATGGAAGGAAAAGCTATATGCTATATGTATACACACCCATGTAACAAAACCAGGAAGAAATACTGAAAACAACTACAGTTCTCATTTCTGCATCTGGTCAGATGTTCATAGCTGGTATATACAAGTACCTTCTTCCACCACCCATTCCATATTCCCTTTTCTCTCAGCTAGTATCTCAGCTGGTTGTAGTTCTTTCCTGGTGGAGTGACACAAATCTTCATTCCTGAAGGATCTGGGCCATTAGTAGTCGTGCCGGAACTGGGTTGCTGTACTTTGCCGTTGATATAATCACAGGACATGGTAGTACTAAAAGATGTCTTAAAGGATCTCCTGTGTTCCAGACATACTCTTGTTTACCTCTAGTATGTAATATCAATCTAATTTCTCCTTGGTAATCAGGATCAATCATACCAGCCAATACAGTAACTCCCTTTGCCTGTTCTTCCAAAAGCATGAGGAGCCCAAAGTGGCCAGGTGGCATTTTTAGCTTTCAGTTCAATTGAATCAGTGTAGTGTCTCCTGGTGGGAGCACTCCTCCCTTTGGAACTAAGACCTCTAGACCTGCAGAGCATGGGGTCACGGGTACAGGAAGTAAAAATTTTCCAAGTGGGTCACTAGGAATAATAATGGTGCCACTCCCATTTCCATCCATTGATTCCTGGACCCATGAATCCTGGCCATGGGAGAAACAGCACCATATATTGGACACTGGTTTAGAGCATATACAGCCTGTAGAACATTGCCCCAACCCTGCAAGATATTGCCACCTAGCAGGCACTGTAATTGTGCCTTTAGAAGACCATTCCATTGTTCTGTTAAGCCAGCTGCTTCAGAATGATGGGGAACATGGTAAGACCAGTGAATTCCACAGGCATGGGCCCATTGCAGCACTTCATTTGCTGGAAGTGATTTCCTTCAACCATGGCGATGCTGTGTATATACCACGGCAGTGGATAAGGCATCCTGTAAGACCACGGGTGGTAGTTTTGGCAGAAGCATTGCATGCAGGGAAGGCAAATCCATATCCAGAGTAAATGTCTATACCAGTAAGAACAAAATGCTGCCCTTTACATGTTGGAAGAGGTCCAATGTAATCAACCTGTCACAAGGTTGCTGGCTGATTGCCCTGAGGAATGGTGCCGTATCAGGAATTCAGTGTTGGTCTGTGCTACTGGCAGATTGAGCACTCAGCAGTGGCTGTAGCCCAGTTGGCCTTGATGAGTGGAAGTCCATGTTGCTCAGCCAGTGCATAACCTCCATTCTTGCCATCATGGCCACTTTGTTCATGAGCCCATTCGACAATGACAGAAGTGGCTGGGGAAAGAGGATGACTTGCATCCAGATAATGCATCATCCTATCCATTTGATTGTTAAAATCCTCTTCTGCAGACAAAGGTCATCCTTCGGTGAGCATTCACATGAGACACAAATATCTTCACATTGGCCCATTCAGAGAGGTCTGTCCCTGTACCTTTTCCTCATACCTCCTTGTCTTCAATTTTCCAATCATGTTCCTTTTAAGTCCCTAATCATCCAGCCAAACCATTGGCCACAGCCCATGAATCCATATATAGTTGCGTATCTGGCCATTTCTCTTTCCAAGTAAAGTGAACGACCAGGTGCACTGGTCAATGTTCTGCCCACTAGAAGGATTTCCCTTCATTACTGTCCTTCAGGGAGGTTTCAGAAAGGGACTGCCGTCCTGTTGCTGTCCACTTTAGAGTGGTGCCTACATATCGTGCAGAAGCATCTGTAAACCGGGCACGATTTTCTCTTCCTCAGTCAACTTATCCTAAGGAACTCCCTGTGAAGCCATTGGTGCAGTCTAGGGGAAGGAAGGTAATATAAAAGGAATGGGGACGAATGGGCATTTGGGCCACTTCTCGTGTAATTTAGTTGTGCCTTAAGGTCCTGCTAGAGCCCATCTTGTATATAGCAATTCTGTTTAAGAATGGAGTGCTGCTGTGCAAGTCTGACTTTATGACTCTGTGGGTCAGATAACATCCAGTTCATGATGGGCAGCTCAGGCCAGATAGTGACTTGGCCCATGGTTAAGCGTTCAGTGTCTGCTAAGGCCGAGTAACAAGCTAAAAGCTGTTTCTGAAAAGGAGGGTAGTTATCTGCAGAGGATGGCAGCAGTTTGCTCCAAAATCCTAAAGCCTGTGCTGTGACACCAACAGAAGCCTGCCAAAGACTCCAGACAGCATGTATCTGCCACTGACACTTCAAGAACCAGTGGATCAGCTGGATCATATGGCCCAAGTGGTAGAGCAGCTTGCATGAGAGCCTGAACCTGTTGCAGAGCATTCTCTTGTTCTGGGCCCCACTGAAAACTAGCAGCTTTTCAAGCCACTTGATAAATAGGCTGGAGTTGCTCACCCAGATGAAGAATATGTTGCCTTCAGAATCCAAAGAGGTACACCAGGAGTTGTGCCCTCCTTTTCGGCTGTAGAGGGACCAGATGTAACATCTTATCCTTCAGTTTAGAAGGAATATCTTGACATATCCCACAGCACTGGACCCCTAGAAATTTCAAGAAGGTGGAAGGCACCTGAATTTTTGATGGGTTAATTTCCCACCCTCTAGCCCACAAATCCCTTACCAGTAAGTCTAGAGGCATTGATACTTCTTACTAGGTCCATTCATTGTAATGTCATCAGTGTAATGGACCCGTGTAATGTCTTGTGGAAAGGAAAGCAATCAAGGTCCCTGAAGACTAAATTATGACACAAGGCTGGGGAGTTGATAAACCTCTGAGGTAGGACCGTGAAGGTGTATTGCTGGCCTTGCCAGCTGAAGGCAAACTGCTTCTGGTATTCCTTCAAAACAGGTATTGAGAAAAAAGCATTAGCCAGATTAGTAGCTGCATACCAGGTACAAGGAGATGTATTTGTTCGAGCAGTGAAACTGCATCTGGAACAGCAACTGCAATTGGAGTCACCATCTGGTTAAGTTTATGATAATCCACTATCATTCTCCAAGATCCTTCCTTTTGTTGTTGCATGGGCCACATGGGTGAGTTGAATGAGGATGTGGTGGGAATCACCACCTCTTCATCCTTCAGGTGCTTGATGGTGGCACTAATCTCTGCAGTCCCACCAGGAATGCAGTATGATTTTGGTTTACTGTTTTCCTAGGTAGGGGCATTTCTAAAGGATTCCACTTGGATATTCCTACCATAATGGCCCTCACTGCACATGTCAGGGATCTGATATGGGGGTTCTACGAGTTGCCGAGTGTGTCTGTTCCAATTATGCATTCTGGAACTGGGAAAATCACTATAGGATGGGTTTGAGGATCCACTGGACCCACTTTTAGATGGACCTGGCTAAGATTCCATTAATAACCTGACCTCCATACGCCCCTACTCTGGTGTGCCACAGCGATGTTTTGGGTTTCCTGGAATTAGTGTCAGTTCGGAGCCACCATCTGGTAATCCCCGGAAGGTCTGATTATCCTTGTAGGCAGTGAACAGTCATTCTCATAAAAGGCTGTAGAGCCCTTTGAGGAAGGCTGGGAGAAAGAGTTACCAGTATAAAGTTTTGGTAGTGTAGTGGGTTCCTTCCTCAAGGGTACTCGGACACCCCTCATTCAAGGGTTTGTGGGTCTGTAAACTGGCTCAATCTGGGAATTGAATGAGGGTCCATGATTCCCTATTGTGGTGATTTGAGTTAGTCTGCAGTTCACTTGACCTAGAATTCTTCCACTTGTATAGATCAAGTAAAGAGTAGATTTCCCATCCATTTCACTCTTAGGGACACCATGACTAAGTAGCCAACACCATAAGTCCATATGAGTCAGACTATTCTGATTACTGCTTTGACTCTGCTGTCTATTATAGTAACCATGCTCACTTGGTTTTGCCAATGAAGTGGGCTTATGTCAATAAACTCAGATTGATCCGACTTTATGTTCCTTGCAGCATTATCCCACACCCTTAATAGCCATTTCCACACATATCCTTCATGTTTGTTTATATATTAGAAAAATCAAGCATTTCTTTTGGAGTGTGGCATACCTCCTCCTGGGTCACACTTTGTGCATAATCTTTTGGGGCTCACTGGTACTTAAGTCTAGTTACAGGTTTAGAAGCAAAAATGGGTGGTGGGGTGGGTCCTGGGGACATTCAGCAATTATCTTGTAAAGTATCTGCCTCTGGTGACATCCCAGGCAACAGCACAAGTGCTACTCCAGATGATATGTCAAAGACTCTTGCAGGCACAGCTGGATTAATCTCATCTGATGGGGGTAGAAGGGATAATGGTTTTACTGGGGTGAGTGGTTTAGCAGACGAAGATGGAGTAATCTCTTCAGATGGGAGTAAGAGAGTTGGTTCTGTTGGCAGGAATGATTCAACTGAAGTTAGGGGCTCAGTGTCCCCAGCTTCCTGTTTATCTATCCCAAATGTCAGGATTCCAATTTTTTCCAATCAATGCCCTCACTTTAGATACCATTTGAGGTTGGAAATTCAGTTGGCGTTGTAATTCAGCCCCTCTTACAGTAAGACTCTGGGTTTGGTTTTTGGCAATATCAACTCTGTTATTGTAAGAAATAAGATCTTCTTTCACAGCACAAGTAGCAGGTTTCAGGTCTTTTATGTGGTGCTTGAGATGTGTCTCTGAAGCCATGAGCTTATCTTTTTCTTTCACCACTTTGGTGGAAGGAGGACCAACCAACCAGCCTCTGAATACTTCTCGTTCTGACAGAATTGTAGAAAAGTATCAAACATGCAATCACCCAGAGCATTGTTTCTCACAAATATTGGATTTATTGGTGGTGATATTTTGTATATTTCTATTGTCACCTCACACCATGGATTAGCAGTGCCTCTTTACTAATGGAGGCAGAGTTATCAGTACCTTTAAGACTAACCAGACTTGAGAACCAGTTCAGAAAACTCATCCTTACAATTTTGTTCCTCTAGAACCACTCTCGGTACCAAATGTCTTAGGCTGAGTTCTGTAGAGGAGCAAAACAAGTGGAATATATATATATATAGGGAGAGAGAGAGAGATTTATTATAAGGAAATGGATCATGCAGTTGTGGGGGCTGGCAGGTCCCAAATCTGCAGGTCAGACATCAGGCTGTAGGGTTCTTCTGACTCATGTGGTTGCAAGGGCTGATGAACCTAAAATCGGCAGGTCAGATGGCAGGCTGCTGGCTCAGGAACCAGAGGTCAGAAGATGACGAGTCGGATGCAGGATCCAGAGAAGGCGAGCTTTGCCATAACATCTATATGTTTTGGATGCAGGCCACACCCACAAGGAAACTCCCCTTTCAACTGATTGGCTGCTCAAATCAGATCACCAAATGGATGATGATTACATAATATCTGCCAAACCACTGAGAATCATGGCCTAGCCAAGTTGTCACATAAACTTAACCATCACACCCTGTTTGTTTGATATTAATGATCGAGGCAGAACCATGGGAGAGATGAGAAAAAACTAACAGCTGAGATTTAATGGACATGACTGCTTGGTGAGCAGACTGGGTGGGGAGAGATGCTGGTTACCCAACGCTTCATAGAAACCAAGCCCACTGTACAATTCCTTGGTATTTGTCCAAGGAGTCTTCCACCAAAACCAAAAAACCAAATCCAAAGCCATCCGGTCGATTCTAACTCATAGTGACTCTATAGGACAGAGTAGAACTGCCCCGTAGGGTTTCCAAGGCTGTAAATCTTTACGGAAGCTGACTGCCACGTCTTTGTCTTGAGAAGCGGCTGATAGGTTCAAACCACCAACTTTTCAGTTAGCAGCCCAGCACTTAACCACTGCGCAACCAAGGCTTCTTCCAAGTCACAGTACAAGTATCAAATTCAGGAAATTAACATCAGTACGATGCTATTATATAGAGAACTTATTCAAATTTCACCAATTGTCCTAATAATGTCCTTTATAACAATAGGATAGTTGTTCTGGATTATTACCTGGTATGTGGGAAAATGTGGGACACAGCCACAGAAACAGACATGGCCACTGGCGGCCTGAGGAAGGCCCAGGCTCAGGGAGGCCAACCCCTCCTTTCTGCAGGTCATGTCCCAGTCTTGGACCCTGATTGTCTCATTTCCTCCCTCATGTTTGCCTTGTGGAGGTCTGCGCTGTACCATAAGTTGGGGAGATCAAAGCCTGCCGGGCCCCACCCAGCTGCTCCACAGGAGGAAAGGAGCCTTGATCTTGCTGGTGGCTTCCCACTTGGCACCTCCTCTTGCTTCCCAGACATCTGCCCCCCATCTCTGAGGAGCTTGCCAGGTGGCAACTCTGATGATAGAGCTTCAAGCTTTACCCCAGCTGTGTGTTGTCATGGTTTGGTACACCCATTCTGTAGTCACAATATCAGTACCAGCTGCCGTCAAGTCGATTCCAACTCATGGTGACCCCATGTGTGTCAGAGTAGAACTGTGCTCCATAGGGTTTTCAATGGCTGATTTTTCAGAAGTAGATTGCCAGGTCTTTCTTCTGAGGCACCTTTGGATTGATTTGAACTGCCAACCTTTTGGTTAGCAGCTGAGTGATTTACCCACTGTGCCACCAGGTCTTCTTGAGGCTATTTAGGAAAAAAAGTAAATTATACTATTTTCTAGAATGTTACTCTTTTTCATTTCACTGCATTTCATTCCATTGCACTATGAAAAAAGATTAAGTACTGTAAGAGACAAGTAGGGCAGAGCCAATGTAGGCACTTGTGCCAGTGGACTTTACTTCCTAAAGGGAGGGGGATGACCATGATCTGATCTGATCTTAGGCCCTCCCTCCACCCCCTCATACCCAGAAAGTAGAGTATTTCAGCATAAGCTCAAAAGCATGTGCAGTAAACCAAGGGAAAAATCCTCTGAGTGACTATGCCCAAGGCAGGGAGATAAGACTCCACAAGTCTAATACATGTGTTTCTGGAGTGCCACGGGGAGATTACCATGGCCTGCTTATTTTATAGAAATAAATATACAACTCTCCCAGAGACTCCTGGATCACAGTGGCAATCATCAGTCAGTTCAGCCTATATTTTTGCAGCCTTTTCTGTACTGACAAGTTTCTGGTTACTAATTTAGCATTCCAGGCCCTGTTTTAATTGCTTTTTTGATACCAAATTACCTTAACTCTAAACACCTCCCATGAATGGTGTATACTTGTAGTAATTTTGAATGATTCTGTTTTTTCTTATTGCATTTTAGAAATGGTTAAGGTTGAGTCTTCTAGAAAATTCATGGGTTAATAAAACTTTCTCTTCCCATTTTCTTCTTCTGCTCTACCCTCCACATCAAAAAAAAAAAAAAAAAGTCAACAGGAAATTGCCTTTAATCTTTCCTGCACCAACATTCCAGGTTATAAGCCTAAGTGTATTTTAGGCCAAAGTTTGTTTTTCTTATTTTATCTGGAAAATCTGCACATATTTGTATATATTCCTTTTATGAAGCAAGGGGCATCTCAGACTCTTACAACCAAACTCTATACTACTTTTTGATTGAAGTGCTAAGCATAAGGATAACTCAGTGGGTTGGGAAGATGCCCTGCAAGTGTAACAATGTAAGAGATCATGCCGTGAGAGATTGTTTGGTGATGGTGATGGTGTTAGTTGCCATCCAGTTGATTCCCACTCATAGTGACCCCACGTGTGCACAGTAGAACTGCTGCATAGGGTTTTTAAGGGTGTGACCTTTTAGAAGCAGATCGCCAGGGCTGTCTCCCAAAGTGCTTCTGGGTTGGTTCGAACCACCAAACTTTCGGCTAGTAGTCCAGCACTTAACTGTTTGCATTGCGCAGGGGCTCCACGTGGTGCTGGTAGGGATGAAACAAACCTCCTGTAGAAGGCAAATCCCAAAAGAGAGAAGGTGAATGCTTTTCAGAGAGTTGTTTGTAGTTACTAATGCACCCAGAAAGCATTTTTAGTAAACATCTGTAAGACTGATTTATTATTATTTTTATTTCATTTTTATTTATTTTTGTTTGGTGTGGCATGCTTGTTGCTATTTTAAAGCGAGCTTATGTGATCAGAGGGTGAAATACCTCAGGTGGGGTGACTTTAAAGAACAGAATTTTTCTTCTCACAGTTCAGGGGGCTAGAAATCTGAACAGGACACTGGCTCTAGGAGAAGGCTCTCTCTGTCGGCCCTGGGGGAAGATCTTTGTCTCAGCTTCTCTAACACCTGTTCTTCCTCTATTCCTTGTGCTTCTTTCTCTCTTCCCCAGTTTGTGGTTGCTGCTTTCTGCTGTGCCTAATCTGCTCTTTATATCTTAACAGTGATTAGGTTTAAGACACACCCTACACTGATACAGCCTCATTAACATAACAAAAAAACCACTGTTCCCAAATGGGATTATATCCACAGGTAGAGGGGTTAGGATTCTAACATATAATTTGGGGGGACACAATTCAATCCATAACAAAACCTTTGAAACATACCCTTTATAAAGGTACATACGGCAAGCTTTGAGGTATAATGGGGAATGCAGGTTAGAGCCCCAACTTTGTCCCCCACCCTTTTCTTTTAAAGCTGATAGACTGTGGGCTAGTTACCTTCTCTGAGTCTGTTCCCAAAACTAAACTGTGGCTTATACTATTTTACAAGGTTGTTGTGAGGACTAGCAATATATATGTAAGGTGACTACACAATTAATAGATTTACTGTTGGTGCTTGGTTCATTAAAAATAATTCTTGTTAATCAGGTGGGGCCTAATATCAAGAGCAAAGAATCCTTAAGCCACCTTTGGGATATCAGTTAACATTTTGGCATCTGTATCTGATGGACTTAATAAAACTTATAAGATCTTTAACTAAACAAATAATTCCCTTCATCTCTAATCTTCTAACTCTTGGCCCTAAAGCTATTTAGCAAGAATACATCATGATTTCCTAAGTCACCACTATTACCCGCACTCCACTGTTGAATATAGCGCTTAAATAATTGTTAGCACTTTAGACTTACAATTTAATACAGCACTACCATCTAGAATTAAGAGATTTTACTCTTAGCTAGATCTTTCCCTGTCCTCAATCTTCGTGTGGAAAAGAGATAACAGCAAGCCCGAGACCCCTATCTTTTGAAAGGCTTGCTTGTAAAGTTGGCCCTTGGTTGACATCTGGGAACTTAGATTTTGGGAGGATTCCCGCCATTCCCTTCATGACAAGGGTGGCTGATTGGGCCTGTTAATATAAGCAGTGTGGTTTATGCTGAACACCTCTTTCCTTCCAGGAGTCTGGAATTTTGATGCATGCTAGGCCAAGGGTGCTTACATGACCAACCCCCAGTAAAGATACTGGGCACTGGGTTTCTAATGAGCTTCCTTGGTTGGCAGCATTTCACACACACTGTCACCACTTATTGCTGGAGGAAGTAAGTGTGTCCTCTGTGACTCCACTGGGAGAGGACTCTTGGAGGCTTATGCCTGGTTTCCCGTGCACCTTTTCCCTTTGCTGATTCTGCTTTGTATCCCTTCACTCTAATAAATAAAAGCTGTGAGTACAACTAAATGCTGAGTCCTGCGAGTCCTCCTAGCAAGTCATCAAACCTGGGGTGGTCTTGGGAACCCCCCTTACAATCCTACTTTAGCTTCAGCTTTATGGAGACCAGAAAATCAGCCTCTCCAGCTCTGAGCTCTTTCCAGCACCAGTCCTTTGTTTCATCAGTAAAATTGGGTACACTACACCCTATCTCAAAGGGTTCTTTGTGAATTATAAATAAGAAAGTATGTTAATTTATTATTTTACTCAATAAATAGTTGCCTCCTATGTGCCAGGTACGGTTTTAAACAATGGGGACATATGGTAGACAGACAAAGATATTCATATTCTAATTCCTAGAACTTGTAAATATGTTACATGGCAAAAGGGACTTTGGAGATGTGATTAAATTAAGGATCTATGGATTATCCGGCTGAGCCCGATGTAATCACAAGGGTCCTTATAAGAGGGAGGCAAGAGTCAAACCCTCAGTGAGATGGACTGACACAATAGCTGCACACTGGACTCAAACATACAAACGATCATGAAGAATGGTGCAGGACTGGGCATCGTTTCGTTCTGTCATATATATAATGTCATCATGAGTCAGAGCCGACTCAATGGCAAATAACAAGAGAGTTAAAGTCAGAGAAGAAAATACAACACGGACACTGAAATCTGAGAGAGATTTGAAGATGCTACCGCAGTGGTTTTGAAGATGGAGAAAGGGGCCACAAGCCAAGGAATGCAGGTGGCTTCTAGAAGCTGGAGTAGGAAGGGAACAGATTCTCCCCTGGAGCCCCCAGAAGAACCAGCCCTGCTTACAACTTCAGCCCAGTGAGACAGATCTTGGATTTATCTCCAAAACTGTAATATAATTTTGTGTTATTTAAAGCCAGTATATTTGTGGCCATTTGTTACAGCATCAATAGGAAGTGAATACAGGATACGGGATGAACAAGATCAACAAGGTCCCTGCCCTTATTGAGTTTAGAGGCCAGTGGGGAAGACTGACAGTAAAAATAATAATTACAGATTTGGTAAGCACCATGAAGGAAATGGATTAGGTGTTGGTGGAGAGTAACAGGAAATCCTACTTTAGACAGAGTGGTCAGAGAAGGCCTTTCTGAAACAAGGACGTATAAACTGAGAGCTACATGGCTAAGGAGACAGCCAGGTGGAAAGCTGGACGCATGACATTCTAGGCAAAGGGAACTGTAAGCATGAGGCCCTGGGGCAAGAACTTGCAGTTCCGGGAACTGGCAGAAGGCCAGCATGACGAGCTTAGTGAGGCAGAGAGTGGCATGAGATGCGGCAGGAGATGTAGGCAAGGGCTAGGCCAGGCAAGTCTGGTGAGGCAAGGGTAAGAACTCTGAATTTCGTTCTAAATGCAACGAGAGGTCCCTGAACAGTGGTTTAACACTGTGCCTGGTACACTGTGAGCACTCAGTGTGTTTATTATTGAGCACCATCACCAGGATGTCCTGTCAGAAATCAGTTTCAACATACCTGAAATCAAAACCAGCCACCTTTTCTCTGTAATCCTTTCCTGTTTGAGTCAACTATTTTCTAAGGCACTCCACTTCTTCCTCTCACCTATTCAGTCATCTTTAACTCTTCATTCTCCCTGTTCCCTTTCTGCCAGTTCATTTTTTTTTTCTTATTTGATCCAGAGCTAATTACTGGATCTTGCTGAGTGTATTTCTTCCTCTCCAAAATGGGGATAATAATACCTTATAAGATTAAGAAGAGTAAATGAGCTAAGTGCTTGTAAATTTCTTAGCATGTATCTAGCATGTAGTAAAAACTCATTAAAGGTTGACTTTATAACTTTGGGCTTTGAAATAGGGTAGTAGTAGTAGTGTCAGAACCTGTCTAGATTTACAAGGGTGAAGGGTAATCACCATGAGCCCAAAGCTGATTCCTATGAGGTTGAAGTCAGACATACTTACCACTCTCCAACTTTTTTTTTTTTTTTTACCAATTCTGACACCAGCCATCCCTTCCACAGCACTCTCTACTTCTCTGCTGGGTTTGATAATTCATTGCAGTGGTCACAGAGAACTCACAAACCATACTCACGATTATGGGGTTTATTAGGGAAGTAACAGATTACAATTCAGGATCAAGATCAATTTGGAAGTAACAGGAGAAACTCAGGAGACAGGATGTAGTTTGTCAATCGGACAGCTTCCAACCAAGACAGCTCTCAGCTACTTCTTGGTCGTGCTAGCAGGCAGGCCATGCTCAGGTCTCTGCTGCTGGGCCCTGCTTGGCCTGGCATCTGCCCTGGTCAAGCAAGTGTTACAACTCTTTAGCTCCACATAGTGCCCAGAGGCACCCCACTCCGCCAGCAAGCCTCCTGCTCGAAGGCGCTCAGCTCTTACTCCATGGGTCGGCAAGCTCCACTGCAGCCATCTCGCGCCGGTTTCCTGGTTCCCACTGTCTTGTGTTGCTGCCACTCTTCCTGCACCATCTCTCGCCATTTTCAGTGTCTATAGCTCTCTCTCCCGGGTCTAGGAGCTACTCAGCACAGGGACCTTGTGTCCAAAGGAACACTCCACTCCAGGTTATTTTCTTTTTAAATAATATTTTATTGTGTTTTCGGTGAAAGTTTACACAGCAAATTAGGTTCCACTCCAGGCTCTTCTTCTAGATGGTAGTGAGGACCCCCTCAACCTCTGTGGGATTGGCTCTTTTAAGCCTAGCAGAATGGCAAAGCTGACCAATCCCCTCAAGTAGGCCACAGCCACCTAGTCTGCATAGTAACTGACCAATCCTTGCAGGGGTTTTACAGTTTATTTGCATAGTAAGACTAACCAATCCTTTGCAGGATTGTTGCCTAGCAACTCATCTTAGCAGAACTAAAAACCCAGGGCCAGGATGCCATTATTTAAAGAGAAACCTGTTGTCATAGATGAGCACAAGAAAGTTTTGGTAGTCGGTCTACCTCAGATTAATCTTAAAGCTCCAAACTCATTCTATTAACAGAAGAGGACCTAGGATTCCTGAAAAGCAGACATTCAAGTTCCTTAAGTTAGCTGTCCTATCTTCCAGCTTTTTCAAGTCCTACCTCACAGAGAAAACTATATCATTTACACGTAAAATTGTTTTTATCTCTTTGTCATTGCCATTCCCTCTGCCTGGAAACCCCTCATCTCTCTTATTGCAAATATCCCATCTATCTTTGGAGGCCCAGTTCATACCACTGAACTCCCTTGTGTTATATATTCATCCATTTAGCAAGTATTTATTGAATGCCAGCTATGTTTTAGGAACTGCTCTAGTTGTTGTGGTTACATCTGTGAATAAGACAAAGCTCCTGCCCTCACAGAGTTTATATACTAGTGGGGGAGACACAAAATAAAAGAAACATATATACTCTGTGTCAGGTATTGGTGGAGCCCCTGGTGGCACAGTGGTTAAGAGCTCAGCTGCTAACGAAAGGGTTGGCAGTTTGAATCCACCAGCCACTCCTTGGAAACCCTATGGGGCAGTTCTACTCTGTCCTCTAGGGTCACTGTGAATTGGAATCAACTCAGTGGCAGCTGGTTTTGCTTTTTTTTTGTTTTGGGGCAGGTATTGGTAAAGACAACATACATGCATATTCCTTCTATTAAAGTACAAGCTCAAGGGCTGAGCCATGTCTTAATTCAAAATCCTCACATAGCACCTTACACTTTGTAGATGCTTAGAATTTTTGAATAAATGATAAATTCTAGATTTTTTTATACTGTCAGTTATTAAATTGTTGAAGAACAGGACCGGCATTCAGTCAACAAAATGAAGTCTTTTGTACCTGTGCATAATTTTGTTGCTGAGAACTACAAAGGTTGAAGAGAAGATAATGCTGCCCTGTGCTTTCAAACAGTTAAGGCTATTTTCTGGCCAAACGTGCCTATTTCTGTGGTGGCCTAGGGGTTATGAGTATAGGCTCTCAGTTGGAATCCTGAATTTAAACGGTGAGTCTGCTAATCCCTTAACATCCGTTACCAGAAAAGCTGTTAATGAGAATTAATTGAGCCCTTGACACACAATAAGTACTTAATAATATTAGCTATTATTTTACTATTATGAGGTAGGAATATGCTTGATTTGTTTCAAATATCAATAAACATTCCTGTGAAAATACAGATATTTCAGGAAGCATCTTGTTATGGATTATGTCCCCAAAAAATGTGTGTCAACTTGGCTTGGCCATGATTCCCAGGATTGTGTGGTTGTCCACCATTTTGTGATCTGATGTGATTATCCTATGTGGTGAGATAGGATTAGAGGCAGTTATGTTAATGAGGCAGAACTCAATCTACAGGATTAAGTTGTATATTGAGTCAATCTCTTTTGAGAATAAAAAAGAGAATCGAGCAGAGAGAAGAGGGACCTCATGCCACCAAGAAAGAAGCCCTGGGAGTGGAGCGTGTCCTCTGAACCCAGGGGACCTACACAGAGAAGCTCCTGGACCAGGGGCAGATTGATGACAAGGATCTTCCCCCAGAACTGACAGAGAAAGCCTTCCCCTGGGGCTGGCATCCTGAATTCAGACTTCTAGCTTCCTAGACTGTGAGAAAATAAATCTGTTTGTTAAAAGCCATCCACTTGTGGTATTTCTGTAAAGCAGTACTAGATAACCAAGACACTTCTGAATGAGAAGCAACTAGTGGAATAAAGGCCTGTTTTAAAAAAAAAAAACAATTTGATAATTGTAAAAAAATTGATATAAAGAATCCAGAGATCCAAACTTTCCTCCAACCAGATTTATTGAATACAACAAAAGTCTATATTTAAAGCAACCTGGACATGCTGCTTCAAAATATGATCCTTTTCTTACCAATATTTTGATAGGTTAATCCACAGAGTGCCAAAAAGCAGCTTACTCTAAAATAAATAGAAAAATGCCCAATGCACACTAAATGAATGGCCTAACTACTGGAACTTTAGTAGTTCTATAAGATAATAAACATGATAGGCTCAAGTCCCTCTGATAGGCTGGAGAACTGATATGGAATGTCAAGAGGCCATTTTGTGCACTGCCACTGTGATGCCATCGTGTTTCTGGATCATAATGTTCCTGAAAGGCAAAGCAGAAGATATTCAGTAAAACTTTACAATTGGGAGCCAGTTTAAGGTTTAAAATGTTATTTTTTTCCAGTTGCTGTGGAGTCGGCCCTGACTCATGGCGACCCCATGTGGGTCAGAGGAGAACTGTGCTTCATAGGGTTTTCAATGGCTGAGTTTTTAGAAGCAGATCACTAGGCTTTTCTTCCAAGGTACCTCTGGGTGGACCTTAATCTCCACACTGTCAGTTAGCAGCTGAGTGTGTTAACTGTTTCTACCACCCAGGGACTACATACGGTTAAAATGTATTTATCATTTTTTCTAACTATAAATGCAGTACTTGTTTATTTGTACAGTAAAATATTTGGGAAATACAGAAAAGTATAAAATATAAAAACGAAATCCCATAATCCTACCACTCAGAGACAACCAGTATTAATATCTTCCTAGTTCTTTTTATCTGCACGTATACTATATATACATTTTTTCTTTTTATGAAACTGATCATATTGTGTATTCTGCTTTTTTTCACCTAATATTATTGAGAAGACCCTGACTTAGAATATCTGTAGTATATTCTATTCCTACAGAAGCAGTTTTGTTCTTTGATTAGTCTTCCTCTGTGCTATTTATTACTTTCTTTATTTTGGTAGCCCGATAGTTCATTATACAGTAAAACCTGCAAAAGCCTGAACCTATGTAAGGCGGAAATCTGTCAGAGAAGGAAAACTCAAATATTTTCCACTGTAACGAGCAATAGAAAAGTGGTAAGACTGGAGCCTGTCAAAGGTGGAAAACTTGCAAGACCCAGAAAAACAAGGCAGTCCCATCGAGTTCTGGCTCTCACAGGTCTCTGTAATTTGTACTCTTCCTTTAAAGTCCTTGTGGCCTGAAAGCACATTAGTTTTAGAGATCAATCTACCTGCCACTGTGGTCCAAAGGGAGAAGAATCTCCTTCAAAGTACTACAGAAAGGAAATCTCTACTCTACTCAGGCCATTACCAGGACTTAGAATGAAGAATCACTGATGAACGCAGGGCAGACCCCATTCCAGTTTCCTCAGGGTTTTTCTCAACAAAAAAGGAAAGAAAGAATCTGCTGACATCTACTTACCCATTGTCTGATTCTAGACATACCACAGGAATATCAGTGGGGTCAGAGGTTAGCTTAGCTGCTTGCTGGGCTAGAACAGAGATCACCCCAGCATGCTCATCTGACAGGGTTCCACGGCCTGGAAGATAAGAGATATCATGTCACCTGTTTGTCCAAAAAATGAGTATGGAGCTAGAAAAGTAGCTCTCATTGAATTATTCAAAGAAGAAGGTTCAGTTCACTGTTCCCTAGTTTAGGTATGGACCTGAAGTGCTTTTGCCCTGATACTCAACTGGTTACTTCATTGAGAAAGCCACACAATGGTTCTTAAATCAATAAAGTGATATTAGATGCTTAATTTTCAAAGTCACTCCCATCACTATCTCTAAACACCTCAAAGATAAAAAGGAGTGGTAATTGAAGTCAATCTGAAAGTCATAAATTCATTTTATAGGAACCTTACTGAAACCGACGAGAAATTCAGTGGTGAGATTGACAAAAAGCAGTCAGTAAGGGCAAGAAACTTGTTGAAACCAATTCCTTCCTTCCTCATGGGAAATCTGATTTCCTTTTACTGAGCTCAACCTCAAAGGATATAAAAGTCTTTACTCAGGACTTTAGACATAAGTATACCTTGACAACATGTGTGAATATTCTGGTGAGCAGTTATTTTAGCTAGAATAAAAATAAGCTGGCTGTTTTCTAATGTCAATAAAATTGGCTTTTTAAAGTATGTTTTAGCCTGTAGATAATAATTAAATCTTGAGTTCTAGAGACAGAAATTAATTACTAGTCTACTTTAAAATATATTTCCATATACAGAGGAAATACAAGCCTAAATGAACCTAAAACTAAGTCAGGTAATAACCGTTGCTGTCGAGTTGATACCAACTCATAGTGACCCTACAGGACGGAGAAGAACTGCTCCAGAAGGTTTCCAAGGAGCAGCTGGTGGACTTGAACTATCGACCTTTTGGTTAGCAGCTGAGCTCTTTTTAACCACTACGCCAACAGAGCTCCAAGTCAGGTAACAGACATGGCCAAAACCAAAAAACAAAACCCATTGCCAAGCAAAAAAACCAAGCCAATTTTATTGACATTTGAAACCCACTGCAGACTCATACGACCCTACAGGACAGAGTAGAACTACCCCACATGGTTTCCAAGGAGCAGCTGGTGGATTTGAACTGCTGACCTTTTGGACAGCAGCCAAGCTCTTAAAACACTGTGCTACCAGAGCTCCTCTCATATACCTAGACCAAAACCAAAACCCTGCTGCTGTCGAGTTGATTCCGACTCATAGTCGGACCTGCAGGGTTTCCAACAGCCGGTTTATTCAAACTGTTGACCTTTTGGTTAGTAGCCAAGCTCTTAACCACTGTGCCACCAGGGCTCCAATAAACATGGCAGGGTCTATGAATTTAGTATTGCTTTGTAAGATATTAAGTGGCCAGACACAGTGCAGCCTTTTGGGCCTTGAAGGTTTTTTGAAAGAACTCATTTGGTTTTAGATTTCCACACTGGAATTCAGCCTTTTCCATTAGGGAGCCTGACAAGTGCTTCAAAAAATTTGCCTCTCTTCCTCCCAACTGACTGATCGGTGTGCAAAAACATAACTAAGTTGCACAGATTACCCCTTTCAGTTACCCACACAGCAAAAATTTAGAGCTTTAAAAATTCTTGCACAAGGAGTTAGGAGTCCTAGGTTTACTAGTTCTGGCATTAATTAACTGAATGCTTTGGTTATTCACCTTTCTGGATTTATTTCCTCATCTGTAATTGCTATCATTTATTTGAGCATTACATCCAGACCCTGGACATATTATATAATTATACAGTATTGTGATTAAGAGGCTCTGGAGCCAGACTCAAATCCTGGCGTAACCACTTACCAGCTGTATGACCTTGGGCAAGTTACTTAATTGCTGTGGTTCAGTTTCTTCATCGTGAAATAGGGAAAATAATATCTACAGGACTACATCACACGACTGTTATGAGGAATAAATGAGTTAATATATATCAAGCACTTAGAATGGTACCTGGCACACAGTAAGAGCTCAATAAATGCAGTTCTTTAGTAAAATTATTAGACAACAATCCAGTGAAGAAACTGAAGCTCAGAGAGGTTCTTTTTTTATCTAAGTTCACACTACTAACAAATGGAAGAGCAGCAGGTTAAACCCAGGTGTTTGACTCTGAAGCCTCTGTTTTTTAAGCACTATATTTTACTGCCTACCAACTTACAGTTAAGGATAGCTGGACTAAAAATAACACCACCTATCTTGCAGGGTTATTGTGAAAATCTCAGACATACTGTATATAAAGCCTAGCACAGTCCTGGCATATGGCATATTTTCAATAAATGGTAATTGCTGTCATTATTTGGGTCCCTTCTAGACCCAAGTTAAAATTATTCAAATACTATTTTAGTAGAGACGAATATTTGATGGCAGAACTTCAAGGACCAATTCTACCTTCATAAATACCAATTAAAAAATTCTAACTTTCTAATCTTATTATTTGGAGATTATCTCTACTCTCACCAACGTACCCAGAAAGCATAAGAAACAAAACAAGAAATAAAAGCTAGAAAATAATAGCACACTAGGCTCCAAGTCAACATCAAATGCTTTGCAATTCAACAAAGGGTTGGTGTGAGATACTTACAGCCCAGATTGAGTCCTTGTGAATCTGTGCACAGAACTCCGACAATGGACGGATTCTTCATTCTAGTTCCAGAATCACAGGAAGGATGAAACATATGAAGTGAGAAAATGAATTTAAATAACTATTTTAACACATATAGGCTTCCTATGTGGCAGGCACTGTTGTAAGTGCTTTAAATTGGTATTTCTCAGCTTTTTTTTTTTATTATTATCCAGCCCCCATCCCTCACCTCATGGAGAAAAACTGTTGAATTAAAATGAATTATGAGGCATTGGTGGTTCCTTGGGGGAATTCTCATATCCCATTCGATTCTCAGCCCATGCACCTGTGGGCAAACAGCTGGTGACTTCAAATTGGAAAAGTATAAGAAAGCTTATAAACACCTTGCTCCCACCAGTGTGCCCCAGCTTCCCACTTCCTCTCCAGGAGGCAACCTGTATTAACATGGTTGCTTAAAGCTTGTAACTTAAAACTTAAAGAGTTTTTCAACAGTTGTGTTAGATGAGTTAATATATTAAAGCATGCATTTTCAACAGAGGTGAAAAAAACTTTCATTACAGAGAAATTCATTTAAATTAATTTTTATGAGTCAGAATCGACTCGATAGAGGCTTGCATGTTGCTATAATGCTGAATAAGTTTCAGCAGAGCTTCCAAACTAAGATGGACTAGGAAGAAAGGCCTGGTAATCTATTTCTGAAAATCAGCCAGTGAAAAACCCTATGGATCATAACGGAACCAATCAGCAACCGATCATGGGGACTGTGTGGGACCAGATAGCATTTTGTTCTGTTGTGCATGGGGTCAGCCTGCAGCTAACAACAACCAAAAAAACCAAACCCGTTGCTGTTGAGTCGATTCTGACTCATAAAAATTAATTTAAATGAATTTCTCTGTAATGAAAGTTTTTTTCACTCCTGTTGAAAATGCATGCTTTAATATATGAACTCATCTAAAACAATTGTTGAAAAACTCTTAAGTTTTAAGTAACAAGGTTTAAGCAAGCATGTTAACACGGGTTGCCTCCTGGAGAGGAAGTGGGAAGCTGGGGCACACTGGCGGGAGGAAAGTGTTTATAAGCTTTCTTATACTTTTCCAATTTGAAGTTCACATATACAGCAGTTGCCCTCCAGTAGACTGACTCATGGCGACCCCATGTGTGTGTAAGAGTAGAACTGTGCTCCATAGGGTTTTCGATGGCTGATTTTTTGGAAGTAGATCACCAGGCCTTTCTTCCCATGCATATCTGGGTGGACTCGAACCTCCAACCTTGTTAGCAACCCAGCACGTTAATGTTCACACCACCCAGGGACTGTTTAATCTCACACAGATATTACCTATCCGAAAAAATTAAGAGATGTGTCTTAGCTCCTGAAGCACCAGGTTACCGATTAGTTACGCTATCAGTAGGAGACACCTGTGTGTGTCTATGTTTATATTTCAGGGCTCGATTTTACACACCTTATACATCCTTCCCAAAAGTTAAACCTACTTCTAAAGCTCTTGTAAGAACGACCCTGGCCAGAGTACAGACAATTTCAACATGACAAGCAATCCTGGCCTCCAGTTTGAACCCCGGAGACTCGCTCTGGGACGGGATCTGCGGCGGGAGGTTGGAGGGATTTTAATTCCGGGTTACCGGCCCCGCCCTTAAGTCCCAAGGCAAGGTCTCACGGCCTCATCCCGCCTATAAGCGTTCGCGCGGCTTCCCCAAGACGCTCTGATCGGCACCCGCAGCTCACGCCCTTTGTTCTACTCCAGCCACCCTCGCCAAGACTTCAGGACAGGCCGAAGAGGCCCGCACTACTCACGTGTCCTCCAAGTGCTGCTCCAAGGTCGTCTCCATCCCACCAGCTGTCAAACCCGGGCCTAGTTTCCCGCAGCACGTCGCTTCCTTCTCCACTACAGGCTTTGGGCACCCCGCGATCACATGACGCAAGCTGGGCCCGGATCTGGACGGTGCCTCCACAGGGACAAAATTTATCGGGGCACATCGTCTGCATTCTAAATCCGAAGATGCAATTCTATTTCTACAGTCCTGAGTGGTGACAGGCGCGGTGACCCAGGAGAGGCTCCCCTTGGGAACCGGGCGGGTCGATTTATCCGTCATCCGGGAGAGAAGTCAGCAGCCGGACCTCAGTGCCTCCGTTCCTTGGCCTTTGTCTCAGCGATTTTTAACCTTTGGATTACGGTTCAGTAGACTCCGAGACGCATTAGGGGCCAGATTTAGTTTTAAACTTTCACAATAACCCGGCCAGTCAGTCAGGGTCTGATCTAGTCGCTGGGGCAGATAACGGGGAAGAGAGACACAGGACCGCTGTGAAAGGGCCCACAGGCGTGTAGGGGAAAGACATGCACTCAAGGGATTAAAGGACGAGATGGAATAGGGGTAAAACCGCAAGGTGGGTACTGCTAAAATGTAGGAGTTTTAATGAAGACATCGATACTTCTGATGGGAGGGCTTGGGAAAGTTTGGGGAGGAAAGTGGTATCTGAGTCCTAACTCGTAAAGAAGACTGCGAAGCGCTACTTAACAATAACTTCAAAATTTTTAATTATAAAAGCAGTTTAAAAAAAAATAACAGTAAGGCAAGGAAATCATCCATAGTCTTACTATTAATCCCTTGGAGAATATCTTTTCAGACGTTTATCTTTACAAATGCATATTTTATTTATTTATTTTAAGCAAAATTGACACATACTTGACTTACAATTCTGTAGCTAGCTCTTTTCGCTGAATTTAGCATAAATTTTTTTTATGTCAATTTGTATTCATTTACATCCTTTCTAATAGTTGTAAAATGTTCCATGATATAGCTGTACCTTTAATTAATGTACAGTGAGGCTGCCTATAGTTTGTGTGTGTATGCGTGTTGGCTGTTCCAATGCTGAGTATCCCCATAAGCCTCTACCCACTCCTGTCCTTAACGTCCTCGTCACATCACTCCTTGCTCTACTTTCCCTCCAGCCTTCTCCTTAGAAAATGTAAGTAGTGACTATTTGAAGTTAAGTTTGTGCCAGTTGAGCTCAGGAAGCCCGCCTGCTTCCTGTCCAAGTCATGCCCAGGAAAGGGCCTCACTGCAGTACCGCCCCCTTGTGGTCCCATGCTTTGTGAAAATTTTGCTGGGCTAAACCAAAAACCAAACCAAGCCCGTTACCATGAGTATTGCTGGACTAGGGCTTCCCAAACCACCCCCCACCAAAAAAAAACAAAAACAAAAACAAAAAACCCCAAACCCATAGCTGTCTAGTGGATTCCGACTCATAGTGACCACATAGGACAGAGTAGAACTGTCCCATAGGGTTTCTAAGAGGAGCTGGTAAATTCAAACTGCAGACCTATTGGTTAACAGTTGAATTCTTAACCACTGCACCACCAGGGCTCCGAATAGAAACATAATGTGAGCCACATATGTAATCCTAAATGTTCTGGTAGCCACATTAAAGAAAGTAAAAAGTAAAATTAATTTTAGTAATGTATTAATATATCCAAAATATGGTCACTTCAACAAGTAATTGACATAAAATATGAATGAGATATTTTTCATTATTTTTTATACTAAATCTGGTATATATTTTACACTAACAGCATATCTCAATTTGGACTAGCCATAATTCAAGTGCTCAGTAGCTACAGGTAGGCTGGTGGCTACCATATTGGCCAGCACAGCTCCAGGGTATCTCTGATGAACTCAAAGCCAAAAGAATAATTAAAGGATTCCCAGAAAGACTGGTGATCACTTTTAAGCTGTAGGAAAGGCCTTTGGAGAGAAAATGAGAAAGTAGGAAGAGGGATGACAGCTGATCTACACATCCTTGCCACACTGGAGGAGGAGGGCAGGGCACTCCATACACCCCTCTTTCTCTGCCTTGTTGCTGTTCTGTTCCTGGGCAGGTTGACAGAGTGAACAGAATAGCTAACATAAGCTGGGGAGGTGTAGGGGCTGGGGAGGAGGTGTCTAATCCCTAATTGTTTTCTACATTTTTTTTAAACTTGTGGGATATTTGATGATTCTTAATTCTCAGTTTTGAGTGCTGGTAATCACTTCTGGGGTGAGAGGAAAAGTCCCATGACACCTTGTTATGAATTTGAGATACTTAAAATGGAGTTACATGGGCACCAGATGGTAAGTCTCCGTTCAACAAGAGACCACACAGAGGAACTGAAAATGACAAGTTTATTACAGGTCCTAGGGGAAGCACAGGGCACACCCAAAGGCCACACAGTGAGGTCATGGCAGGGACAGGGAGAGAACACAGACTTGGGTTCAAGCCTTTATTAGGGCCCCAGGGTAGGGGGCGTTAAGGTTCCTGGGCTTTTGTTGGATTGGTCAGTTTGAAGGAAAAGAGTGGGATCTGATCTAAAGGGGGGCAGGAGGGGCGTTGCGGGGAGTTGTTGGTCACACGAGTTGCTGGGGAAGCCACATCAGGAGCTGGCATGTGCTTGTGTTTCTGTGGGCTGCTATCCAGGGCACGCATTGGCATGAATGAGCAGAGTAAGTCAGCCAGCTTGTTGTTTTATGCTGGACACGACATGCCAAGGCAGCAGCTGAAATGGAGTTGTAGCAAAACTCATGACAATCTGTCCTGTGATGCTTTGGCATCAGATATTAAAATTACATTTATGACTTGGGTGGCTGAAATAGTGAAAGGCATTGATACAGCTTTTTAAAGACATTGTAGGGTGCACTTAATTAGAGCAGTGAGCATGAAACCTAGGATGAACAGGCTTGCAGTATTCTGGAAGCCAGTTTGTAGCCATTGGCCCCACGTACATGGGGAAAGCCATGAAAACAGGTTTGAAACCTCAGGGAGCGTGGGGATTTGTTGGAATATTTCAGCTGTATTGTGCATAACTTTACTATCTTGAGATATTCCCTTGAGTAGTGTGGCCACTTGCCCTGTGTTGTTAATCTACATACAGCACAAAGTGCCTTGAACAGAACACACTCCTCCTTGACTGACCAATGGATAATCTAAGGCTAGTCAATTATCAGTTATCACCTGAGCCAGGGAACTATGCCCTTGCATGCTCAGTCCTAATGTTTTGGTTGTTTTTTTTCCATGTAGGCCATCAGAGTTTGGAACATCTGTTGATTAGCTTTGATAATTGGTGATTGGGTTGCTAAAGCAGCTACTCCAGTTGCCGTTCCCGTTACTCCTAGGATGATGGCTATTATGCCAATGATGGGTACAAATACAGCTCACCCATGGCGGTGCTTATATGCTGGGGGGTAGCCCCAGGGTGTGGGAAAACTTGAATAGGAAGGCCAAGGGCCATTGATATACAATGTACAGGGTGCATATTATTGGGCAAAGGTAAGGTGAAATATAATAGTGCCCCTCCTCTGATGCTGGGGCTGCAAAAGATCCTCTAGGTGGCATTAGCCAAGGCATACCATCCTTTAGCTTGTACCCAGATATAATCAAGGCAGAGGTTTGGGACGATGGTTGTTGTGGGCCAGGTGGGCTTTTTGGAGGGGCAGATGTGGAAGGACAATATAACAGTTTTGTCTGGAAATTTTGAAGGCCTGCAACACCCTGATTTTGCCAGGATGGGTGCAACTGTAATTGAGGGGAACTGAGTAGGGCAGGCTTAAGGGCATGCATGGCTGGGATAATTTTATGCAGTTGGCCATGAGGCTTGGCTCTGGATCAGCCTCACGGGCTTGCAGTTGTGGTTCTTGATGGCAAATTCAGCAATTATGAGTATGTAAGGTGTGTGCTGTTACTCAATCAGATGTATGTACATGTTAGGAGTGGCATTAAGAACCTACAAAGTGTGTGATACATAGGAATAAATCTAACCAGGGACGTGAAAACTATAAAACACTGCTGAAAGAGATTAAAGAAGACTTAAATAAAAGGAAAGATGTTCCATGTTCATGAATTGGAAAACTTAATATTGTTAAGATGTCAGTACTACCCAAAGTGATCTATAGATTCATCATGATCCCGAACAAAATTCCAATAGCCTTCTTTACAGAAATAGAAAAACAAATTAACTTTTTATGGAATGGCAGAAGACCCTGAATAGCTAAAGCAATGTTCGAAGACAAGAACAAAGTAGGAAGACTCACATTTCTTGATTTTAAAACATACTATACAGCTTTAGTAATCAAAATAGCCTGGTACTGGTATAACAGTAGACACACAGACCAATAGAATAGAATTGAGAGTTCAGAAATAAACCCACACATCTATGGTCAACGGATTTTTGATAAGGGTGCAAAGTCCATTCGATGGGGAAAGAAGAGTCTCTTCAATAAATGGTGCTGGGAAAACTGGATTTCCACATGCAGAAAAATGAAACAGGACCCATGCCTCATGCTATACACAAAAACAAATGAAAAATGGATTAAGGACCTAAATGTGCAAACTCAAACCATAAGATTCTTAGAAGAAAATGCGGGGGCAATGATATCAGCTTTTAACAATGTATTATCTAGTATAATAACAAAAGCACAAACAGAAAAAGATAAATAGGACCTCATAAAAATTAAAAAATTTGTTCATCAAAGGACTTTACCAAAAAAGTAAAAAGACAAGCTACTGACTGGGAGAATATCTTCAGAAACCATATATCTGATAAGAATCTAATAACCAAAATATATAGAGAATTTTAACAACAACAAAAAGACAACCCAATCTTGAAATGAGCAAAGGACTTGAAAAGACATTTTACCAAAGAGGACATTCAGATGACCACCAGACACATGAAAAGGTGCTCAGCGTCATTACCATCAGAGAGAGATAAATTAAAATCACAATGAGATACCATTTCACTCCCACTAGGATGACTAAGTTACAAAACAGCCAAACAAAAAACCAAAATAATAAATGTTGGTGAGGATGTGGGGAAATTGGAACCCTTATCCATTGCTGGTGGGAATGCAAAATGATAAGAGTCATTGTGGAAAACAATGTGGTGGTTCCTCAAAAAACTAAAAATAGAACTACCATAAGACCCAGCAATTCCACTCCTAGGTATATACCCAAAAGGCTTAAAAGTGGAGACTGAAAAAGAGACTTGTACACCAGTGTTCACTGCAGCACTATTCACAGTAACCATAAGGTAGAAACAACCTAAATGCCCATCAACAGATGAATGAATAAACAAAATGTGGTACGTACATACAATGGAATACTACTCAGTCAGTAGAAGAAATGAAGTCTCGATATATGCTAAAGTATGGATGGAGCTTGAAGACGTTATGCTGAGCGAAATAAGCCAATCACAAAAGGACAAATATTGTATAACCTTGCTTATATGAAAAGACAAATGTACAGAGACCTAAGTTTATTAGTGGTTACCAGGGGCAGGAGGGAGGGGAAAAGGGGGGTTAACAGTGTTGGAAAAATCACATTAAGGGTAGGGTTGCACAGCCGACTATTGTAATCGCTGTAAGTTGTGCACCTGTACAAAGTTGCATTGGTGAAAGTTGCATGATAGATACATTTACAACAATGACAAAAAAAAAAAAAAAGAGTAGAGTAGTTACTGAGGCTGCGTATGCACAACCAAACACCTCATGAGATTTGGTTCCTTGATGTGGAGGTTAGGGGCATTGTTTCATGGGACATCCCATTTAATTGGCCTACTGTGTTTAGTGTTTCTTTTCTACCTCCTGGTTCATTGTGTAGACAGGATAGTGAGCTGGTGGTATGGGGAAGTGCCCCTGACTGGTAGGTATAATTTAGGATGCACTGCTATAAGATACCAAAGTGGAGAGGTCAGATCAAGTGCTGCCAGACAGTCGGCAGAAGACTTACGGTTTTGCAAGCATTTTGGTAGAGGCAAGGTTCTCGGGCAAACAATCAGCCATCTCCAAGAAGTGATACTCTACAGGACCTTCATGGTCGATTAGCTGGAGGCATTTTTGGAGCTCAGCCTCTAGGTCCATAGTCACTATAGCCATTGCCCACCTAATGCCAAGGGTGGCCTGAAAATGGAAGTCCCAACATCCAGGCATTTTAATAGTCCTGGCCTTGGGGCTGGTTCTCTCCTTTGTCATTCTCTTGGGATAAGCCACTGTTGTCTGGGGCAGGTCGTCTCCGTCCGGTAGTGAGCTCTTGGGTTGGGGCGTGTCATCTGAGATAGTGGCAAAGTGGATAGAGTGGAGGAAGCTGGGGCTCATTCTGGGGAAATGTGGCCTTCCCAGGTGGATATCCATAAAGGATAGAAGCTATTGACAAAACCTAACCCGCTGTCATTGAGTCAATTCCAACTCATAGCTGTTACTGAGTAGAAACCCCAGGTTTTGCTCAGTGTGACTCCTATTGGCCAATAAGCAAGAGACCGAGGTGGGAGAGTGTAAAAGTGCCTTTATTTCATTGTGCAAGGAAAGGAAGCAATTGGGGCTGTTGCCACCAAGACTGCTCCCACAGGCAAGGGGAAAAGTTATTTTTAAGGGGTTTACAAGTAGGGAGTTCATACGAGTTACATCAGCAACATTCTTAATCATACCACGCCGGCGCCAGGATTTTCACGGGGCAGGACAAGCAAAGCAACTGCAATTTTAATGCAAAAATGGGGATGCCAGCCAAGCAGTGGGGCTGGAATTCTGATGCAGAAATTGCAAGGCAGGCCAAGTAAGCTGCAGTGGAATTTTCTGCAGCCTGGGGACCTCTGTATTACAGCGACCCTATAGGACAGAGTATAACTGCTCCATAGGGTTTCCAAGAAGCAGCTGGTGAATTTGAACTACCGACCTTCTGGTTAGCAGCCAAGCTCTTAACCACTGTGCCACCAGGGCGTTAAAGTTTGGGTATATAGGAGACTTGAGTGAGGGTAGAACTATAGGTTTGAGCCCAGCTGCTGGTTGAACAGATTTCTGTGAGCTCAGCAGGATTATCTGGGGCACGTCTTGCAAATGAGCGTGCAGCGTCAGGTAGAGCCATGTTTAGTCCAAAGACCCCAGGAGGCATAATCGGGTGTTGCCAAAGACTCTACACGGAAGTTTGAGCCTCGGGGCACCAGGGGAGGTGCTTGCTGGAAGTCTTCCTGGGCTAGGCACAAGGCTGTCTGTTGGGGCTTCTCTCATCAAAAAGAAGCCGATTTGTGTGTAATGGCAAAAATAGGTTAAGTGAAATTGGTAAGTGTGGCATATGCTGCTTCCAGAATACGAAGAGACCTAGAATGTGCTGTGCTTGGCATAATGTAATGGGAGCCTTGATGGTGAGGAGTTGGTGCTTTACAGTGAGAGGAATCTTCCAGCCTTTAGGTGACCACATAATGCCAAGAAACTTAACAGGAGTGGCAGCGCCTTGTATTTTATGGAGGGCAATTGCCCAACCTCTTTGCTGAAGATGTTGTAAATCCTCCCAGACTGTGTCCTCCGAGGGCCCCCTTAGAAGAATGTCATGAGTATAATGCCATAAGTGGCAGTTGCTCAACTGGAGTGAATCCAAGTCCTGCCTGCACAAGTTATGAGCAATGGTAAGACTGTTAAGATAGACCACGGTCAGCCGCGTAAAGGTGTAATGCATGCCCTCGAAAGTGGAAGCAAACTGTGGCTGAGAGTCCTCAAATATAGGCACTGAATAAAACGTATTGGCCAAGTCTAGAACGGTATAATATGAGCCCTAGGCCTTTTGGATATCTTCAATCATTTTACAATGTTAGGAGTAGGAGCTTTAAGTTGCGATAATCAGTTTTAAGCTGCCATCCCCTAGTTAGTGGTGGGCTTTAACACTGGCCAGATAGGGGTATTGAAAGGCAGGTTGGTGGACCTAATATCTCCAGTGTCTAGCATGTCTTTAAGTACAGGCTGGAGGTCCTTCATACCTCGTTTTAGTCAATATGAGAGGTGTTTACCGTTTTTACCAGAGGTGGCAGCCTAACAGGTATCCATTTGGCATCTCCTGTGAGACAGGCCAGGAGTTTGAGCTTGTTCCAAAAGGCATATAGCTGAGTTAGGGTCTCTGTTCCCGTAACTGGAAAGGAGAGAGCCAGGGGGGCCACTACCACTGGCAGTTGTTTTAAAAAAAGAGACCAGTTGACACATCAAGTTTAATTTGCACTCCCCATATAATCTTTTCTGCAATGCCTTGTAAATTATATGAGGACACCCTAGGGAGTTTAGAAGGGTTCACTGGAATAACAGTAACTTGGGCTCCGGTGTCTAATAGAGCTAAAAAGGTTTTGTTGTTTTCTTTGTCCCAGTGGCCCACTAGAGTTGTAAATGGGCAATTGTCCCCAGGAGGTGGGACAAGCGCCGGGGAGCCGCTGAGCTTCTATAGGAGGGATTGGAGTGGTTGCCAACTCTGGAGATCTGGAAAGTTCTCTTGGGGGAAGGTGGCCTTTGGGGTTCCCTAGGGCTTTTGAGCTACCGAGACAGGGCTTTGTAATTGAGTGAAAGCCTGCTTAAGGGCTAATAGCTTGCCAGGGCTTCCCGGAAATAAGATTATTAGGAACTCCCGAAGCTGCCAGATAATGCTGTCTGTTGTTTATTGTCTTGGCTATTGGCCCCAGGTGCAGGATTCCCTGAGCTTCTTGGTTGTAGGGGAGCTTTTTGTGGGCCATTTCGAGGGTGGGAAAGTTGGGGTAGTTCACCTTGTCTGCCTTGATATTGAAAGATTTAAGAGTCAGGGTGGGAATCCCCCTCACATCGGGCAGCTGTATCCAGGCCATTGAGAGCCTCTTGAATAGTGTGAGCTCTCCCAATGAAGGGGCACAGTGCTGCCCGATAGTTTGGGGGAGCCCCTTGAAGGAAAAATATTCCTTGTCTATAGGAGCTGCCTCTAAGTTAGAGACATAGTCTGGGTTATTGGGACGGCTATGTTTGAAGAAATGATATACCCACTGGACCATACCTACTTTTCACAGAAGGAGCCGGGCATCATCTAAAGTTTTCCATTTGCTGTGAACTTTGGCTGTGATAACAGTGTTGGAGGGGTGAGCCTGATGCCATGCCATAAAAATCCAAGTAAGTAAAGGCAGGGCCACTTCTTCAGGCTTACGGCCTGTTGTTTTGTGCTTGGTGTCCTCATCCTGGGAAGCTCCAATGAGTCTTTGGTGGACCTTGTTTTATGGAGTCTGGTCCTTCCCATATGGGAGGGGTGGGGAGTTCATGGTCTCCCATATCTCTAAGGAACTTTGTCTTTAAGCCAACTGGGTCCGTTAAACGTGTTGATTTTAGGATCTTTGGATATGTCCGCCAATTGTCTCATTTCAGTTGCGGTTCATCAAAGCTCTGAACCAGTGCTAAATACACGTGAACAACCAGTCTGCTCCCTTTTCCCCCTCTTGTTGGTGAGAACAACAACTTGTGTACTGGCTGCTGAACAAAAGGTGAGTGTGATTCCTCGGGAGAAAGATGCGGCGGTCTGCTTCCTTAAAGACTTAACAGCCTTGGGAACCCTATGGGGTGGTTCTATTCTGTCCTAAGGGTCACCGCGAGTCAGAATTGACTCAATGTCGCACAACAACAATATGTTATTTTGACTGGAGGTTGCCATTTGAGACGGGAGCCTCGGCAACATTTGGCACAGGCAACATGCAGCAGCGCCAAGCAGCGCGACAAACACTAGCAAGCCGGCGCTCCTGTCCAGGTGGTGCTACCCACCTGAGAGAGCCAGGCAGTGAGCCAGCCTCGGCTAAAAGGCATTCCCAGTGGTCAGTTGCAACTGAGACTACCATCCCATCCTTGTCTCCAATTGTTATGAATTTGAGATATTTACTTAAAATGGAGTTATATAGGTGCCAGGTGGTAAGATGCGGTTCAACAGAAGACCACACAGAGGAGCTGAAATTGAGAAGCGTATTACTCACAGGTCCCAGAGGAAGCACAGCTTGCCCAAGGGCCACACAGGGAGGTCACAGTGGGGGCAGAGAGAGCACGTGGGCGGACCTAGGGCTCAGCCTTTATTAGGGCCCGAGTTGGCGGAGGGGGGGCACATTAAGGTTCCCGGGCTTTTGTTGGATTGGTCAGTTTGAAGCAAAAAGTGGGATCTTGGGGAGCCTGTTGGGAATCTGATCTAAAGGGGAACAGGAGGGGAGTTGCAAGGAGTTGTTGGTCACACGGGTTGCGAGGTCCTTCCTATCAGGAGCTGGCAAGTGCTTGTGCTTCGGTGGGCTGCTACCAGGGCACGCATTGGCATGAATGAGGAGAGTAAGTCAGTCAACTTGTTGTTTTATGCTAGACACGATGGATGCCAAGGCAGCAGCTGAAATGGAGTTTTAGCAAAACTCATGACACACCTGTATTAGAATGCCTGCCTCATCATATTGTAACTGTTTATATGTTTATTTTTCAAAGACAGGAAGGGCATCTTATCCATCGCTGAGATCTGTGTGCATTGGAGCACAATAGGAATTCAATAAATATTTATTAAAGAATCTTGATGTTGTCTTGAGAAGAGGACTCTGTAATGTAAAGAACTCTTAAATCTTAACTTTAACCAAACTTTAACCACCTTATCCTCTTCTTTCTCTCCTCCTCCATGAACAAACTCTTGGGAAATGAAAATCCCAGGAGGGTTCAGCAGGGAATGCCCATGCCTACATGTCCCGACCGAGAAGTGGAGAATATGAAGCGGTCTGGGGAGAACAAGACCTTGTAGGTTGTCCCACTGCTGCTGGCCCAAGAGGCACTAACCCTTCTTCCCTGACCCATCCAGGAGCAGATCCCTCCTGAGGGGTCCATTTAAGAAGTGCAGCCCTGGCAGAGGGCCTAGTGCTCCCTTGGGTGCAGAGGGCTCTGCTCCCTCAGGGCTGTCCCATTGACCTTTGTGTCACTCTTAAGTGCTTAGAATCACAGGTCTGAGGTGGAATGAGCCCAAAGCCTGGCCAGGGAATGGGCCATCATGTGCCACCAGGGGGCACCAACGCTTCAGAAAACCCTGCTTAAACTGGAGGGTCCTGGGATGAGGGAAAGGATCAACAATAGTCTATTGAGCTGTTACAGCATGGGCGGAATTTAGAACTAACACTATGCTAAGTTGGTGGTGTACAGAGGGAACCCTGGCCTTGGAGTCAAACAGATGTAAATTGGAATTCTGGCTTAGCCACTGGACTGCCTGTGAAATGGGATCACCGTAAACTACCTCATCAGGTTGTGGGGAGGACTACATGAGATACTCTATGTAAGAGGGGCTGGTGCACAGTGGGAGTCAATAAAGAAGGTTTGTTAAATCTGAATAAGAAGATACTTTCTTTCCTCAAGTTGCTTATTTTCTAGATGAGGACACATATGAGAAAATAATTAACAGCGCCATGAAGGTAAGAGCCAAATGATTGCTGCAGACACCAAGCAGTCTAGTGTTATGGGAAAGTGGGTGGCAGGGCAGGATTCACATAACTGCTCTACTAAAGCTGTGTTAAATGAGATAATTAAATACCTATTATTTTATACTTTTCTATGGTATAAAAATTATAAAATACAGTGAGCAAAAAGAAAAAGAAACCCATCTGAAATCCCATCTTAGCCCTTATACCTAATGATATGAATGTAAATAAGCTAAATAGAATGAGGTGGGAGTTGGATAAGGTAGACATGGGAAGAGGCGCGTCACAAGTGTCACAAGAGTCGTGGCGTTTAAATCATCTGGCTCTATGAGAGGTGGGGGGAAGGAGGGCACACCCCTGCCTTCTGATAGTGGATCATACCTGAGAGCTGAGTCCTAGATCTAAAGCCTGACTCTTAATAATACAAAATAGCATATATTAATAGTATATTTATATATTTGTTATGTATAAAGTATATAGGGTTACCATGAGTTAGAATCGACTGAACAGCAATGGATTTTTGGGTTTTATATATATATTCACCATCTGTCAGTTTGTCACACTTGCATGTTGCTGTGATTCTGGAAGCTATGCCACTGGTGTTTCAAACACCGGCAGGGTCATCCATGGTGGACAGGTTTCAACAGAGCTTCCAGTCTAAGACAGACTAGGAAGAAAGACCTGGTGATCTACTTCTAAAAATTAGTCAGTGAAAACTGTATGGATCAGAACAGAATATTGTCCAACTGGACTCAATCATGCCAATTATTGTGAAGATGGCACAGGACCGGGCAACGTTTCCTTCTGTTATGCATATGGTTGCTCAAGATTAGCTGGCTTGTAAGTGGTGGAGCCTTGCTATTCACCTCCCTACTCTACTGACCCAACTTCTCTCACTTCAACAACAACACAACCCTAGAAATATGAGAACAAGACCTCTCATTCTGCAGAGAAGGAATTTGAAGCTGCTGGAGTTCTTAATTTTCTACCCAGTGCTCCAACTATATTGTACTGTCAGAGGCTGTCTTACAGCTGTAGTTAAACCAACTTCAGAGACCCTCATATACCTGTAAACTCTGCAAGTCAAGGATATCATAGACATTTGGCAGCCCTTCATTAATAGAAGGACTGGTTGGGAGGATCACCCTCCCAGAGGCAAAAGAATAGAACAGATGATCCTTCCAGCTTGTTCCCAACCTGCTGTAACAAAAAATACAACAAAGTGGGTGGCTTTAAAGAGCAGATTTACTGTCTCACAGTTTTGGAGGCTAGAAGTCCAAATCATGGCATTGGCTCTAGGGTGAGTTCTTCCTAATCAGTAACCCTGGGCGTTCCTTGGCATTCCTTGGCTTATATATGGTTCCTCATATGGTCTCTTCCCCCTGTGTGTATCTGTATATTCTACCCTTTTTATAAGACACCACTCAGAAAGGATTAGTTTTAGGACCCACCCTACTCTGGTATGGTCTCATTAACATAACAAAAGAAACTCCTTATTTCCAAACAGGGTCACATTTTTAGGCGCAGGGGTTAGGACTTATAACTTTTGGGGGGACACAATTCAATCCATAATATCAGCTAAGATATTTTTCTTTCATGGATATTGGCCAACAATGGTGGTATGATCCACTTGATTATAATCTTCTTGATTCTTTTTTATATCCCTGAGCCTGGCATATGGCAAGTGGCCAATAAATGTGTATAGATAGGAAAATGGGCTCCTGGCCACTCTAATCCAAGCTTGTCCAAGCAGTGAGTTGGGCAGAGAAGTAGGGTAGGGGCTGTCAGTGGATGGAAGTTGACATTGGGCACTGTCTCTTGAAGTTCAAAGCTAAGCCCAAATTCCAGAAGACATGAACAAAATGTATTTTAGATGTCTCAGTGTGGGCTAAAGAAGTTGAAGCACAGGAAGCTATTTTCATGCTGCTTTATTAATTTTGCTGCTGAGGATAAATGAGATGGAGACTTCCATATCCAAGTCTCCGTTAGAAGCCCAGTTAATGGAGCTATGACAAATGGGAATGAAGTACTTATGAATAAAAAAAAGATCAACTCAGTATAAAAAGTCGTAGGCCAGAGAAAAGACAAATCAGGAGGAGCTGATAAAATACCCTGTCCTTAATTAGACTGTCTGCATCACACATCAAATCAACCTTAATGCCAAGATTTATTGGCCCTGGAATTGTGTAAATGAAATAAGTGCTTGAAAATGAATGGAAAAGAAATTACCTGTATTAAAATGTATTTGCAAGGCAGGCCTGTGCACTGATGCTTTTAGCAGGCTTTCAGCTTCTTTTGGTACGCATCACTGTCTACCAGCATCCATTCCCTTGGCCCTAGGTGGGCTTCAGACCCATGCTTGTGGGATAACAATATGTACCGTGGTCTACAGTCTCTTCCATTGTCCTGGAAAAATCCTTCTTGGACAGTGAAATATCTTTGTGTCTTTATTTTACCACCTATGAATTTAGGAAGGTGTTACTTCAGAGAAGAGAATATTGTGAAGACAAGATGATGTGCTTAGTTCTGCCCATCCCATCATGGATTACCAAACCTGTTGCTGTCAAGTTGCTTCCGACTCATGGCAACCCCAGGTGTTACAGAGTGGAACTGGGCTCCATAGGGTTTTCTTGGCTGTAATCTTTATGGAAGCAGATTGCCAGCCCTTTCTTCTGCCTCATCGCTGGGTGGGTTCGTACTGCTAACCTTTCGATTAGTAGTAGAGTGCAAACCATTTGTGCCATCCAGGGACCTGTCCTTCCATGAATAGCAGAGCAAAGAGCTTTCTTGTTGACTGCCATAGTCTGTCTTGAAATCCACGTTTAGCTTCAAGGGCTTATCTAATATCACAACATTTAATTACCCTCTTGTAAGACCTTGCACAAGTAAGTCCTCAAATGCCTTGATGTCTCTGTGTTTTTCCACTGTAAACAAAGATAAGAATGGCACTTACCTCACAGTATTGTGAGAGTTCAGTGAGACAATGCGTGTAAAACCTCTAGCATAGTCCTTGGAAGACTGCAATCATGAACAAATGAAAGCTGTTGTGGTTGTTGGTTAGGATCTCAAGAAATGATAGGTGAGGCAAATTTGAATTATGGTGAATCATTCAGGGTACTTAGCTGCAAGCAACAGAAGCTGGCTTTGGCTAATGAAGTAGAAAAAGAGGTTATTGGGTAGCTCATGGAATTGTTGGGAGGATTGGAGAGCTAAGCTCAGGCTAAGCTTCCAGTGACAAAGCCCAAAACCCTGCATGAGGAAAACACCCCTGGTGCCCCTGCCATGGAGTCCCTGGGTGGTGCAAATGGTTAACATGCTCAGCTGCTAACTGAAAGGAAGGTTCAGGCTCACCCAGAGGCACCTGGGAAGAAAGGCCTGATGATCTGCTTCCAAAAAAATCAGCCATTGAAAACTGTGTAGAGCACAGTTCTACTCTGACACACATGGGTTCACCATGAGTCAGAATTGACTTGATGGCAACTGGTGGTGGTGGCCCCTGCCACTGACCTGCCCACACCCATGACTGCTTGCAGCACCGATGCTACATCTGTGACAGGAGCATGACCCTGCAACCACTGCTGCCCCAAAGCCAGTGCCTCTGCTGCTGCCCTTGCCAGATGTCATGGTTTGAATTATGTCCCCCCAAAAATGTGTGTATCAATTTGGCTAGACCATGATTCCTGGTACTGTGTGATTTTCCTGTATGTTGTAAACCTGCCTCTATGATGTTAATGAGGGAGGATGGGTGGCAGTTGTGTTAGTAAGGCAGGACCTGATCTACAAGACTCGATTGTGTCCTGAGGCAATCTCTTGAGATATAAAAGAAGTGAGCAGTAAGACAGGGGGACCTCATACCATCAAGAAAGCGGTGCCTGGAGCAGAGCGCGTCCTTTGGGCCGGGGTCCCTGTGCAGAGAAGCTCCTAGTCCAGGGGAACACTGAAGAGAAGAAGGATGACAGAGAGAAAAAGCCTTCCCCTGGAGCTGATGTCCTGAATTTGGACTTTTAGCCTGCTTTGACTATGAGGAAATAAACTTCTCTTCATTAAAACCATCCACTTGTGGTATTTCTGTTACGGCAGCACTGGATAACTAGGACACCAGCAAAGTGGAATTTTTCCATAGTGCCTTTGCTCACTTCTGAATTGAAGTCTTGAGCAGGTAAATTTAAGCGACAAAGCCTAGTTCACAAGCCTGGCTTTAGTTGGGGAGCAGGTGTTCTGTTTTCTAGTTCTGTCTTTAAAGTGCCCTGAGCGTAGCAAAGGTGTTCACACCGGCTGGACAATAAGAAAACATTTCAGATGTCTTCTGCAGAGAGTTTCTTTCTTTGCATGAGGGAGGCTTCTTAGGTAGGCTATACACAGCTTCCGTACAACTCGAGAGAACTTCATCTGACAGTGTTTCACTCCCTGCAAAGGTGAGGGAGTGCTTTCTGCTCTCTGCTCTGTATCAGCTCTGTCTTACAGGGAATCAGATAGTGTTGGTCATTTCCCTCTTTGTTTCTACAAATGAGGGCCATAAAATGAATCCCAGAGCCTGCACATCCAACTACTTCATGCTGTGGCCTCACTGTAGACCTATGGTTCCATTCCTTTATTTCTCACCCCTTGTTTGCCAGGTTCTATGCTGGGAGCAATACTAAATCAGGCAGGGCTTCCTCTCTCACGGAGCTTGTGTTCTATACAGGAGATAAGCTAGAGAGAATGAAAAACATCCTAAGTTGAATTTGGGGTAAGAGAAACTTTTCAGGCCAATATTATTTCCTTGCCAATAACCTGCGTGCTTATCTCTGCCCGGAGCCTGGTGCCAGCACTGCTGTTTGTAGGTGCAGATTCTAAGGAGACATCTCAGGTCTGGTAGGCATCTGTCCCTCTCCACCCCAAGCCTCTCAGGGACAGAACTACTTTTGGGAGGAAGAAGAAGTGAGCAGGGGGAGGAGGATGAAAAGAGAAACGCCAAACCTCAGGATCAAGGCTTTTTTCAAAACCTGAGCGTGTCATCTTTACCCTCCATGTTGATAGTTACCGTCAAATTGACCCCAACTCATGATGACCCCATGTATGACAGAACAAAATGTTGCCTGGTCCTGAGCTATCTATATAATCATTCAGTGGCATCACTAGAAGGGTGCAGGGGGTGTGGACTGCTCCGGGTAACACTGTCAGAGGGGGTGACACCAAAATAACTGTCTACAAAATTTTTGTGTAGTGTTTCAACAGAAATTTATATCCCTGTAGTTATAACAACAAAAACATTTTTTGGAAGCCCAGCTTACATGTATCAATATACCTATAAGGCTAAAACTCTATGCTAATTTACTTCTTTGAACATTCTAATGCTAGAAGTATGTAGGTCAGAGCTGTCATTATTACCCAATGTCTTAAGCTGGGTTTTCTAGAGAAGCAAAACCTGTGTGTGTGTGTGTGTGTGTGTGTGTGTGTGTGTGTGTGTATGTGTGTGTGTATAACCAAACCCATTGAGTCGAATCAATTCGGACTCACAGAGACTCTTTAGGACAGGGTAGAACGCCCCCCCCACAGGGTTTCCAGGGAGCAGTTGGAGGATTTGAACTGCCGTTCTTTTGGTTAGCAGCCGTAGCTCTTAACCACTGCACCACCAGGGCTCCGTATATATATACAAGTATATATATAGAGAGAGATTTATCTCAAGGAAATGGCTCACACAGTTGTAGAGGCTGGCAACTCCCACGTGCGTGGGTTAGGCATCAGGCTGGAGGCTTCTCTTGACTCATGTAGCTTCAGGGCTGAAGAACCCAAGATTGGCAGGTCAGACAGCAAGCCACTGGCTCATGGGCTGCGGAAGCTGTTGAATCCAAGATTGGCAGGCAATATGGCAGGCCACTGGCTCATATCCCAAGAACTAGAGGTCAGATTGATGAAGAGCGGATGCAGGATCCAGAGTAAGCATGAGAGCTTTGCCAGAACATCCATGTATGTATATTGGATGCAGGCCTCACTCCCAAGGAAACTCCTCTTCCAGCTGATTGGCTGATCACATCAGATCACATCATGGAGGATGACTACATCACCGAATTACAATGATGCTTCAAATCACATGGTTTTTGTCTGCACATGCTAAAAGCACACGCTGTTGTTTTTGTTGCTGCAGATGTTTTTACAGTCACTGATTTTGTCAAATTTTCTGGTGTTTTAGCTACACTATTGTGGTAGTTAGTATTTGTGAATCTATATCAATAACATTTTTTAGAATGAAGTAGTAATTAAAGGAAAAGTAGAAAAATCAAAAAAGGCTTCTGATCAATTATTAATAATATTTTAACTAATAACGTTGTAATTCAATGTAGAAAGATTTTGCAGAATAATTTTGTTGTTAGTATTCATATAATTTAAGAAATATTACATTTATGCAATTTACAACTATATTTATCACATATCATTCTATGATTAAAATCGATCGTAAACATTACTAAGGATTCTGTAGGGTCTGGTACGGGAGGACGTCCATGGCGGGAGGTTGCACCATGATTTACCGCATGGGGTGATACCAACTCTGGTGATGCCACTGTGATCATTGGTATGTTTGAGTCTATTGTTGCAGCTGCTGTGTACTTTGAGTGTCTTCCAACCTAGTGGGCTCATCTTCCAGCACTATATCAGACAATGTTCTGTTAGAATCCATAGGGTTTTCATTGGCTAATTTTCAGTAGTAGATCGTCAGACCTTTCTTCCTAGTCTGTCTTAGTCTGGAAGCTCCACTGACCTGTCCACCATGGATGACCCTGCTGGTATTTGAAATACTGGAGGCATAGCTTCCAGCATCACAGCAACATGCAAACCACCACAGTATGACAAACTGACAGATGAATGGTTGTTACTCTCCGCAGTGCCTAGCAAAGAATCTGGCTCATAGGAGGTGCTCAATAAGTATGTCTTATAGTGAAGGAATCCTCTTTGAAAGTCTCATAGGAAACTGACTGTCTCTAACACTTTTCTGTAAACTATTCTAGCTTCCAAGGAACCAGTGGAGACAAGGAATAATCACAAGTGCCAACCGCAGTGAAACCTGGGAGTCACAGAGAAGGCAGAAGGCATACTTTCTAACTTTCCCAACTGCTACGTATTTTCACCTCTCCAGGCCTAGTTTTATTATCTGTAAATGTTGTCAATTTCTCACTCAAGCACCTTGCATTTGCTCTTGTACTTAAAGATTTAGAATTAACATTTACAAAGCACATCCATTCACGAACATTATCTTATTTTAATCCTACAGTCATCCTTTGAGGAGTCTCTTAGTATCATCCCCATTTTGTGGATAAAGTGACTGAGGTGTGGAGAGGTCAGCTAGCTTGTCAAGGTCATAGAACTTGAAAATGTCCATGGCTTTGGGACTCCAAGGCTAGGGCTGGCCGCTCTCCAGCCCCCAGGATGAGTCAGCCCCTCTGCAACTCTGTCTTCTCACTAATTTAGACAACACAGGCCAGTGAGTCAGTACTATAAGGGGGCTAAGGGCTGCCTTCTCCCATCTCCCCTTCCAGCAATGGAGCGGCTTGCCCACGTGCCTTCAGATGTTGTTTTTGTTAGGTGCCATTGAGTTGGTTCCGACTCATACGGACCCTATGTGCAATAGAACAAAACACTGCCTGGTCCTGCACCATCCTCACAGTCATGGCTATGTTAGAACCCATTGTTGTAGCCACTGTGTCAGTCCATCTTGTTGAGGGTCTTCTTCTTTTTCATTGACCCTCTACTTTGCCAAGTGTGATGTCCTTCTCCAGGGACTGGTCTCTCCTGGTAACATGTCTAAAATACATGAGACAAAGTCTCACCATCCTCCCTCCTAAGGAGCATTCTGGCTGCACTTGTTCCAAGACAGATTTGTTCGTTCTTCTGGCAGTCCATGCTATATTCAATATTCTTCACAAGCACCATAATTCAAAGGCATCAATTCTTTTTTGGTCTTCCTTATTCATTGTCCAGCTTTTGCATACATATGAGGCTATTGAAAATACCATGACCTGGGTTAGGTGCACCTTAGGCCTCAAGGTGACATCTTTGCTTTTTAACACTTCAAAGAGCTCTTTTGCAGCAGATTTGCCTGATGCAATATGTCATTTGATTTCTCAACTACTGCTTCCGTGGGCATTGATTGTAGAGCCAAGTAAAACGAAATCCTTGACAACGTCAATCTTTTCTCCATTTATCATGATGTTGCTTATTAGTCCAGTTGTGAGGATTTTTGTTTTCTTTATGTTGAGGTGTAATCCATACTGAAGGCTGTAGTCTTTGGTCTTCATCAATAAGTGCTCCAAGTCCTTGGCTTTCAGCAAGCGAGGTTGTGTCATCTGCATATCACAGGTTGTTACAGTCTTCCTCCAATCCTGATGCCACATTCTTCTTCATATAGTCCAGTTTCTCAGATTATTTGCTCAGCATACAGATTGAGTAAGTATGGTGAAAGAATACAACCCTAACGCATACCTTTCTTGATTTTAAACCACACAGTATTCCCTTGTTGTGTTCGAGTGACTGCCTCTTCAGTCTAAGTACAGGTTCCACATGAGCACAATTAAGTGTTCTGGAATTCCCATTCTTTGCAATGTTATCCATAATTTGTTATGATCCACACAGTCAAATGCCTGTGCATAGTTAATAAAACACAGGTAAATATCTTTCTGGTATGCTTAGCTTTCAGCCAAGATCCATCCGACATCAGCAATGATACCCCGGGTTCCATGTCCTCTTCTGAATCCGGCTTGAATTTCTGGAAGTTCCCTGTTGATGTACTATTGCAATTGTTTTTGAAGTATCTTAAGCAAAATGTTACTTGTGTGTGATATTAATGATATTGTTTGATAATTTCTGCATTCAGTTGGATCATCTTTCTTTGGATTGGACACAGATATGGATCTCTTCCAGTTGGTTGGCTAGGTGGCTGTCTTCCAAATTTCTTGGCATAGATGAGTGAGTGCTTTCAGAATTTGAAACATCAGTTTTATGAAACATCTCAATTGGTATTCCATCAATTCCTGGAGCCTTGTTTTTCACCAGTGCCTTCAGTACAGCTTGGACTTCTTCCTTCAATACCATCTGTTCTTGATCATATGCTACCTCCTGAAATGGTTGTACATTGACCAATTCTTTTTGGTACAGTGACTCGTGTATTCCTTCCATCTTCTTTAGATGTTTCCTGTATCATTCAGTTTTTTCTTCAGTTCTTTTAGCTTGAGAAATGCCAAGTGTGTTCTTCCCTTTTGGTTTCCTAACTCCAGATCTTTGCACATTTCATTATACTTTATTTTGTCTTCTGGAGCTGTCCTTTGAAATTTTCTGTTCAACTTTTTTACTTCATCATTTCTTCCATTCACTTTAGCTACTCTATGTTCAAGAACAAGTTTCAGAGTCTCTTCTGACATCCGTTTTTGTCTTTTCTTTCTTTCCTGTCTTTTTTAATGACCTGTTGCTTTCTTCATGTATGATCTCCTTGATGTCATCCCACAGATCATCTGGTCTTTGGTCATGAGTGTTCAGTGCATCAGATCTATTCTTGAGATGGTCTCTAAATTCAGGTAGGATATACTCAAGGTCATACTTTGGCTCTCGTGGACTTGTTTTAATTTTCTTCAGCTTCGACTTGAACCTCCACTGGTCTGTCAGTTTGTCATAAAGTGATGACTCGTGTTGGTGTGATGCTGGAAGCTCTGCCAGCAGTATTTCAAATGCCAGCAGGGTTACCCATGATGGACAGGTTTCAGTGGATCTTCCAGACTAAGACAGAATGGGAAGAAGGACCTGGTGATCTACTTCTGAAAAAAATCGGCCCATGAAAACCTTATGAATAGCAGTGGAACATTGCCTTCAGATATCACACAGTAAATCAACTGCTACATTAATTCCTGACCATCAACATTTTCCCCCAGGAGAAAGTCATAGTCAAGAAGACTGATGTCTCATTGATATTTTCAATTGCCCAAGGGAAGTGAGATGAATATAATCCCATTTGTCAAGGTGGAGAAGAGCTGGTCTGAAAGCAGCATGGATTACTTTAAGAAGATAACAGTTTATCACTCTCTGGACAAGAGAGAATGTGAAATTAGGACTAACCTCCTTTGTGAGTTGGTAAAAACATGGATCATCAAAGACAGTGTCTAGGGAAATAAGCAGCAAGTTCTCTGGCTTTATTCCTACTTGTTTTCTTCCCTAAGACTATGATTTTTATATACACACATCCACACAAACAAGACAAACTCCCTTCCACCAAGATATTGTTAACATTTGTTGAGGGTTGATGATTGCCAGCCACTATAGTAGGTGTTTTGTATTTATTATCCAACAGCTTTATGAGGTAAGTGTTACTTGGTTGTTGTTGTTAGGTGCTGCCGAGTTTTTCACTCATAGCGATCCCATGTGACAGAGTAGAGCTGCCCCATAGCGTTTTCCAGGCTGTAATCTTTATGAGAGCAATTGCCAGGTCTTCATCCTGCAGAGCCGCTGGGTAGGTTGGACTTATCAACCTTTCAGTTAGTAGCCGACCCCTTAACCATTGCGCCACCAGGGCTCTTTAAGTGTTACTATTAGCACTATTTTACAGATGTGGAAACTGAGGCTTAGAGAGGTTTCATGACTTGCCCAAGGTCATCCAGCTAGTAAAGGGAGAAATCAGATCCAGGCAAGCTGACTCCAGAGTCTGCACTCAGCTACCACCTAGTACCTGCAGGTTGAACCAGTTGCCATGGAGTTGATTCTGACCCACGACGACCCCTTGTTTGTCAGAGTAGAACTGTGCTACATAGGGCTTTCAGTGCCTAATATTTGGGAAGTAAATTGCCAGGCATTTCTTTCAAGGTGTCTCTAGGTGGACTCGAACTGCCAGCCTTTTAGTTAGCAGCCAAGCATGTTAACCATTTGCACCACCCAGGGACTAATCTGCAGGTTACTTAGACCAAAAAGTCGTCCGGACAGCCTTGCTTAGGGAGCATCATGCCTTCCTTCTCTCCACTAGTCCTTCCTTGGTCATCCCCTTAGGGCCCTGCTGATCCCAGCGGGGATGGGGTGGGGGAGGTAGGAGGAGCAGGGGTATGCCCTCTACTGCTTGTGGAGACTGAGCCAAGGCTGAGGGGCTGGACTGCCTGAGCAGGGGTCTGGGCAGCTGAGGCTGAGGGAGGGGTGGGGAGTGGGCACATGGAAGGCTCTGGGCTGCTCTTGGTTGCTGCCATGCACAAATGTCCAGTGGAGGAGGGGTGAGATCAGTGTAGTGGATTGAATTATGTCCCCCAAAAACTGTGTGTGTCAATTTGGCCAGGCCGTGATTCCTGCCTCTATGATGTTAATGAGGGAGGATGGGCGACAGTTGTGTTAGTAAGGCAGGACTCAGTCTACAAGATTGGATTGTATCCTGAGGCAATATCTTGAGATATAAAAGACAGAAGTGAGCAGAGAGACGGGGGTGGGAGGAATGAGGGTGCGGGTAGAGAACCTCATACCATCAAGAAAGCAGTGCCAGGAGCAGAGAGCGCGTCCTTTGGACAGGGGTCCCTGCGCCGAGAAGCTCTAGTCCGGGGGAACACTGATGAGAAGGCCGACAGAGAGAGAAAGACTTCCCCTGGAGCTGACACCCTGAATTTGGACTTTTAGCCTACTTGGACTGTGAGGAAATAAACTTCTCTTCGTTACAACCATCCACTTGTGGTACTTCTGTTATAGCAGCACTAGATGACTAAGACAATCAGTGACAGTCTTCAGCCACTCAGAACCAGGACATTCAGAGTGTCCAGTCACAGGACAGCCTGCTTGGGCTGCTCAGAGTCCAAGAAAATGCCACGGCTCTGGATTAGGAAGCCCTGGGGACCTCACATGTGTCAGAGGAGAACTGTGCTCCATAAGGTTTTTTTTTGGTTTATAAAATGTAATTTTATTTTATGTTACTCTGCTGTTACATAGGGTATAACATTTTCACAAGGCTTTTTTGGGACTACAGTTGATGATTAGCAACACACAATAGTGGTCCAACTCTCTAAATAACAATCACTAGACAAACTGGACGCCTTCTCACATGTGCACAAATCTGCATGGAAAAGTACTGAAGTTTTAGACTTGGACTTGTATACTTTATTTGCCTTTCTAGTGTATTAAGAAATGACATGCATTTTAATTGCCAAAAGTAATGCTTGTATTCTGGCGGCAACATGCTACTCTGATTACATAGTAAAGTGAATACCAGAACTACAAAGGCAGGAGTGTAAGTGAATTTTTATTGGGAAGGGAAGTTGTCAACTTAAACAGCAGCAAATGAAGAGTGAACAAGGAAACTCCCTTTTGTCACGGATATACATGACCTCCATAATATATTATATAGGAGGCATTTCAGTGTGTGACCCCCAAGCCAGAATGTCAAATGCTTTTTTCCATTCAATCTAATACTTCTGGATTCCCACTAAAAAGGAACATATTAAGAGCATGGAAAGGTTGCTTACTGAAAGGAAACCCCCAAAGAAGAGTAAGGGAAGGAATGTAGAAATTAAGAAGTTATGCAGAACACTCTTTAATTGTAATTAACTACATTTTCATATCTTCACAGTAATACAAAACACAGTCACTTGCAGAACTGGTTCAGATTACTTAAATACCAAATACGTTTTAGTCCTCTAGGTAAGTGTTGGGAAGTTACTTATGTTTATATGAAATGAAGCTATTAATACTTTTCTACAGCAGTAACTGCACACCAGGAAGGCCAAGACAAACACAAATCAAGGAATGGAGTTTTCCCAAAGCTGCAGTGTGAAAAGGCTATCAACGGTTGATTCCATACATATGAATGGGCTTCTCTGCTATAGGAAATCCAAGTGGAAGAAGGAATGGAGATGTGTAAAAAGGTTTCTTGAGGGGGAGAAGGATGACACCCTGGAAGCATTTAGTTTTCTGCTTCTGCTGCATCACACTCTTCTCCTGCGCTGCCTGATGTCCACAATGTTAGGTTGTCTCTAAGCAACTGCATGATGAGGGTGCTGTCTTTGTATGAGTCTTCATTCAGTGTATCAAGTTCTGCGATGGCCTCATCAAAAGCCGTTTTAGCCAGTGTACAGGCAAGCTCTGAGTTATTAAGGATCTCATAGTAAAATACAGAAAAGTTGAGAGCCAGCCCCAGACGTATTGGGTGTGTGGGTTGCATCTCCTTCTTGCTTGTATCAAATGCCTCTTGGTAAGCTCCTTGGGAATTATCTATTGTTTCTTTTGAGACTGAGGCAGCTTGGCTTCTTGTGTCCCTTGTCTCTTCAGCTTCTGCTTCCTGTGGCCTCTCGGCCCTTGGGCCTCACACCCGCATCTGCCCTACTGGGGCAAGTGTTTCAAAGCTCTGGAGCTCCACCTGTATAAGTGCCCGGAGGCACCCCACTCTGCCAGGAAGCCTCCTGCGCGCAGGCACTCAGCTCTCTCGCTCCGTGGGTTGGCTCCAGTGCCGTCTGGCACTGGTCTCTTGGTTCTGCTGCTGTTGGTTCTTTGCTGCTGCCGCTTCTCTGCTGCTGCCGCTTCTCTGCCACTGCCGGACGTCTATCCATTCACGGTTTTAAAACCACTTCCACATTTTAGGTATCTGTTAGAGCAGCACCCCACTCTCAGTACCAAATTCTGTCATAGTCATCTAGTGCTGCTATAACAGAAATACCACAAGTGGATGATTTTAACGAAGGGAAGTTTATTTCCTCACAGTTAAAGTAGGCTAAAAGTCCAAATTCAGGGCATCAGCTCCAGGGGAAGGCTTTTTCTCTCTATCAGCCTTCTTCTCATCGGTGTTCCCCCCGACTAGGAGCTTCTCGGTGCAGGGACCCTGGTCCAAAGGACGCAGTCTGCTCCTGGCACTGCTTTCTTGATGGTATGAGGTCCCCCCTCCATAAGGTTTTTAATGGCTGATTTTTCAGAAGTAGATCACCAGGCCTTTCTTCTGAGGCACCTTTGGGTGGGATTGAACCTCCAACCTCTATACCTCCTAGGTGCCAGCTGCTTCTCTAGGCCACTGTGACTTCAAAAACCCAAGAAACAATGTGCATGCCCCAGATCCTTAGAAAAGACAAGTCTTAGGGTCACATTTTGACCCTTTACTTCAAGCAGGGGCAGAAGCACCTCCCCCCGCCAGAGTAAAGAGCCCCAGGAGAGGGTCCTCACTCCAGTCCTGACCTCGGGCACACACTGCCGAAGCAAAGGTCACCCGGGGGCTGCAATTTCAATCCTCTTTGGTCAGAAGAAGCAAGTTTCCTAATTAATGCCACTTTGGATCTGGCAGAGATGGCTGTTCGTCTCAGGGCTGTTCGCCTGTGATGGAGGCTGGTAACATTTTGCGTTTGTCAGGGAGATATTTCACTGCTTCCCCATGGAGTGGGATGGAGACAGCCAGGAAATACGATTCTCTGGTTAAGGCAGAATAGGAGATGAGTCAGAAGTGCTGACTGAAGGGCTCCGTCCTTTCCAGCCCTTGTAGGGTCGGGGAAGGGGGTGAGGTGGGGACTGGGAGGGGCTGGGCTGACCTGGGAGACCCAGCAGAGACCTGTCATGAGGAATGGACTGTGAAGGGAAATGGTACGGGAGAGGAGGCAAGACGATTTTGTGTAGGCTTTCTAATGCAAAAGACTCATATCTATGTTGGTTACTAGACTTTCTTGGATAAGATACACAAGAAGGGAAGCAAACAGGAAGAAAAGCATTCTTTCTGCCATTTCCAGGGAGTGAAATGTCTGCCCTAAAAGCTTCCATTTCTACTTACCACAAGTCCACTCATTAACCATAAGGCTGAACTCAAAAGCGAAAAATGTTTTGAACCTCCAAACTAGATGACCCCGTGGCAGTTTGACTTTGTACATTCCTGACAAAGCAAAATTGTTGAAAATTGAAAAACATGACTCTCGTCTAAGATTTAGTACCCCATTAATGAGTGAACAGTAAGATAGTAACGTGGTTCAAAAAGCATTTTGAACAACTGGGTATTTAGAGGCATTTAAAAATGAATGTTAAAGTAAGATTTCTAGGCTAGAAACAAAACTGGTTAATATCCTGTAGGACAATTAAAAAAAAAAACATAATTTCTGGGGTTATCTTGTCTACTGGATAGAAACTATTTACATCTTTACCAGACCAGACCTATAGAGTGGCAAGTAACTTCATGGAGTCTAAGCTCTTAATTTCCACCACCTGTCTGTCAGTTTGTGGTACTGTGATGGCTTGCATGCTGCTGTGATGCTGGAAGCTATGCCATTAGTGTTTCAAATACCAGCAAGCTCACTCATGGTGGACAGGTTTCAATGGAGCTTCCAGACTAAGACAGACTAAAATGAAAGGCCTGGCAATATACTTCCAAAAATTAGCCATGGAAAACCCTATGGACCACAACAGAAAATTGTCTGATATAGTGCTGGAAGATGAGCCCCCTAGGTTGGAACGCACTCAAAATACACAGTGGCTGCAACAGTGGACTCAAGCATACATATCAAGATCGTAAAGATGGTGCAGGACCAGGCCATATCTCATTCTGTTGTACATGGGGTCGCTATGAGTCAGAGCCAACAGAACAGCAACCAACAACTAACAAAGCTCTTAATTAATAGTAAATAGTTGAGTCAAACAGAGTTACATTCCTCTAGGTAATTAAGTAATCCTCGGGTGGGCTCGTGGAACAATGCCCAATATGACATTGAAAGAATATGCGCTCCTCCTTTGGCTTTATTTTCAAGTTTTGGATTATTAGTCTTATTTTTTAACATCACAGTCATTGACACTCTTGTTTTTCCCACTAGCTCCTTGAGGGTAGGGGCTATGTCTTTGCCTCCTCACCGTGTGCACTGGTTTGTTGAACAGAACTGAGGAAAGAGCCCTGTGGTAGAGTGGATCAGGAGCAGCAGGCTTGTGTTTTAATTGTATCCGTGACCTTGACCAATGCTGTAAGTTTCCCAGGGCCTCTATATTCTCCAAGGTTCCTGGTGGCACAAATGATTTGAGCTGGACTCCTAACCTAAAAACAAGCAAACAAAGATTGGTGGCTTGAACCCACCCAACAGTGCCACGGAAGGAAGACCTGGTGATCTTCTTCTGTAAAGATTATAGCCAAGAAAACTCTGTGGAGCAGTTCTACTCTGTAATACATGGGGTTGCCATAAGTTAGAATCTACTTGACGGTAACAAGGTTGGTTTTGTTTTCTGGTCTCTGTATTATCATCTGTCAAACGGGAAGATTGCCTTTAAGTTCTGGGCACTGTGCCGTGCACTGTGAATAATGTCCAATTTTCGGGGTTGCTTCTAGCTCTAAGAAGCTTGGTTATAGTTTGATCTAATCATCCACACAAAGGAGCTACTTGATGCAAACACAAACATGCGATGAATGAATGAAAGAGCCTCTTTCAGGTACATGCAACCCATGAGGGCCTTTTCTCTTGCTCTTCTTGGAAGAGCCACCTTCAATTTCACATGAAGCCTGTGGCCCTGGCTCCTGTCTGAGAATGGACTGGGATGTGTTGTTTTGCAGTTTTGCAAGAGAGGGAACAGCTGCTGTCTCCTTCCAGAAGCGAGAGGCCCTGGGTCAGCAGGCCCCAGAGGGGAAGAACGTGGCATCCCAATCTGCCTTTGAAAAAGGAGCCAATTACCGTCTTATAATGTATTCATGAGACTCTCATTGCTGTTTTCAATTAATTTCTTGACAAACTCTGGCTGTTCCTTTTCTTGTTTTCCTTAGGACAGGAGGACTTCAAGTGATCCATTAAGAAAGCAAAAAATTATGTGCCCATTTGGGAGCTCTGGGGAGCTCTTGCTGAAATTAACTTGAGTGCTTTAGAGCGAGATTTACACGGCAGAATGGAGCCTGGGCTGCTCCTTTCGGCGGATGCTGCTGTGCTGCTGTGGATATTGCCACTGTTTTTCTTATCATGTGCAATGTCCCCAAAGGTCTTTGGATTCCTGCACAGCCTCAACTCAGTGTCCCTCTGTGCCCCTTGAGCCTTGCCATGGGGGCCCAACCACTTGACTTGGCCCTGGGTCTCACCAGCATGAGAGCAAATCCACCTACCTACCCCTAGCCTGGCCCCCCAGTTGTAAGCATTTACACGGTGTTTCAGAAAGAACATGTCTTCTGTCTCCTGTTTGGAAACCGTCTCCCAGACCTTTGCTGATGGAGCCCCGAAGGCCTCTGGTGTTCTCCACTCCCAGTGCCTGGCTTGGAGGCCCTACTGGGTGTTTCAGTGTGGAGCGTTGGGTGCCTCTCAGCTGTGCCATGTCCTTGGTTCCCCCAGGCTGCCTCACTTCCTCTCTAGACCCCTAAGGCTCAGCAGAGGACACCAAAAACCTCTTCCTAGTATCTCAACTATTTTTTGCTCGCTGCTAAGCACCTCTACTCTGGAAACCATCATAAAAACAATGGTTCTGCCTTCTGTGTTGTAAGCACTGTACTATTTAGGTGATTTAGGAAGGGAGACCTGGTGGCCCAGTGTTTAAGTGCTCAGCTACTAACTGAAAGGTCCGTAGTTCAAACCTACAAGCCATGCCACAGGAGAAAGATGTGGCAGTTTGCTTTCATGAAGATTTACAGCCTTGGAAGCCCTATGGGGCAATTCTACTCTGTCCTCTAGGGTCACTATGAGTCAGAATTGACTCGATGGCAACAGGTTTAGGAGGAGGAGACAGAGGCCAAGAGAAGTTAAGTAATTTGTCTAAGGACACCAGCTAATAAAACGGGGATTTGAGCTCAGTTCTAAATGACTCCATGTTCTTTTTTTTAAAAATTTTTTTATAGGCTTTGTGTTTTAGAACGATTTTAAGTTTACAGAAAAATTGTGCAGAAAGTACAGTTTCCATACCATGTTCTTTTTTATTTTTCTCTTTTCCTCCATTTTATAATTATTAATTATTTAAAAAACAAAAACAAACCCATTGCCATTGAGTCGATTCTGACTCAGAGTGATCCTACTGGACAGAGTAGAACTGCCCCATAGGGTTTCCAAAGAGTGGCTGGTGGACTCGAACTGTGACCTTTTGGTTAGCAGCCAAACGCTTAACCACTGTGCCACCAGTAACATTTAATTGGCTTTCTATTACACAAGGAACACATGCTCAATTCAGAAAACTTAGACTATATAGAAAAGTGTTAAGAAGGGAAAACAAAACAAACAAAAAACTAGCAAATAAACGAGCTAAGGTCATTAAGAATTTCATTTTGCCAAGATAAAATGTTAACATTTTAGTATCTTCCTTTTCAATCTTCTTTTCTCTGGACACACATACACACAAATGCAAAATGGAATCATGTTGTACATTATTTTTTATTTGCAACTTTATTTGCTTAGCAATATGTTAATATTTCCCCACACCAATAAATGATCTTCAATCCCATACTCATTAACTCTCTTGTCCAAGGTATGTTCTACCCAACTTCATTTTTTTCCATATCCAGTCACATGTCTCTTTTCTGGGCTGCTTCCCAGGGGACTCTTATGTCCTTTCCAGCAGATTGAGCTAGTTTGTGCCCAAGGGTCCTGCTCTACAGGGACATTAAAGAAAAAAAAAACCAACCCAAAATCTGCCTTCTAGTTGATTCCGACCCATAGTGACCCTATGTGTATCAGAGTAGAACTGTAATTATAGGGTTTTCAATGGCTGATTTTTTGGAAGTAGATTGCCAGGGCTTTCTTCTGAGGCACCTCTGGGTGGACTCAAACTTCCAGCCTTTCAGTTAGAAGCCTAGCACATTAACCCTTTGCACAACCCAGGGACTCCTTGCAGGAGACATCTACCCCCTTTTTTCCATGAATCTGCCAAATTCTATTCAGGGTGAGTCTGTTATCTTGCTCAAAGCCCATCCTAGGGAGAGAGAGAGGGAGAGAGACCACCCATCCCTGACTAGTGTCCTTCCTAGAAGGGCTCTCTCAAAGGCAGTGTGGCTCCCTTCACTCCATGGTCAATTTAGAACCAGAAGGGCATGTGCAGAGGATGATGCACATCCCTGTTAGAGTGGCTGACCCCTTGCGGCCTCCTCAATCTGTGTTTCCTGAAGGGAATTGGTCATTGGTCCTTGGGAAACAGTTCTAAAAGTGAATGTCCATGAGCGCTGGAGGGAATCACTGACCTGGATGCCTGAAGGCCTTATTTCGCTCAGAGGTGAGAAGAACCACTTTGAGAGGGTAAACATTAACCGAGGAAAAATGAAGAGTATTTCGTCGTCTAGGGGAAAGCCTCTGAGCCTATAGGAATGAATTTGGCCCGGAAAGAACGTGTGTCTGTGCCACATGGCCTCTGCCCAGGAGGGCCATGGTAGGGTAACTTCCATAGACAGGATTAGCGTCTCAGGAGACAGGTTCCCTGGCAACCTTTCCAGGTCTCTTTGCCAAAGGGTAAAAAAAAAAGCAGTTTATTCCATAAACCACCAGGGATGGGGAAAGCACTGATGAATCATAACCCCATTTCCATCACCAATAATCCACAGCTCTCAAAGGAAAAACTGATTCCAACTGGGTGACCTGAGGTAGAAGGCTAAATGCATTGCTAGGGTTCATTTCTGTGATCAGAAACAAAAACAAAGCTGGGCCTCCCACCAGGAGCTGAAACTCTCTTGATCCTGGCCTGTGGTTTTTGCCTCATTGATATTTTCCAGTGTAAATGAATTACTGCTGACTAGAGTCCCCTGGTTAGAAAATACATGGCATGTATGCCAACACTTTCCATCCTGCACTCGTGGCAGACATCATGAATCCATGTGGTACCCTTTCCCAGTGAGCTCAGAGATGGCTTCAGACTCAGTCTCAACACATTTCTCTGGCAGCCATACTAATCAATCAGCTTTGGCCCATGGAATGAAACCCTTTGCTTTCCTGAATTAGTTTGTAATCATAGGCAGCAACTGTACAACAAACCTCCACTGGATTGCATACTTAGGAGGTCCTCACTTTCTCTTTTTTCCATCAAGAATAAGAGCAGGAAGTGGTTGGGTGAGGTGGAGGAAGTTGGGTTAAAGAGAACCAAGGACTCTTTTTCTGATTCCGCCATCTTCTGATTGAAGACTAGATGTGTGTGTTCACATTACCACAAGCAGTCTCTTCTCCCGTCTGTTTCTAGTCCAGCCCCAGGACTCTTTCTGCCTCTAGTCAGAGCAGCTTGGAGTGGGGGCCGAGGTGCCCTTCTTCCTGAGGACAAGAAAGGGCAGAGCCCTGTTCCTGGTACCATGAGGCTCACTCATGCCCTCAGATCACATAACGAACCCAGGCCATGTGGAGAGGCTCAGGTTGCACTTCCCAAGACTTTCTTACCTTAAAGAATCCGGCTGTGCCACTCACTTGTCCCTGCCACCCTCTCTCCTCAAGAAAAGACACATTTACTCACTAAATCTTGTGTGCGTGGTGGGGGGTGGGGTGGGGGGTGGGTGAGAAGTAGCAAATGTCCATGTGCTGAAGAGAGTTCCGGATCTGGCAACAAGTGGATGATTTGTTTTGAATTTAATTGCTTTTATTCATGTAAATGAAATATTTCAAAAATTCCAAAGTCTATAAGTCTGATAAGAGAATATTATTAAAACAATCACCCTCACACTCTTCATCCAGTTTAAGAAATTGAAGGATTACTCCTTAATGAGAAGAAGAGAGCGATGCAGTCCCTGAACTGGGCCAGGGGCTCCCGGGAACTCTGCAGGAGGATGTAGCTGACTTATTTTAGAGGGAAATTGGCCAGCGCAGATGGATTACCCAGCACGAAGCTTCAGGCTGTCAGTATTCCCATGGCAGCTTCTGTTATTGCCTTGTTCAGTCAACACCGGGGGAAGCTGCATCCCCGTCATGCCGGTGAGACCCCTGACTCTGCGTCCATACTGGCCGCTGTCTGCCCCCGGCGCCTCATTAATGTGGTGTTCAGACCTCCTTGTTTTTTTTCCCCCAAGTCTTTACATGGCTCAACCTGTGTGAGAGATTATGGAGCTCAGCAGCTCTGTGGCTGGCAAACCACAATTTGCTTCCTCATGGCAACTTGCAGGCTGTTATCTTCACCGTAAATCTTTAGAGTATGTAATAGGGAAGCACAGATTTAAAAAAACAACAACAAAAAATCGATTGCTGTTGAGGTGATTCTGACTCATGAACATCCAAGTAGAGCTATGCTCCATACAGTTTTCAATGGCTGATTGTTTGGAAGTAGATTGCCAGGCCTTTCTTCTGAGGCATCCTGGGTGGACTCAACGTCCAACCTTTCACTTAGCAGCCAAGTGTGTTAACCATTTGCACCATCCAGGGCCTGGGTTATCTTTCAGAGGCTGAACACACTGAGTGGCTCATGCCCTCACCAGGGTTAGTAACTTTGCTCTACAGTTGGGTAGCCCGGGACATTGTTCCCATTTGCAAGCACAAAAGCTGCCCTTGAAGAAGCTGTGTCACAATAATTATCAGTGTAAGGACCATCCAGATGTTGTACACTAAATATCTCTCATCATGAGTCCACCTCAAAAGCAAACTTGACTATGCCCTTCTCCTGCTCAAAACCCTTCAGGGCTCCCCATTGCCTATAAATTAAAAGTCCAAGTTTGGGTACTTGACCTCCCACAAGCTCCTGCCTGCAATCTTGTCTCTCATTCCTTCCTGCATTAATTTTTTGCCCAAGACATTGGCCTGGGCTGATCCCTGCACCCCCTCCCCACAATAGGCTTGGCTCATTTCCAGAATGCTTTTCCACTCCCCCACCACCTCTCAATCTGCCTAACTCTCATCACCCACTAACAACGTGCTCTGAGAGGCCCTGTGGGTAGCTCTGTTGTGGAGGAAGCATAATGCTCTGTTCGGGTGGCTGTCTCTTGAGCACAAAGCCTAAGTCTTACTTTTCACTCTAGGTTTCTTGTCCTGAGCACAGTGCCTGTCATAATAAACCAAAAACCAGTTGCACTGAGTCGACTCTGACTCATGGTGAACCCATGTGTGTCAGAGTAAAACTGCGCTCCATGGAGTTTTCAATGTTTGTGAATCTTTTGAAAATAGATTGCCGGGCCTTTCTTCCAAGGTGACTTTGAGTGGACTTGAACCTCCAATCTTTTGGTTAACAGTGGAGTCTGTTAACCATTTCCATCACCCAGGGACTACTGTCACATACCAATCCCTAGCAAATGTTCATCAGATGGGCCAAGGCCTTGCAGCCATCCCTCGGCTTTATGTCCTGCCTCCTCTTGAGGCTGTCATCTACCCTCTGTTGGAGCCCTGCTAGTTGATCCCCCAAGTCTCAGGGGCAGAATCGTCAGTGTTGCTTATTCATACACTTGAACAACAGGGCTGACCATCTGTCAGCTCTAGAGGTGCTCAGGAAACAAAAGTGTCACACTGATGGGAGAGGCATCTGGGAACACTGACAAGAAAATCCCTCAGGTCTCTGCAAGAGAAGCCGAGGGAGAAGTACGAGAGGAGCCCAGAGGAGGAAGTTACTGCTTGTCTCAGGTGGCTCTCTACCGGCCTCCTTCACTGGGTCTCCCTTCTCAACCTTCCCCAGGTCCCTTCTAAGCCCTTGGCCCATCAGCCTCCCCAAGTGATGTATGACACAGCAGGAATTGAATTCAAGAGCTGATTTCAAAATGTATGTTCTTTCCACTACCCTGTGTCCTACGCTCCACAAGAATATGTACTTCATGAGCTTATTAGGAGGATCGCATGAGATAATGCATGGACAGCATCTGGCACACAGTAGGTGCTCAGCTCAATAAATATTGTTATGAGTGACCAGGCTGGGGGTCCCTCCACCTCCTCTCCTATTTCCGGTGTATCTCCCAGTCCTTCTGGTCTCCTGCCTCCTCCACGTGGAGCTTGTTTCTGGAGGTTACAAATTGTTGGTGCTCCCACTTACAGATGAAGTTGCCGTCAGTGGAGACTAGATCCTGGGCCAGCTGTCAGAGTGCCTGGCTTGTCAGGCCAGAATATTAAAATGTTATTGATGGGCTGTGCTTCTGGGGTAGGGGTGGGGGAGTAGAGAGAGAGTTGTGTACGTATGTCAGCATGCTGAGGAGGTGCTATCCATCCGAAGTAGTGTTATGGGTTGAACTGTATCCCCCAAAATATGTGTTGGAATCCTAACCTCTATACCTGTGGATGTAATTCCATTTGGGAATAGGGTTTTCTTTGTTATATTAATGAGGCCATTATCAGTGCAGAGTGTCCTAAACCTAAGCACTTCTGAGTTATAAGGAGCAGCTTAGACACAGAGACAACCAGTCAAAACTGGGGGAGACAGATGTCACGTGGAGATTGCCAAGGAACCAAGGAATGGTAGGGCTGCAGAAGCTGAGACAAGGATCTTCCCTCAGAGCTGACAGAGAGAGACCCTCCCCCCAGAGCTGGTGTGCTGAACTTGGACTTTTAGGCTCATAAACTGTCAGAAAATAAATTTCTGTCCTTTAAAGCCATCTACTTGTGGTATTTCTGTTACAGCAGCGCTAGGTGACTAAGATAGGCCGGCAGAAGTATCTTGCTTCCCCAGCAGTCTTGCCTAGCTGCTGACCTCATTTATCATAATTCCAACCTCCATTTTCTTTTGAAATCTTACATGGACCCTTCCCAGGACTAGAAAAAGTATTCTTTTTCAAGAAACAGGGCATCTTAACTCCATAACTCTACTTGGCTAGTGCTGAGAGAGCATGGCCACGTAAAACAGTCCACTTATTGCCCACACATGTGACATTTCCACAAAGGCCCCTACCCTGCAAGATTTGTTACATTTAGGGTGGAAGTTCATTAGCAGGGGAAACTCCTACTGTTTAGGCCACAGAAGCTGGGAAGGAGCGAGGAGATGCCCAGTCACTGGGGGCATGTGGAACTATGAGGCCTAGTGGGATGGAGTTGTTTAAAGGGCCACTGTTGTGCACTGCACCTCCCCACTTGCCTTCAAATACCAAGAATGGAGAAGAGCTACTTCCTGAGCTTGGCCTTGCTGTGCCCACACCAGAGGCAACTAGTCACCAAGATGCCCCATTATCTTAATTTTAGCATTTGCCAGGCTTGGTGGGTCTGGGCTGGGTGGAGCAAGGGGAGACAGTGCCTTCCTTCTTTCTTATATTCCTTACAGGCATCAGCAACTGAGGAAAACCCAGAGTCCCTACCGTGGACGGGTGGGGACCTAGGCATCTTTGTTCCTATGCCCACTCTCCTGGCCTTAGCTAGGGGCCTGCCTACAGGAGGACTTGGAACCAACACACTCAAGGCCTTTGGTAAGCTGGTCATTTCTTTTAGTTGCCCCCATCCTCTCTGCCCTCTCGTGGACCTGCCATGATTGCTGGCTGAGGGTACCTGTGCAGTAGAATGCTCCTCCTGGCCTCTCAGCCCCTGGCGGAGGGTGGTAGGCTGCAGAGTGGGAGAGGGATGCCTACTGAGAGGTTCTGGCTTTGATTGCTGTCACTGACTCAGCCTCAGGCCTTTGCCCACTTGACCCAGCCCATCAGCCTAATGCTTCAGAGCCTCAGAGTGGCTGTTTGTACAGGTGGCAGGAGAGGATCAAGTAGGATGCCCCTCATCTCCCATTTGTATTAAAAGTTTGTATCCTGATAACCCGCATCTGAGAAACATAAACTTCCCACAGGGTCTACATCCCTCAGCTGAAGTCTAGGTTATTTGATCTTGATTTTAGAATATGCATTTAACCACAATTATGGCATTTCTATTGGCTGGTATTTTCCTGGGATGTTAGTGTTTTTATGCTCTGCTGAAGCTAAACAGTCAGCTTTCCTTTTGTCTGCTTTACATCTTAGGTTTCTGCCTGGGATTTCATGTGGAAAAAGATTCTGAAGCTAAAATTAGTTTGTAAATAACACCGTAAGGGGAGAGACACTCAGAGGGGCCCATGGAAGGCAGACAGCAGCACAGGGATGGTTCAGGAAGGTCTAACTCTAGGTGTGCTTCTTCCATGCCCATCTGACGAGGTTAACCCAGGTGTTTCTGAAGAGCCTTTGTCTCAGATATCCCCTGGGGTGGCCTCTGGGGCACTGCCTGGAGCCTTGCCTGAGGCAGATGCCTTACAAGACATTGTTGAATGTCCCTAGGACTCACACCCACCACCCATTTTTGCTTCTAGATGTATAACTGTACTTAAGTCCCAACGAGCTCCAAGAGGTGATGTACAAAGTGTGACCCAGGAAGAAGTACACTACACTCCAAAAGAACTGCTTGATTTTTCTAATATGTACAAACAGAAACTTGGGGAACATGCATGGGAATGGCTATTAAGGGTGTGAGATAATGGTGCAAGGAAAATAAAGTCTGATCAGTCTGAGTTTATTGATATGGGCCCACAAAGCACATATTCTTCATTCAGTATTTTAGCTCAAGAGGTTAGAACGGGATCTAATAGTTTCTTTGGTTGGTTCACTGAAGCATGGATTAAGCGGTGGCCTACATGAAATCAAGTTGAAATGCCAGACCTGCCTTGGTATACTGTAAAATAAGGTGTCCAAAGGTTTAGGGAAATTAGCATGTTAGAGTGGATTTATCATGTTGGACCCAAAGACCCACTTATGGTGTGGCCAGAGGACACACCTTTTACCACAACGGTGAGGAACAAATTTGTGAAGGGAGCCCCAGTATCCTTGAAGACTTCGGTGATTACTATTTCAGATTTGACTATGGGAACTGCTCTAACTGAATTAAGACACCTAACTACAATGAGGCTGATTGGATCCTGAGGTGGTAGGATGCAAGTGGTGGCACTTCATTGCCAAAGACAAGATGGATGTGCTAACTGTAAAAGACAGCAGAATCAAAGCAGTGTTAAGAATAATCTGACTCATATGGACTTATGGTGTTGGCTACTTAGTCGTGGTGTCCCTAGTAGTGAAGTAGATGGGGAATCTAATAAATGTTTACTTGATGTATACAAACAGAAGAATTCTAGGTCAAGTGAATGACAGTCTAACCCTAATTCCTAGAATAGAGAGTCACAGCCCCTCAATAAATTCCAAGACTTGAGCCAGTTTACAGACCCACAATCCTTTGAATGAAGGGGAGGCTGGGTCCAGTTGCGGAAGGACTCCATTACACTGCCAAGAATTTATTGTTAATCTTTCTCCCAACCTTCCCCAAACGGATATATGACCTTTTATGAGAGTGATTGTTCATTGGGGAAAAGGTAATAATCAGATTTTTCAGGGATTATTGGACACTAATTCTGAACTGACACTAATTCCAGGAGACCCAAAATGTCACTGTGGACCACCAGTCAGAGTGAGGAATATGGACGTCGAGTTCATCTCACACGGGGTCCAGTGGGTCCCTGAGCCCATCCTATAGTGATTTCCCCAGTTCCAGAATACATAATTGGAATAGACATACTCAGGAACCCGCACACTGGATTCCTAACGTGTGGAGTAAGGGCTATTGTGGTAGGAAAGGCCAAGTGGAAGACAAAACTGCTCCTACCTAGGAAAATAGTAAAACAAATGCAGTACTGCATTCCTGGAGGGATTTCAGAGACTAGGGGGATGCAAGGGTGGTGATTCCCACCACATTCCCATTCAACTCGCCTATTTGGCCTGTGCAAAAAAAAGAGGGATCTTGGAGAATGACAATGGATTATCGAAAACTTAACCAGGTGGTGACTCCAGTTGCAGCTTCTGCTCCAGATGTATTTTCACTGCTTGATCAAATTAACACATCTCCTGGTAGCTGGTATGCAGCTATTGATCTGGCTAATGCCTTTTTCTCCATACCTGTTTCAAAGGACCACCAGAAGCAGTTTGTCTTCAGCTGGCAAGCCCAGCAATACACCTTCACTATCTTACCTCAGGGGTATATCAACTCTCCAGCCCTATGTCATAATTTAGTCTGCAGGGATTTTGATCACCTTTCCTTTTAACAAGACATCACACTGTTCCATTACATTGATGACATTATGCTGACTGGACCTAGTAAGGAAGAAGTATCAATGACTCTAGACTTACTAGTAAGACATTTGCATGCTAGAGGGTGGGAAGTGAACCCAACAAAAATTCAGGCACCCTCCACCTCAGTGAAATTTTTAGGAGTCCAGTGGTGTGGAGCATGTTGAGATATTCCTTCTAAAGTGAAGGATAAGTTGTTGCATCTGGTCACTCACACAACTAAAAAGGAGGCACAATGCCTGGTGGGCCTCTTTGGATTTTGGAGGCAACATATACTTCATTTGGGTGTGCTACACTTACTTATTTATCAAGTGACTTGAAAAGCTGCTAGTTTTTTTTTTAATTGTACTTTAGATGAAGGTTTACAGAACAAACTAGTTTCTCATTAAACAGTTAGTACACATATTGTTTTATGACATTGGTTAACAACTCCATGATATGTCAACAATCTCCCTTCTTGACCTTGGGTTCCCTATTACCAACTTTCCTGTCCCCTCCTGCCTTCTAGTCCTTGTCCCTGGGCTGTTGTGCCCCTTTAGTCTCATTTTGTTTTATGGGCCTGTCTAATATTTGACTGAAGGGTGAACCTCAGGAGTGACTTCATTACTGAGCTAAAAGGGTGTCTGGGGGCCATACTCTTGGGGTTTCTCCAGTCTCTGTCAGGCCAGTAAGCCTGGTATTTCTTTTATTAGTTAGAATTTTGTTCTACATTTTTCTCCAGCTCTGTCCAGGACCCTGTATTGTGATACTTGTCAGAGAGATCAGTGGTGGTAGCCAGACACCATCTAGTCATACTGGACTCAGTCTGGTGGAGGCTGTGGTAGACGTGGTACATTAGTCCTTTGGACTAATCTTTCCCTTGTATCTTTAGTTTTCTTCATTCTCCCTTGCTCCCAACAAAGTAAGACCAGTGGAGTATCTTAGACGGCCACTTAGAAGCTTTTAAGACCCCAGATGCTACTCACCAAAGTCGACTGTAGAACATTTTCTTTCTTTTTTTTTTTTATGTTTAGGTTGTATCTTTTGTGTGTGTGTGTGTGCTTTAAGTGAAAGTTTACAGCTCAAGTTAGTTTCTCATACAAAAATTTATACACACATTGTTATGTGACCCTAGTTGCTCTCCCTATAATGTGACAGCACACTCCTCTTCTCTACTTCAGATTTCCCATGTCCATTCAGCCAGTTCCTGTCCTTTCCTGCCTTCTCATCTCACCTCTGGACAGGAGCTGCCCATTTAGTCTCATGTATCTACTTGAGCTAAGAAGCACACTCTTCATGAGTATCATTTTATGTTTTAAAGTCCAGTCTAATCTTTGTCTGAAGAGTTGGCTTTGGGAATGGTTTTAGTTGTGGGCTAACAGAGAGTCTGGGGGCCATGTCTTCTGGGGTCCCTCCAGTCTCATTCAGATCATTGAGTCTGGTCTTTTTATTAGAATTTGAGTTCTGCACCCTACTTTTCTCCTGCTCTGTCAGGGACTCTCTGCTGTGTTCCCAATGTCAGGGTGGTCATTGGTGGTAGCTGGGCACCATCTATTTCTTCTGGTCTCAGGCTGATGGAGTCTCTGGTTTATGTGGACCTTTCTGTCTCTTGGGCTAATATTTTCCTTGTGTCTTTGGTGTTCTTCATTCTCCTTTGCTCCAGGTGGGTTGGAAACAATTGATGCATCTTAGATGGCCACTCGCTGCTAACTTTTAAGACCCCAGATGCCACTCACCAAAGTGGGATGCAGAACATTTTCTTATTAAACTTTATTATGCCAATTGGCCTAGATGCCCCCTGAAAGCATGGTCCTGAGACCCCTGCCCCTGCTACTCTGTCCCTTGAAGAGTTTGGTTGTATTCAAGAAAGTTCTTAGCTTTTGGTTTAGTCCAGTTGTGCTGACTTCCCCTGTAGTGTGTGCTGTCCTTCCCTTCACCTAAGATAATTCTTGTCTATATCTAGTTAGTGAATTTCCCTCTCCCTCCCTCCTCACCCTTGTAACCATCAAAGAATGTTTTCTTCTGTGTTTAAACCTTTTCTTGAGTTCTTGTTATAATGATCTCATACAATATTTGTCCTTTTGCGACTAATTTCACTCAGCATAATGCCTTCCAGATTCATCCATGTCATGAGATGTTTCACAGACTCATCTTTGTTCTTTATCATTGCATAGTACTCTATCATGTGAATATACCATAATTTGTTTATCCATTCATCCATTGATGAGCACCTAGGTTGTTTCCATCTTTTTGCTATCGTGAACAGTGCTGCAATGAACATGGGTGTGCATATATCTATTCATGTGATGGCTCTTACTTCTCTAGGATGTATTGCATGGAGTGGGATTGCTGGGTCATATGGTACTTCTCTTTCTAGCTTTTTAAGGAAGCACCAAATGGATTTCCAAAGTGGTTGTACCATTTTACATTCCCACCAGTAGTGTGTAAGTGTTCCAGTCTCTCCATAACCTCTCCAACATTTATTATTTTGTGTTTTTGGGATTAATGCTAGCCTTGTTGGGATGAGATGGTATCTCATTGTAGATTTGATTTGCATTTCTCTCATGGCTAGTGATCGTGAGCATTTCTTCATGTATCTGTTAGCTGCCTGAGTGTCTTCTCTGGTGAAGTGTCTGTTCATATCTTTTGCCCATTTTTTAATTGGCTTATTTGTCTTTTTGTTTTAGAGATTTTGCAGTGTCTTGCAGATTTTATAGATTAGACCCTGAATGGATTTGTCATAGTCGAAGATTTTTTCCCACTCTGTAGGTTGTCTTTTTACTCTTTTGGTGAAGTCTTTTGATGAGCATAAGTGTTTGATTTTTAAGAGCTCCCAGTTATCTAGTTTCTCTTCTCGTATTTGTGCATTGTTAGCTGTGGTTTGTATTCTGTTTATGCCGTGTATTAGGGCTTCTAGCATTGTCCCTATTTTTTTTTTCCATGATATTCATCATTTTAGATTTTATGTTTAGGTCTTTGATCTATTTTGAGTTAGTTTTTGTGTATGGTAGAGGTAGAACTTTTTTTTTTTTTTTATAAACTATGTTATGCCAATTGAGCTGGATGTTCCCCGAGACCATGGTCCTCACAGCCCTCTGCCCAGCAATTTGGTCCCTCAGGGAGTTTGGATGTGTCTATGGAGCTTCCATGACCTTGCCTTGGACAAGTTGTGCTGGATTCCCCAGTATTGTGTACTGTCTTACGCTTCACTAAAGTTACCGCTTGTCTATTGTCTTTTTGGTGTTTTTCCATCCCCACCCCTACAGTCCCTCGTAACCATCAAAGACTGCTTCTTTTTGTGTGTAAACCTTTTCATGAGTTTTTACAGTAGTTGTCTCATACAATATTTGTCCTTTTGTGGTTGACTTATTTCACTCAGCATAATGTCCTCCACATTCATCCACGTGAAAAGCTGCTAGTTTTAAGTGGGGCTCAGAACAAGAGATGGCTCTGCAACAGGTTCAGGTTGCCATGCAAGACACCCTGCCACATGGCCATATGATCGGGCTTATCCAGTGGTTCTTGAAGTGTCAGTGGCAGATAGAGAGGCTGTTCGGAGTTTTTGGCGGGCCCTTATTGGTGAATCACAGTGCAGACCCTTGGGATTTTGGGAGCAAAGCCCTGCCATCCTCTGCAGATAACCACTCTCCTTCTGAGAAACAGCTTTTGCCTTGTTACTGGGCCTTAGTAGAGACTGAACGCTTAACCATGGGACACCAAGTCACCATGCAGCCTGAGCTGCCCAGCATGAACTGGGTGGTGTCTGACCCACAGAGTCATAAAGCTGGAGATGCGCAGCAGCACTCCAACATTAAATGAAAGTGATATATATGCGATTGGGCAGGAGCAGGACCTGAAGGCACAAGTAAGTTACGTGAGGAAGTGGCCCAAATGTCCATGGTCTCCACTCCCATCACATTACCTTCCATCTCCTAGTCTGCACCTATGGCCTCATGGGGAGTTCCTTATGATCAGTCGACTGAGGAAGAGAGAAGTTGTGCCTAGTTTACAGATGGTTCTGCACAATATGCAGGCACCACTTGGAAGTGGACAGCAGCAGCACTACAGCCCGTTTCTGAGAACTCCCTGAAGGACAAAAATGAAGGGAAATCCTCCCAATTGGCAGAACTTCGAGCAGTGCATCTGATTGTTCACTTTGCTTAGAAGGAGAAATGGCCAAATGTGTGATTGTATACTGATTAATGGGCAATGGAAAATGGTTTGGCTGGATGGTCAGAGACTTGGAAGGAATGTGATTGGAAAACTGGTGACAAGGAGGTATGGGGAAGAGGTATGTGGCTAGGCTTCTCGAATAGGTCAAAGAAGTGAAGGTATTTGTGTCTCATGTGAATGCTCACCAAAGGGTAACCTCAACAGAGGAGAATTTTAACAATCAAGTGGATAGAATGACGCAGTCTGTGGAAACTAGTCATCCTCTTTCACTAGCCACTTCTGTCATTGCACAATGGGATCATGAACAAAGTGGCCATGGTGGCAGGGATGAGGTTATGCATGGGCTCAGCAACATGGACTTCCACTCACCAAGGTTGACTTGAGGTTATGCATGGGCTCAGCAACGTAGACTTCCACTCACCAAGGCCGACTTGACTACAGTGCCCAATCTGCCAACCGCAGAGACCAACACTGTGTCCCCGATATGACACCATTCCTAGAGGTGGTCAGCCAGCAACCTGGTCTCAGGTTGATTACATCGGTCTGCTTCCATCATGGAAAGGGCAGCGTTTTCTTCTTACTGGGATAGGCACTTACTCTGGATATGGATTTGCCTTCCCTGCAGGCAATGCTTCTGCCAAAACTACCATCCGTGGACTTACAGAATGCCTTATTCACCGTCATGGTATCCCACTCAGCATTGCCTTGGATCAAGGGACTCACTTCACAGCAAATGAAGTGCAGCAGTGGACCCATGCTCATGGAATTCACTTGTCTTACCGTGTTCCCCATCATCCTGAAGCAGCTGGCTTGATAGAATGATGGAAAGGCTATCTTAAAACATAATTATGGTGCCAGCTAGGTGGCAATACCTTGCAGGGTTGGGGCAATGTTCTCCAGAAGGCTGTATATGCTCTAAAACAGCGTCTAATATATGGTGCTGTTTCTCCGATCGCCAGGATTCATGGGTCCAGGAATCAAGGGATGGAAATAGGAGTGGCACCACTCACTGTTACCCCTTGTGACCCATTCATAAAACGTTTGTTTCCTGTCCCCTCAACCCTATGCTCTGTGGCTCTAGAGGTCCTCTTTCCAAAGGGAGGAATGCTTCCACCAGGAGACGGTACACTGATTCCATTGAAGTAGAAGCTAAAAATGCCACCTGGCCGTTTTGTGCTTCTTATGCCTCTGGATCAACAGGCAAAGAAGGGAGTTACTGTATTGGCTGGTGTGATTGATCCTGATTACCAAGGGGAAATTGGACTGATACTACATAATGGAGGTAAGGAAAAGTATGTCCGGAATGCAGGAGATCTCTTAGGGCATCTCTTAGTATTACCATGCCCTGTGATTAAAACCAAAACCAAACCCATTGCCCGTGGGTCGATTCTGACTCATAGCGACCCTATAGGACAGAACAGAACTGCTCCATAGGGTTTCCAATGAGTGCCTGGTGGATTCGAACTGCCGACCTTTTGCAGCCATAGCTCTTAACCACTAAGCCACCAAGTTCTCCCCCGTGATTAAAGTCAATGGAAAACTACAGCAACCCAATTCCGACATGACTACTAATGGCCCAGATCCTTCAGGAATGAAGGTTTGGGTCACCCCACTCCTAGTACTTGGCTTACACTTGGCTTTTCCTACCATAATAGCCCTTACTCCACACATCAGGAATCCAGTGTAGGGTTTTTGCCTGTTGCTAAGTATGTCTATTCCAATTATGCATTCTGGACCTGGAGAAATCACTGCAGGATGGGTTCAGGGACCCAGCGGATCCACTGTGAGATGGACCTGAGCTAAGACTCCATTAATAACCTGACCTCCATACATCCCTACTCTGACTGGTAGGCCACAGGGACATTTTGGGTCTCCTGGAATTAGTGTTAATTCAGAGCCAGTGTCTGGTAATCCCAGAAAATCTGATTATTTTCTCTTCCCCAGTGCATAGGCACTCTCATAAAAAGCTGTAGATCCCTTTGGGGAAGGTTGGGAGAAAGATAAATAGTATAAATTTTTGTCGGTGCATTGCGTTTCTTCCTCAAGGGGACCCAGCCTCCCCTTCATTCAAGGGATTGTGGGTCTGTAAACTGGCTCAAGTCTTGGAATTGATTGAGGGACTGTGACTCTCTATTCTGACGATTCAAGTTAGACTGCAGTTCACTTGACCTAGAATTCTTCTGCTTGTATAGATCAAGTAAATATTTAGTAGATTTCCCATCTATTTCACTCATAGAGACACCATGAGTAAGCAGCCAATGCCATAAGTCCGTATGAGTCAGATTTTTCTGATTACTGCTATGACTTCGCTGTCTATTACAGTAACCACACCCACCTTGTCATGCTGACAAAGTGCCACCACTTGGTCCCTACCACCTTGGGGTCCAATCAGCCCCATTTTAGTTAGGTGTCTTAATTCAGTTAGGGTGGTTCCCACTGTCAAATCTGACTTACATAAAATAGTTAAGTCTTCAAGGATACTGGGGCTCCCTTCACAAATTTGTTCCTCACCGTTGGGGTAAAAAGTGTATCCTCTGGCCACTCCATCAGTGGGTCTTTGGGTCCAACCTGATAAACCCACTCTAACATGCCAATTTCCTTAAGCCTTTGGATGTCTTCTCCTATAATATACCGAGGCAGGTCTGACATTTCAACTTGATTTTGTGTAGGCCATTGCTTAATCCATTTTTCAGTGAACCAACCAAAGAAACTATTAGATTCTTTTCTAACCTCTTGAGCTGAAACATTGAATGATGAATCAATAAACTCAGACTGATCCAGCTTTATGTTCCTTGCACCATTAATAGCCATTCCCACACATATTCACCAGGTTTCTGCTTGTATATATTAGAAAAACCAAGCAGTTGTTTTGGAGTGTAGTGTACCTCCTCCTGAGTCACACTTTTAACATCACCTCTTGGGGCTCGCTGGGACTAAAGTCTAGTTATAGGTCTAGAAGCAAAAATGGGTGGTGGGTGTGGGTCCTGGGGAGATTCAGCAATGTCTTGTAAGCCCTCTGCCTCAGGCAAGGCTCCAGGCAAGGCCCCAGGCAAGGCCCCAGGTGATATGTGAGACAAAGACTCTTCAGGCACAGCTGGGTTAATATTATTAGGTGGGGGTGGAAGGGATAATGGTTTTGCCACGAGGGTGGTTTAGCAGACAAAGACAGAGTAATCTACCCCAAGAGTAGGGCCCTAAACATCCTTTAAACTCAGTACTGCAGTCACTCCTGATGTTCACCCTTCAGCCAAAGATTAGACAGGCCCATAAAACAAAACGAGACTAAATGGGCACACCAGCCTAGGGGCAAGGACGAGAAGGCAGGAGGGGACAGGAAAGCTGGTAATGGGGAACACAAGGTCAAGAAGGGGAGAGTGTTGACATGTCATGGGGTTGGCAACCAATGTCACAAAACAATATGTGTATTAATTGTTTGGTGAGAAACTAATTTGCTCTGTAAACCTTCATCTAAAGTACACACACACAAAAAAAGATGAAGTAGTTTGTTCAGATGGGAGTAAGAGGGCTGGTTTGTTGGCAGGAGTGATTCAACTGAATTTAGGTGCTCAGTGTCCCAGCTTCCTGATTATCTGCCTGCATGTACCCATCCCAGATTTCAAGATCCCATTTCTTCCCAATCAATGCTCTCACTTTAACTTTAGATACCATTCGAGATTGGGAATTTAGTTAGCATTGTAATTCTGAGTTTGGTTTTCGGCAATATCAGCTCTGTTACTACAAAAAGTAAGATTTTCTTTCAGGGCACAAGTGGCAACTTTCAGGTCTTTTGTGTGGCGCGTGAGCTGTAACTCTGAAGCCCTGAGCTCATCTCTTTCTTTCACCACTTTTTCTAGTGAAAGCAGGACCTACCAACCAGCTTCCTTATACTTCTCATTCTGACAAAATTATAGAAAGGTAGCAAATATGCAATCACCCAGAGCTTTGTTTCTCACAAATATTGGATCTATTGGTGGTGGTATTTCGCATATTTCTATTGTTACTTCATGCCATGGCTTGGCAGTGCCCTCTTTACTATTGGAGGCAGAATCATTAGTGCCTTTAAGACTAGCCTGACTTGTGTGGTTGCAGGGGATGATGAACACAAAATTGGTAGGTCTGGTGGAAGGCTGCTGGCTCACGGGGTTTTGGGAGTTGAGGAACCCCAAGATCTGTAGGTCAGGTGGCAAGCTGCTGGCTCTCGTCCCGAGAACCGGAGGTCAGAGGATAATGAGTCAGATGCAGGATTCAGAGAGAGCTTTGCCAGAACATCCATATATATTGGTTGCAGGCCACATCCCCATGGAAACTGATTGGCTTTCAACTGATTGGCTGCTCACATCAGATCACAAAATGGAGGATGATTACATCATAACTGCCAAACTACTGAGAATCACGACCTAGCCAAATTGACACATAACCTTAACCATCACAAGCTCTTTCTGGAATGTTAACTCCAGGGCTAAGGGTAGCAGGAAGGTCTGGCCAACCTGAGTTTATCAATCTTTATGGAGTACGGGACGAGCACTGGACCTAGACAGACATCTGTATTCAGTGCTGTGAGACCTGGGACAAGTCTCTCCATCCTTCTGGGTTTCGCCTTCCTCGTCTGTAAAAGGGGATAGTCACATTCACTCTCGGCATCCTCTGGAGGATGACATGAGGAAGGGGAAAGTGCTTCACAGTCTGGGAAGTGTGGTAAGAATGCAAGGTTCATTATTCTTGTTGCTTTGGAAGGAGACTCAAAACCTAGTCTGGGAACAGGTGAGGGCTTTGATGGGCAGAATCTAAGGGAGAGGCTGACTCATGAAGGGTGAGCAGTGATGAAGGATGTCCCCTCTCAGGACTGAGCCTTCCTTATTGTTCACATGGAGTGTTTGGGTTTTGCCAGTGTTTCTCAAAGTGGTCCACTCCCCAAGGAGCTTGCCAAATGCAGATTCCAGTCACCTGCGAGGTCTGGTGATTTGTGCTCCCAGGGATGTGTTCGGCACATCTAGCTCTAATCTGTCAAGCTGCAGCTCTCTCGGTCCTGGGGCGTGTGATTGCATGTGTGTTTATGAGTGCATATTCTCGAATGTGCACATGTTCGAGCACCTCCTACGGGGCCGGTCTGTTAGAGGCATCAGGACTGTGAGTGACACTGTGCCTATCTGTACCGTGGGTAGCTTTGCACATCTTTGTTTTTCCCTTGCAGTTGCCTGTTGGCGGTGAGAGCTGCAACAGACCCACCAGCACCTGAGGGAGGGAAGGGTGAAAAGTGGAAGTGATCGCCCAGAGTCTAGGTTGGGAAAGGCTGAGGGCTTCGATAGGAAGAGTCTGAAGGAGACGCTGGCTCAGGAAGGGTTACCTTCTCTACACGGTCTGAAAGCTGCCTGCTGGCTCATCCAGGGGAGAGAGAGCACTCGTCAGCAGATGAAGGAGCTTGGATCCCCAGATGCGTGGGATGAGGACATTTTGGTCTGCTCCTGAAGCTGGCGGCTGTTGGAGATAGAGCCAGGATTCTCTCTGTGGGCAGGGGCCAAAGTTTCCCCTGACATACAACATTTATATCAGTATGCTTTTGGCTATAAGAAATAGAAAGCCCCAACATAAAGTAGCTTAACATGTAGTCAAATCATGGCTCAAGGATGTCACCAAGGATCCAGGCTCTTTTCATCTTGCTGCTCTGTCATCCTGAGCATTGGCTTTTTCCTAAGGCTGGTTCTTCTTCATGGTCTCCTCATCATGGTGTAGGGGGCTATTGGGGCTACGTGCTTCCTAGTTTCATCTAACTGGAAAAAGAAACCGCTCTCCCAAGCATGGACTACAAGTCCTTTCCTTCAAGCTGATTGGGTCAACTTAGGTCATGGTCTATCCTTGGATCAATATCAGTTATCAGGTGAATGTCGTGGTGGATTGACTTTGATCAAGGATCAGCCCTAGTGCTAGGAATATGAGCTAGTGCTCAAGTGAGTCACATGGAGACTCTGAACAAAATTGAGTTTCTCTTAGGAGGAAAGATGTGGGAATGGTTCCCTAAAGCAATGTTTTTCAAACTGTGGGTTGAGATCCATCAGTAGATCATGAAATCAGTTTAGAACAGGGGTCAGCAAACTATGGCCCATGGGCCAAATCTGGCCCACCACCTATTTTTGTAAATAAAATTTTATTGGAACACAGCCACATCGATTTGTCTCCTATTGTCTAAAGCAGCTTTCCCACTACAACTGCAGAGTTGAGTAATTGCGACAGAAACTACATAGTCCTCAAAGCCTAAAATATTTACTATCGTTACCTTTACGGGAAAAGTTTTCTGATCCTTGGTTTAGAGAGCTGTGACCAGCATTAAAAAATGAAACTGTCTAGACTAGAGCAGAAAATAACAGAGTACACTGTTTGTTAAGTATTACTTCATAAGGATAAGTATTACTTCATAAGCTCTTTCTTTGAAGAACAGTTTTATATAAACATACATTCCTGCTTGTGGGTGCTGGATTATAATTTATTTCTTGTGGTGGGACATGGTCAAAAAAATCAGAAAAACTGCGTTAGAGCATGATTCAGTTTTTGACATGTAAATAGCTTCTTAAGGAGGTCAATTTGTAACAGTGCTGTTTCTTAGGTTGGATATGATCTACATACGTGAGAGGGCAGGTGCTGAGAATAGATAACAAGAGCGGTCATGAAACAATTTTTTAAAATTGTGGTGCAAATATGTATAACAAAACATTTGTCATTTCAACATTTTTTACATGCACAGTTCAGTGACACCAATTATGTTTGAAATTTTTTTTCAGTAGTGACCTGGGAGTGCTGGGATATTAGGCAGAGGAGGAGCGGAGTCTGGCCAGAAGGAAGCTGGACTAGCCAAGGTCAGAAGAAGGAGGGTCCATGCTGGCAGAGTGGAAGCTGCTGGGTAGGGAGTCGGGAGTCCCAGCCCCAGATATAGGCACCACTACAACAAGCCAAGTAAGTCTCAGGGCCTCTCATTAAGATGAAGAGACTGCTGGAAGACCGCTAAGCCTCTGCCGGTTCTAACATTCTGTGATTTTCAGAGGGGTGTTCTGCCTATTCTTCTGTTGGAAAGCCAAAGGCCCATGGAGACCACTCACAGAGCAATCTAGAGGCAGGATTAGTGCTAAAGACCTAGCGATGGCCCTGGAGAGTCTTTCTATTCACCTCCTTCTGACCCTGAGTGCTTTTATGCCCAAGCTCCAACTAGAAAGAGGCTCACGCAGACTGGACTGGATGAGTACTTGCTGGGAGTATTGATGCCTGGGCTCTTTTCTCCTGAGAACTGTGCTGTGACCAGCACAAAGAGGAGGAAACCTTCTCTCCTGACTGCTTTCGGATGGGAGTCTGACCCACCACAAGTTGCCTTGTTTCTGGGCCTCTAGCTTTTATCACTTGCCCTCCTTGCCCTCTAGCTCTGGAGCATCTTCCTGCTGGGCTGGGAGCAATTAGACTTCTAGGAGGCTGGCTGGTCTGATTGTCTCCAAGACCTCCCTGTTGTCAGCAAGCAATGCCAGGGCTGTTTATGACTGTTGCCACTTCAAAGGCATTACTGGGTCCCATAGAAGGGGTGGCTTTGACATTTATAGGAAAACCAATGAGCTAATGAGCCAGAGAAGTTTCTGGTGCCTGGGAGATCCTTTTACGGGAAGAAGAAACCCATCCCAGATAGGAATGTCTAGCAATTTATTGGAAATATCCAGTGCAGGCAGAGGCACATACTAACCCTATGCTTCATTTTGATGAGAACTCAGGACCAGATAGGTAGAGGGCTCTGAATGTGGTTCTTGGAGAGGAGGCCCCAAGAATGCTGCCTCAGACAGGGGGCTTCTCTCAGCTCAGGTGGCTGGGGGACTGGGCTGTCCTTTCTGGAACTGGCCTCCAAGAATTGGAGGAAACAGTAAAGGTTAACTCACCCGGTGGTCTTCCAATATGTTCAAGCACAAGTCCTTTTAAAAAGTGAAGTCATGTAGAGCCCTGATATATAAGACAGCTAAAGACGGAGCAGCTCTGTTGGAGCAGTGGGCTAGTCCTTTGCTGGGCTTCACTAACTACTTGAGTTTCCCCTTTCCTCCAGGGCAGCCCCCAGGAACAGCATCTGAAAGCCTTTTATTTTGTTGTTGTTGTTAGCTGCTGAGTGGACCCTCAACTCATGGTGACCCCATGCATAACAGAATGAAACACTGCCAGGTCCTGCGCCATCCCCATAATTGGTTGGTTATGGGTCAGATGGTTAGGATTTTCCTTGGCTGATTTTTGAAAGTAGATCACCAGGCCTTTCTTCCTAGTCCACCTTAGTTTGGAAGCTCCGCTGAAACCTGTTTAACCTCATAGCAACACGCAAGCCTCCACTGATGGACAAGCGGTGGCTGCGCGTGAGGTGCATTGACTGGGGATTGAACGCAAGTCTCTTGCATGGAAGGTGAGAAGTCTACTGCTGAACCATGACTACCTCCCCCCTCTCCCCTCCCCCTTTTATTCTGTAGAGGAGGGAAATGGAGTCCAAAGACATTGAATGAATTCTTAGCTTGGGTTTCCCAGAAGGTAGGGCAAGAGGCAAAAGCTTGGGTGCTGGTGGTTTATTTGGGAGAAAAGGAAGAAGGCAATGCCAGTAAAGAATGTTTTCCAGGTTGGGGCTTGACTCTTCAAGGGTTTCCCAAGAAGTAGTCTTAGGCCTTCTAGGTTGAAGCATTTATCTGCTGGCTCCAGCCCCCCTGGTTGAGGGTCCCCGGGGTGGGCTGGGATCACTCCCTGTACTTCCAGGCTGTGCTGGTGGGTGTGCAGAGAAGGCCTTGGGCCATCAAGGGCAAGAAGTGGCCTTCTCCAGGTAGGACACTGTCAGCACAAGGTGAAATCTAAACTCATGTGGAACTTCCATCTCAGCTACTGCTGGAGTCAGAGATACTCCCAGGGAACATGACGTGGGGCACCAGCAGAGCCTGCTATGTGGGACTTATCCAAGGTCCCAGAAAGTTGATGACCTTTTTTTTAAAATTGTACTTTAGATGAAGGTTTACAGAACAAACTAGCTCCTCATTAAACAATTAGTACACATATTGTTTTATGACATTGATTAACAGGCCGACAACATGTCAACACACTCCCTTCTTGAACTTGGGTTCCCTATTACCAGCTTTCCTGTCCCCTCCTGCCTTCTAGTTCTAGTTTTGGCCTGAGTTAATGACCTTTCTTGGTGTCTGCCCTAGGTCTCCGCAAGCAAGGATAACCTATGTACATGGATATACATAATCTCATACACTCATAAAATCAGACACACACACACACACTTATTTAAGTTTTAACCTTTGAAAGAATCTTAGAGGGCACTATGGGCAAGAATCACCTGAGAGAGGGTGGCCATGAGACCTCTTTTGAACACATCTAACAATGGGAAGCTCACTACCTGAATGGCAGCGTTCCCTTATCTGCTGGAATGTTGTTTATACAGGGCTAAAATCTTTTTCCCCATAGCTTCCACACTGAATCCTACTTTTGCCCTCTGAAGCAATACAGTGTAAACCTGCTCTATCTTCCTTACACCAGCCTTCCTCATGTTTGAGAGGCGGTGTACTGTGGTAGCTGGGAGCTGGGCATTTAGAGTCAGATCTGGGATTAGATTTTGGCCTTGTCACTTACTGTCTGTGTGACCTGGGGTAATTATGGGACCTCCATTTGCTCAGCTGTAAAATGGGATAATGATATCTACTAAGGGCTGTTATGAAATCAGATAATGTGTATAGACTGCTCAATAATGGATCATTGCCACTAAAGACTGCCATCATGCCTTCTTTTTGAGGCTAAGCCTCTGCAACCCTTTAACCTGTTCCTCCCATGCTTGGTTGCCATTTCAAGACCTACCCTAAGACAACCCACTCCCTCTCCAGCTTAGAAAATGACCCTGCAGTGGGGCGGGGAGACAGTGCAGATTCTGGGACTCTGCCATATAGAGCTAGAGCGTTCGGAAGCTGCCAGGTGAGGGGTGGCAGGAGAGGGGACACAACATGGGCTGTCTGGGGAAGAAGGTGGTCTGGAGATTAGTAGACTGGACTTCTGGGGAGGCAGGTAGGGTAGGAAATTGTCCTGCCAGGCTTCTAGCCTAACCCCCAAACTTAACCTTGGTCCCCCCAGCTTAAGGACACAGGCTAAGAGGGAAGGGTCCCAAGCTTTCTCCTAGGCTGGGCCTCATGGGAAGAACTTCACCAGGTCCAGGCATTGCAGCTTGCTGCTGGGCTACAGGCCCTCCTGTGCCCTGTATTCCCTCAAATCTGAAGCTCCATATAGAGCCCTTCCCCAAGGGCAGAGAAGGGGGCTGAGGCTAGAGAGCAATCACAAGCCCGGCTTTGGGGGTAGGTGGAAGATGCCCCAGAGTATGAGAGGGGGAGGGGGATAAGACAGGAATGGTGGGGGGACGTGGGAAGAGATCATGGAGTTTATTAATATTTGCAGTTGCCCCATCTTTAATCCTTATTGGCTTATCAGCCAACCTGGCAGCTATTCATTGAGCCCCCATCCTGTGCTTGGTGCTGGCCAGGCACTGAGGGAGTACAGACACTGCCTGTGATCAGGCCCTGCTGGCGGCATTTCTTTCCTGGTGCTCTGCTGAATAAACCTGAGTTTCTGTTAACAAGAGCCCTGCCCCTCAGGACCTGAGAAATTGATACTATAAAGGGGTGTCCTCTTCAACTTGAGAGCAAAGTGATGGTGGGGCTGAAGTGCTGTTTATCATTCCTGTGGAAGACATCACCATTCACAAAGCACGTTGACACACATTCTCTCCTTTGGTCCTTTCAGAAACACTGTGATGTGAGACTGTTGGAGACCTAGGCTGGGAGGAGAGAGGGATTCCCGGCTGATTTAAGTGGCGGAGGCAGAATTCAAAGTCAGACGTCCTTACTCTATGCCTTGTTCTCCTCTGCCGCAGCCGCAGCTGGTTAACTGTCTTGCTGAGTGACCGTAGGCAATTCCATAACCTCTCTGGGCTCAGGCCCTTCTCTGTGGAATGAGGGGCTGGGGACAGACCCTTGGGACTAAAACTTGGGAGTGAAAATGCAAAGTGGTATGCTGGCAGTGGGTGCTGGCAAGCAGCACAAAGAAAGCCCTTTTCCTCCTAGTGAGGGGCTTTTTCTGGGCCCTCCTTCCACCAACCCAGGCCTGTCTCCCCTCTGGACAGTGAAGCAGGTGCCTTTACATGTCTGTGACTCTAAGTTTCTATGTAGGCCCCTTAGAAATCGTCATGGGGGAGCTTAGTCAAAATAGTCCAACAGGTGCCACAGGGCCTCAGGGAGAAAAGTGCTACAGCATTTCTTAGAACAGGTTAAAAAACAAACAGATAAACATAAGCTGTAAATTCATGGTGTGTTTTCAAGAAGAAGCCAAGATAAATGGAAACTAATGATCCTGCCCTGCCCCTGAGCAGTGAAGCTGGTAGACCAGCTGGTTGTTTCTGGTCCCCTGAGTTTACTCACTCTGGGAACATCTGGCTGGGTAGCCAGTTCCCTTCTTGGGGTGTGGATGGCATAATATCTCTATTCAAATGTGGCTCTTTGAAGAGGCCTTCTCCGTAGTGATTGCGTGTAAAGGAAACAAGGTTTTAAAGCGATATTGGCTGGCCAAGACCTTGCCTACTTGGCCAGTCTAGCAGCATCGTTGATGGGACCCTTGCTGGAAGAGGGTGGAGAAGGGAGGAGGAGGAGGACAGATGCCCTTTGAGCATCTATTAGTTTCCTAGTGCTGCTGCGACAAATTATTGTAAGCTTGGTGACTTAAAATTACAGAAATGTATTCTCTCACAGTTCTAGAGGCCAGAAGTCCAAAATCAAGGTGTTGGCAGGGCTCTGCTCCCTCTGAAGGCTCTAGGAGAAAATTCATCCTTGCTTCTTCCAGCTTGTGGTAATTCTAGGCGTTCCTTGGCTTTTGACTGCATAGCTCCAATCTCTGCCTCTGTCTTCATATGGTCTTCTTCTTTTCTCTCTTATAAGGACACTTGTCACTGGATTTAGGACCCACCTGGGTAATGCAGGAGCTCTAGTGGCACAGTGTTTAGGCACTTGGTGCTAACTGAACGGTTGGCGGTTTGAACCTACCAGCCACACCGCGGGAGAAAAATGTGGCAATCTGCTTTTGTAAAGACTTACAGCCTTGGAAACCCTATGGGGCAGTTCTATAGGGTTGCTATGAGTTGGAATCCACTTGACAGCAACAGGTTTGGTTATGGGTAATCCAGGATGATCTCATGTTGAGATCCTTAATTTAATTATATCTGCAATCATCCTTTTTCCAAATAATATCACAGTGTTCTGGGACATGGACATATCTTTTGGGAGCCACCACTTAACCTACCACAGTGTCTATGTACTCTGTAGAGTTATCTCATGTACTTCTCGTAATATACCTATGAGGAATGCATTATTCTCATTTTTTACAAAAGAGAAACTGAGATTCAGAGAGGTGAGATAACTTGTCCAAGTTCACACCATCTGTAAGTGGCTGGGCTAGGATGGAAACTTAGGGTTTCACCACTCAGCCAAGACGGAAGGGGAATTAAACAGGTTGGCCCACTGAGGAGTTGTGAGTAGTTTTGTGTTGCTGGAAAGGCACATGTGTGAGGGTGGGGATGGTGGAAAATGAAGCTGAGAGGAGAGCAAGGCCAGGTCATACAAGACCTTGGATGCCAGGCTAAGAAGTGGGCTTGATCCTGAGGACAACAAGGAGTCCTTGGAGACGTTTGAACCAGAGGCGAAAGAGCAGTTCTCCGTGGTTTCGTGGAGGATGAGCTGAAGAAGAGTAAGCCTGGAGGGAGGGACCAATCAAGAAGATATTAATAGACAGTAGTAGTAAAGATGGAAAGGGAAGAAAGAATTTGAGATCCAAGTGACAGGATTAAATGACTAATGAATGCAGGAAACTTCAGGAATCTAGGATAATTCCCAGATTTGGCTACTGAGTGTGTTGGGGTGCCACTAACTGAGACAGGGAACACAAGAGAAAGGGTGGCAGTGGGCAACTATGATTCGTAGCTGCCCAATAGCTTTGCCTGCTTTGCCGTACTCAGTTATGTGTCAGTTATTTCCCGGCCTCCCTTGCAGAAAGGTGCAGTTGTGAGACCTGGATTCTGCAACCAAACAACCCATGTGAGACATCCATAAGAATTAAGCAATGGGAAGAAAGAGGCTCCATGGGGGGCCTGAATGTCAGCAGAGGATCTGGCTTTTGGAGGCGGTTTCCTCACGAGGCAATTCTGTGGTGTGGTTCTGGGCATAGTTTCTGTATGCTTAGTTCCATCCTGTTTTTCAGACAACCAACTATTTAATGAGCTATTTAATAGGCTTCATTAAATTCCCTTTCTGCTTAAGCCAGCCAGAGTGGATTTTATTATTTGCAACTAAGAATCTTGAGCAATATAAGTAGCTTTAGGGATGAGAGTGAAAAGGTGGTACCAGGGGACACAAGCATGTTGAATGTGAAGTGCCAGTGGGGTATCAATGTGGGGATGTGCAAGAGGCTATTGGCTGTACAGATCAGGAGCTCAGAGTGGCCTGGGCTGGGGACACAGATGTAGAATCATTAGCATGTGGGTGGCTGTCAAGTTCGTTTCAGATGTGTGTGGAGGGATAGGAGATTATTGAATGTGTAACCCCAGAGAACAGCATTATTTCAGGGATGGAAAGAAAGAAATCTTTGGAGGATACTGAGAAAGGCAGAGAACCTGGAGAAAATGTCATAAAAATAAGAGAGAACAGTTTCAAGAAAGAGTAGTTATCTGTGTCGAAAGTCACAAAAATGCAAGAGAAGTGAGGATTGAAAATGATATTTTGTATTTGGCATTTAGAAGGACAAGGGTGATTTAGAGAAAGCAGTTTCACTAGTATGATGGGAACAGAAGCAAGATAGAGCGGGTTGAGAAGAGAATGGGAGAAGAAGAAATGTAGACTATTCTTTCTAGAAGCTTACAGTGGAGGGAAAGAAGAGGAATAAGATGCAAGCTGAAGGAGAGAAGCATGGCCATGTTCACAGACTGTGGAAGGAGCTGCTGTGATCAGAGAGATTGCTAGGTGGTAGTATGGAGATAACAATGGGAGAAGATTCAGGCTGGGAGCGGGGATTGGTGGTGGGTGCTTGAGGAGAGTGGTGTAGGATTGGAAAAACTTCTAGAGGAGAGGAGGGGGGGCCAGGAACACAGAAAAGGGGTCTATTAGAGAGCCTTTGAAGACTGACCAGAGGTGGTAGTCCAGAAGTGAGTCACTCTTAGTTGTCCTTTTGACCACATCATTTGCCTGCAAGGAGTGGAGAAGGTGGGATGGGGAATTTGAGGTCCAGTACAATGGAAAGATTAAGAGAGGAAGGGAGTTGATGATGCTGGTGAAATACTGGCTGAAATGATGCACTGTGGATATGCAGACGATATGGAAGGCTGTGAAGCCATGAGGAGTGGTGTGGCTCCCTGGTAGCAGTTACAGCCATGAGGGCCAGAGGCCAAAGGCAGCCATCACCTGTACAGCCTGCAGATGACAATTTCCTGAAGGAATTAGCATGTCTATTTCCTCCTTCTCCTCCTTTTACTATTGGGTCTTGGGAACAAAAATTTGAATGATGGAATCAGTCATAATCCTTGGTCTTTGACACACCCTCTTCATTGGTCCATGCAGAGACTGCTTTTTATTTATGTGACGATCTTTTTTTTTTTAATATTGAAATAAGCACCTTTAAAAACCACCACCCAAAACAAAAGCTAGGACCCTGACAATGACTGACATCTGGCAGCCCTCAGGCCATCTCCTTGGCAGCTCATTATGCTCTTGATTTGCTTTTCTCTGATGACTAAGGATGTTGAACATCTCTTCATATGTTTATTGGCCATATGTGTTTCCTCTTCTGTGAAACATTCATGTATTTGTCCAACTTTCCAATTGTTTGGTATGTATGTGTTTTTCTTACTGGTCTGTAGACCTTCTTTATATATTCTTGATACTAACCCTTTGTCTGTTATGGATATTGCGAATCTGTTCTCCCAGGTTTAACTTGTCTTTTTGCTTTCTTTAAGTAACTTTTCATGAACAGAAGTTCATAATTTTATATGGTCAACTGTATCAATCTTTCCTTTTAAAGTTAATTCTTGTTGTGTCTCATTTAAAATATTCATTTATATTTTCCTAACTTTCACAGTGTCATTTTTGACATTTAAGTAATCAATCTTTTTAGAGTTGGTTTTGCATATAGTAGGGATATAATTTTGTCCTTTTCTATATGTAAAGCCATTTTGTCCAGCTCCATTTATTGAACAATCCCTCCTTTCCCCACCTATAACATGTCACCTCCATCATATACCAAAATTCCATGAATGCATGGGTCTCTTTGTGGTCTCTCTCTTCTGTTCCACTGGTTGATTTATTTCTCTTTGTGCCAATGTCGCATTGTCCTAGTGACTATAGTCTTCTGTGCTCTTTTCCTGCTTTTCTTCCTTAGAAGTGATCTGGCTTTTCTTGGCTTTTACTTTTCCATACAAGTTTTAGAACTTCTTTTCAAGTTACATAAAAAAATCTGACTGGAAATTTGATTGGAATCATATTGATTCTATAGCTTTTTTTGAGGGAGAACTGACATTTTTACACTATTCATTCTTCTCATCCATAACATGGTACAATCTCCATGTATTTATATCTTCTTTAATATCTACAATTTCTGCTGTAAAGGTCTTTCACAGCTTTTGTTAGGTTGTTCATTCTTGTTGTTGTTGTTAGTTTCTGTTGAGTTAGCTCCGACTCATGGTGACCCCATGTACAACAGAATGAAACACTGCCCGGTCCTGCGCCATCTTCATGATTGAGTCCATTGTTGCAGCCACTGTATATTTTGAGTACCTTCCAACCTGAAAGGCTTATCTTCCAGTACTGTATTGGACAGTATTCTGTTGTGACACATAGGGTTTTCATTGGCTAATTTTCAGAAGTAGTTCACCACAGTTTTCTTCCTAGTTTGTCTTAGTCAGGAAGCTCTGCTGAAACCTGTCCACCACAAGTAACCCTGATGGCATTTGAAATACCAGAGACATTGCTTCCAACATCATAGCAACATGCAAGCCACCACAGTATGGTAAACTGACAGACAGGTGGTGCTGTTTATTCTTAGGTACTTAATTGATTTGATTCTATTATAAATGGTATCTTCTCTTTAATTACATTTTCTAGTTGTAGAGTCAAAAAGTCTTGCAAACATTTGAAACCCAGTTATACAGTTGGGATCAAAGTAACTCTGGTAGGGACGTGATCTTTAAGAACTTATGGGAACCTCATCCTTGATTTTTTAAAATCCAAAGAGTTCCGTAGATGAGGCAATATGGTATATGTTATATATGGGTTAGGAAAACTCAGGGACCTGAGATGGAGTCCATTTGGATGTAGATTAGGAGCCAGTTCTCCCCATGATCCTTCAATCTGGAGATAAAAAAAAAAAGAAAGAAAGAAAAAAAAAAAAACCAAACCCGTTGCTGTCTATTCTGACTTGTCTATTCTGACTCATAGTGACCTTGTAGGACAGAGTAGAACTGCCCCATAGAGTTTCCAAGGAGTGGCTGGTGAATTCAAACTGCTGACCTTTGGTTAGCAGCTGAGCTCTTAACTATTGTGTCACCAGGGCTCCTCAGTCTGGACATAGCCACCTTCATCTCTCAGTCTCTGTGATTCTGTCTGGACCTCAGAACTATACTCTCCTTTGCTTCTCTCTATACATCTCTTTTGTTTAGTTTAAGCTTCTCTCTTTTGGGTAGCTTGCATTTATGATCCTATGCTCAATTATACCAAATCTTTTTTTTGGTTCTCTAAGTCTCCTCAGTTTATCTCAGGGCTTCTTAGCTATTTTTATGCCATGGACCTTTTAGAAGCCTATGACTCCTTCTCAGAAGAACATTTTTAGATGTATAAAATAAAGCACACAAGATTACAAAGGAAATCAATTATATTGAAATACACTTATGAAAATATGAATTAAACCCAAATCTGTGATATGGTAATATATATGCCTCTTCACTAATGTGACAAGATTTACAAGCAGGTCTAATAACTGCCATAATTTTAATATAGTGATGAACATAAATGATATTTTGAGCTAATTGCAAAAACAATAATATAATATTGACACTGGTGATTTCTCTTGGTGACAAAGCTAAGGTACTATCAATACGTCGGTGATTTGGGGCCTACAGTTATAATAGAAGAAAATGTTAAAATTTAGTTAGAAGTTAGTGAAAATAAGAATGGAAATTTTTTCTCTATCCAAGTTCAGGAATCCTCTGAATTCTGTTCATGAACTCCTTGGGGGGCTGCGACCCCAGGTTAAGAAACCCTGGTTTTGATGCTTAGGTTTTCTTTGTAAATGGTGTCTTCTCTTTAATTACATCTTCTAGTTGTAGAATCAAAATGTCTTGCAAATATTTGAAACCCAGTTAGACGGTTGAGCTCTATTGCTTATTTCTATTCTGTAGCTTATTTCTTTCTTCATGTTTTTCTTGAATGGGTCACAGTCAACTCTTGTTTAATTATTAGCAAAGAACCAATGGTGAAGTGATCACATGCTCATTCATGTGCTCAAACATCAACACAAGATAGTCTACACTCCGGTAGGAGCAGTGAAGTCCCGTGGACATGGGCTCCCTTTCTGGTTCTTGGAACAATTACCTCTTGACAGAGCTGGAAGGAACTTTAGACACCTCCCACTACTCCCCTCCCTGAGTCGAACCCTATTCTGTGGATGAAGGTAAATGATCTCAGGGGACCATGCCAGTTATGGCTGACCTGGGCCTGGACCTTGGTCCCAGGGTTTGTCCAGGAAAATGATCTTTGCTCAACCTTCACACACACATGAACACACACAACTCTGTACAAATGGTCCAGGAAAATGGCAAAATTGACATCCACTGATGCAGGGAAATATGTGCCAGGCCCATGTTATGAACTGTGATTTGCATGCAGCCTTTCATACAAACCCTCACTAGCACGTTGCCTCCTCCTCACCTGCCTCACCCACCCTGGACCTCTGTAGGCGTCTGGGAGAAGTTTACCCAGCACCTCTTCTCCTCTAGCTTTCTTCTAAAAAGTCAAAACTTTTTGTGTTTCATTTAAGATATTCATTTATAGTTTCCTAAATCTTACAGTGTCATTTTTGACATTTAAGTAATCAGTCTCTCTAGAGTTATTTTTGTATATGGCAGGGATGGAATTTCATCCTTTCCCATATGTAAAACCATTCTGTGCAGCTCCATTTATCAAACAGTTCCTCCCTTCCCCACTTGTGACATGTATATTTTAGCACCCCACCCCTTTGTTACAAGGAGCCCTGGTAGCACAGTGGTTAAGCACTTGGCTGCTAACCAAAAGGTTGGCAGTTCGAACCCACCAGCTGCTCCATGGGAAAAAGATGTGGCAGTCTGCTTCCATAAAGATTACAACCTTGGAAACTCTATGGGGCAGTTCTACTCTGTCCTGTGAGGTCGCTATGAGTCGAAATGGACTCAACAGCACATGACAACAACAGCAACCCCTATATTCCCAATTTTCACAACTCATGGGTGTCTCCATTCACTTCACCTCTGACCTCCCTCCCGTGCCTTGTCCAGTTCCTACTTACTTAGTTCAGGGTGTTCTTCTCCTTCCTGCTCTCTCCTTTTCTGTACTACATCTATCAGCCAAGTAACCCTAATTGTGGCTAAAAAGCATCAAGAGCAGTGTTGAAATCCACTTGTATACAGGAACAGGATTGCTCCAAGTTCTAGAGAACAGTTAGACCTAATGACTGGGAGCTCCTGCTTCTGACGGGGGGAGGTCACTCAATGAATGTTTAACTGAATTATTGGAGAACGAACCAGTGCTGCCTACCCCAAAGCTCCCCAAAGTCTCTATTGGGATTTCCACCAAGTCACTGTCTATCCCTCACTCTGCTCTAATTAAATTGACTTTTCCTCAAGTACCAGCATTCAAGAGACATAAAACACTTAAATCAATGTTATTGGTTTTCTGTTTTGCAACAGTGTTTCCTCCTACCATTCCTCACTGCAATTGTATGGGATAATTAGTTTTGTGTGTGGGTGGGAAGGGGGTGACTGGAGGGGTGGGCAGTGGAGGGGAGGATGGGAGGGTGTTAGCCTGAGAGTCACAATGATTTCTAACATTGTCTCTTGTCTCTTGGTGTAAAACGAGTCCAGGTTGGAAGGTGACCTATATGAGATGGGGACAATTTGTGCTGGGCAATCAGAGCCCACAGGGCCACCTCTGTCAGCATCTCCCTGTGCCCAAGCACCTGACCAAATGCTGCCTTCTTTCTAGGTCGCTTTTCTTCTTCAGGAGTCCCTAGGTGGTGCAAATTGTTAATATGTTCGATGCTAATTGAAAGGTTGGTGGTTGGAGTCCACCCAGAGGCACTTTGGAAGAAAGGCCGGGTGATCTAATTCCAAAAAAATCTATGGAGCACAATTCTACTCTGACATACATGGAATTGCCATGAGTCATAGTCAACTCAACCTAACTGGTCTTTTCTTCTTCAGGGTAAGTTCCTAACAAGCTGGGTGGTTTCTTGGTTCTTCTGTCACACCTGGCTGCGTGTCACAGGAAACCGGTGAAACTTACAAGCTCAATATTTTGATTCTCACCTCTTAGGACAGTATTATACAAAGGCAGAAATGCCCATCTTTTTATGGTAAAAATTGCCAGAAGTTATCAAACGCTGCCACTTGCCAGGCATTGTGCTAAGCACTTTGCCTGCATCCTTCTACTGAATTCTCCATTTGAAGTCAGAGGAATCCTTTAAAAATGTAAATCAGATCCCAGCCCTCCTGGGTTCTCTAGAGAAGCAAAACCAATAAAGCGTATAAATATCTATACATAGAGATTTATGTCAAATAAATGGCTCACGAACTTGTAGAGGCTGGAAAGTCCCAAATCTGTGGGCAAGGCTGAAAGCTTCTCCTGATTCATGTAGCTGCAGGGGCTGGCAAACCCAAGATTGACTGATCAGACAAGAGGGCTCTTGCTCACAGGCTTTGAAGGCCCACAAATCCCAAGATCGGCAGGCAAGACCCAGGTAAGCTGCTAGCTCAAGTCCCGAGAACTGGAGGTCAGATGAACAGGAGCCAGCTGCAGGATCCAGAGCAAGCGTAAGTCCTCGAGCCTTACCAGAGGGTCCACTTGTATTTAATGCAGGCCACACCACCAAAGAAACTCCCTTTCGACTGATTGGCTACTCACCGCAGATCCCATCATGGAGGTAATCACGTTATATCAAATCTCATCATAGACGTGATCACATCATCACATGACTGCCAACCTACATCATAACTGCTAAATCACTAAGAATCACAGCCCAGTCAAGCTGACACGTGACCTTAACGATCACAGCTCCCCTATTTAAAACCTTCCAAGAGCTCCCATCTCACTTAGTGTCATATCCTTAGCAGGTCCTACAAGGCCTGCATGGCATGGCCCCAGTGCCTGCTCTAACTGTATTCCCTCTCCTCCCTTCCCCGACTCACTGCGCTCCTTGCTGCTCTTAGAACCAGCCAAGAAGGCCCTGCCACAGGGCTTTTGCACTGGCTCTTCCCACAGGGCTCAGTATGGCTCACTCCTTTAGTTCATCAGTTTTCTGCTCAACTGCCATCTCCTCGGAGATCCTCACCATTTAAAATACCACCTGTTGTCATGCTCTGTTGCCTTTCCTGCTTTCTTTTTTTAATAGCACTTAGCGTACTTACCATTTCGTTATAAATCTGTTTATTTGTCTAATGTCATTCTCTTCCACTAGAATCTAAGTTACATGAGGGCAGAGACCTTATTTTATTCACTGCTATTGTCCCACCAGGGTCCTGGTGGCTCAGTGGTTAACAGCCGGGCTGCAAACCAAAAGGTCTGCAGTTTAAATCCACCAGCTGCTCCTTGAAAACGCTATGGGACAGTTCTACTCTGTCCTATAGGGTTGTTATGAGTCAGCATCGACTTGACAGCAATGGATTTGGTGTTTTGGTTATTGTCCCAGCACCAAGAACAGTGCCTTCAATACAATAGGCTCTCAATAATTCAGTGAATAAATGAATGAGCACTCATAGAATCCCAAGATGTAAGTAGTATTATTGCCCCGATTTTATAGATGAGGAAACTGAGGCATAGAGGGGTTATACAATATTCTCAAGGGCATGAAGCTAGTGAGCAATCTGGGATGAGAAGTCAAAATGCCTGGCTTTGGGGGGCTAGCTCTTAGCTATTGTGCTAGTTTATCTTTCTCTCTGCATTTATAAATGCCTGTAAACATTTTTATGTCAGAACCCTAGTCCCATGAGACACTGAAGAGTGGTTGGGGGAGGATGTTGTGGACGAATATGTTTGGGAAATATTACAAATTGCATTTTCCTTTTGGTGATTCAAACAGTTGTAAGTAGTCCCCGACTTACGACAGGGTTCCATTCCAACAACTCTGTCCTAAGTTGGTTCTGACATAAGTTGAATACCTTATTTTTTTTCTTTTAGTTTTCATTATTATTGAGTTTTATTATCAATATCTTTATAAATCTGATCTTTATTTGTCTTTGGGGGTTGGCATAAGAATGATAACATCAGCATATTACATGCTGCAGCAATGTAGGTAGTACATATTACTAATGATTAAAAAAAAACCAAACAAACAAAAGTTGAGTCAATGCCGACTCACAGTGACCCTACAGGACAGAGTAGAACTGTCCCATAGGGATTCCAAGGAGCGGAGGGTAGATTTGAACTGTCGACCTCTTGATTAGCAACAAAGCTCTTAACCAATGCGCCACCAGGGCTCCGTTACTAATGATAAGATATTAAAAAAAAAAAAAAAAACCCACAAAACCTCCAAGAAACAGTTTGTCATATCTTGGATATGTCATAAGTTGGGGACTACCTGTATTAGCTTAAGAAAGGCTCTGAAAAGTCCTACAGTAGTATGTAAAACTTGTTAACACATTGCAAAACATGCCTTAGGAAATCTTGGCTTTTATTGTGGAGAGAAGTTGGGTTGTCTGTTCAAGGTCCTGGGACCTGTCTCTGGGTTATCTATGTGAGAGTTAACCCAACTTTGAAGTTTAGAGAGTGTGCATTGTCCACATAAGATCACCCTCATTATGACACCAATTCCAAGTGTGAGGATGAGTTCCCCAAACCACCCTCAAAACCAAAAAAACCCCAAACCTGTTGCCTTCAAATTGATTCCAACTCATAGCAATTCTACAGGACAGAGTACAACTGCCTCATAGGGTTTCCAAGGAGCGCCTGGTGGATTCGAACTGCCGACCTTTTGGTTAGCAGCCTAACTCTTAACCACTACACCACCAGCATTTCCAGACTACCCTCAGGTTTGAGGGTAGTTCACCAGAAGGACTCACAGAACAGAACTCACCGAAAGCTGTTATAGCTACAGTTTATTGCAGGGAAAAGGCAAAGATTAAAATCAGCCAAGGGAAGAGACACATGGAACAGAGTCTGGGAGGGGCCCAAACATGAAACTTACAGTCGTCCTGTCCCCTGGGGTCATGGACAGCATCATCCCCTCCTGGCCACCATGTGTTGTCCCAGCTAGCGGTGGAGACAGTAACCATGCCACAACTCTTACAGAGAAGTGGGGCCAGGAGGGTCACTCTGAGGAGTCGACCCGCTTCAGTCCCAGGAGTTTATTTTATAGTCAATACAGCAAGCAATAAAGCAATTAACAAAACAATGGGCTTTGGGTGTAGGCAAGGGAGAAGGAGTTCAGGTAAACAAGCCAATCAGTAAAGGGACAATAGGTTTGGGAAAACAAATCGTGACAAGTCTCAACATGTTGGAGACAAGTCTCAACATGTTGGGGACAAGTCTCAACATGCTGTGCAGCATAGAGGCCTGTGGGGGCTGCAGTTGTCAATAGTGCAGCCATCTTTAAATGGCGTATATCCCCACAATGTGTGACAATATGCACAGAGTACTGTCAACCAGGGAAGCTTGCCTGAGCCTTGGTGTTCAGAGATTTTATTGGAGCTCCATCACATCCTGCCTGCATGACTGACCTTTCACTTCTCAGGAAACTGGGCTACTCCCTTTAGTCTCCAGTCCTTTCTGGAGACAGAACTGATACCATGTGACCCAAAGTCCTCATCATAAATCTCATCGCTAGACTGTCTGGAGGCCAAAACCCCTAGGCAAGCAAAGGGTCTAGAGACACCTCCTAGTAGCCGAGGGCAAAAGGCCCCACCCCTCTTTGGGTAAAGCTAATTCTTCCCTAAGGAGCCCTGGTGGCACAATGGTTGAGTGCTTGGCTTCTAACTGAAAGGTTGGCGGTTTGAACCTATACAGCGGCTCCATGTGAAAAAAGACCCGATGATCTGCTCCCGTAAAGATTATAGCCTAGAAAACCCTATGGGGCAGTTCTACTCTGTCACATGGGGTCACATGGGGTCGTTATGAGTGGGAATTGACTCAATGCACCCAAAAAAAAAAAAAAAAAACCACACACACAATCTTCACTACACAGTCTCCTATCAAGAGGGCTGGGACCAGGGGCTTCCCCACCCAGCAGGAGGCACTATGCCCAAATTCATCTTCCCACAAGACTGGCCTCTGAGCCCACGGCTTGTCGGTTCATAGATGAAGGCTGTCTTATGCTCACTCCATAAAGAAAGAAAGCAGCAGGAGGCCCCTGGCACCTTTAGCTGTGCCCCAGCCTGAGCTCACTTCTCTGCAGGATGCTGAGAGAACGCAGACCCAGTGCTTGCTGGTCTTCTGCCCTTTGGTTCCTGTACCAGGTGACACTTTTCGGTGTTTGTCCTGAGCCCGTTACAGAACAATCCTTATCTGTACCATCCAGGAACATAAACCCCATGAAGCCTGCCTTGCTTTCTCACTCTTATGTCTCCCACTGGAATTTTAGCTTCCCAGCCACAGGGACTGTCTTACCCATGGTGTCCCCTGAGCCCTACCCTGAGTGGAGCCTACGGTGAGTGCCCAGATAATCCCTGTTGGTTTGAGGCGGTTGGAACCAATCATCCGGCATGTTGCCTGGTTTGTTTGATGCAGGGAAGAATAAAGGACCATGTTGTAAATCCCTTAATTCATTATCAAACTCCCCCCCCTCCGCCGCCCCACTGCCCCATCCCAAGCAGGAGAGAAGGATGCCCCAGAGGCAGAGAAGAGTATGGAGAGAAACGTACAGAATGCGGCTGAATCACTGCATTCTTGGGAGACTTAGAGCAAATGTCAAAGCCCATGATGTATTCATTTTTACTGGTTTTGATGGTGATTTGATGCCATTAGAGATTCAGGTCTCATCTTGGTCTCTGAGCTCATGTGAGTAGCATCGGCGATGGGGAAGGGAAGAGCAGTCCTGGATCAACCATATCAATTTGGGAGCGGGGGAGGGGCAGGAGCACCTGACCTTCCAGCTTGACAGGCACGAGGCTGAGCGAGCCGGAGGCAGCCAGAAGCATCTGAGCGGACAGTGTTTGCCTTCATCCAAGTGACCATGAGGACGGCTGTGCACGTCTCAATCATGCTCCTCCTTATAACTTTTTCTGACTGTGCCATCATTACGGGGGTAAGTCAGCTAACGTTCTCTAAGCCCTGGGTTTTGGGAAGATGTCAGGGATTGCATGGGACGTGAACACAGGGATGAAGTGGACAGCTTTGTTGGCTGGACACACCACAAACCCACAAAGGGACTGAGGAAGTTAGCCATCAGACAGCACTTCAGAGACAGTGATTTCACAGGATCTTCAGGTTAGCTGGACCTCACTCTACTAAATAGCATCTGCTCTGGAGAACTATGTGTAAATCAAATCCTGTTTTAAATGCATTAGGAGAGCATTGAAAAATATGGATTTCAGTCCTTTGGTAAAATGAAGATTTCTGTTGTGTAATAAGGAATTCCTTTCTAAAGTGAATCAGCACCTCCTAATGAGCTTTGGTGGTGCAGTGGTTAAGCCCTCATCTGCTAACCAAAAGGTCGGCAGTTCGAACCCCTCAGCCGCTCTGTGGAAGGAAGATGTGGCAGTCTGCTTCCGTAAAGATTACCGCCTTGGAAAACCTATGGGGCAGTTCTACTCTGTTCTATAGGGTTGCTATGAGTGGGAATCAACTCAGTGGCAGTGGGTTTGGTTTTGGTTTTAAGCTCATTAGCATCTATTGTATAAATTTAACCTCCGCTTTCTCTGCTCTTAAGAAAGGAAGCTTTGGAACTCCTTTCCTTTGCTGTTCATGTGTTCTTACCCCCGTGCTCAGTTCCGATAGGAATATGAGAGACATCAAATTGTGGCAGAGTATACCCAAAAACAAGCATCCAGATAATAAGCAGAAATTCAATCTCAAATCAGATGTTCTGCACACATGAGCACAATGCATTAATTACAGTGTTCAAAGCCCTTGGATTTGGGTTTTCTCCCAGATGTTTTGCTTTACCTGGAACCACCCTCAGCTGGGGCACACATTGTGTTACCAGGGGGAACTGTTCTCATTAAAACAGTAAGTAATGTTTTACCTGAGATCTTCCCAGATAAAATCTACTAAAAAAAGGGGGGGGGGGGAGGGGAGGGGAATGAACTTTTATTGAAACCTCCTCCAATTTTGTACACGTTGTTATTGTTGTTGTTAGGTGCCGTCGAGTCGGTTCCAACTCATCGCGACCGTGTGTACAACAGAGCGAAACAGAACTTTTTATGTACAGAATGGAAATGTAGAGAAATGTCAAGCAATTCCTGGAATCAGATTAGTTTTAGTGTTCTCAGAAAGGAACACTTCTTTCTTTTTCTTTAAAGAAAAAAAGACTGAGTTCAGAACAATATTAAAGGCAAGTCAATGCTTTTGAGACCCAAGGCATGAATAAATTGTTAGGACGAATTAGACCGCCTGGTTGTAAACCGGGGAGGGCCGTCCCCCCATTGTGTAGCTTGAAGATCTGGGAGGGTGAGGACAAAGGAGCAAAGCTGTGGTTACCCTACAGTGAGAGACACCAGGCATGGTGCTCAGGCTAACCTCACCATGTGAGCCCAACCTTTGCCCAGAGTGGCAGCGGGACAGGCAGGTAGGACAGAGTTGGGAAAACATGTTCACAGTACACCCTTCAAGTTGACCCATTGAAAGGCGCAACAAGAGAGAAAGCTAGGGGAAGAGGAAGTGGCTGAATGACATGATAAGTGGTTGGAACAGGGTGAGGGGAAGCAGGAATCCCACCTCTCTCCAGCCCCTGTGTCTATCTGCCTGATCAGGCTGATGCCCTGTGTCCGCCTCTTAGGCAGAGCCTGGATTCCACCATCTCCACACTCTCTTCTCCCTGGACTACAAACCGACCGACCTGTTGCCGTCGAGTCGATTCCGACTCATAGCAACCCTATAGGACAGAGTAGAACTGCCCCATGGAGTTTCCAGGGAGTGCCTGGTGGATTTGAACTGCCACCCTTTGGTCAGCAGTCATAGCTCCTAACCACTACGCCACCTGGACTACCAGGGTCTCCTAATTCAGGACTATGGTCCCTCCTCTCATGGTGGGACAGCAACTCCCCACCCCTATGGGAGAAGAGTCAAGTGGGGTATGCTTTCCCCCTAACCTTGAGCACTCAGGGGGCTGGTTTGTGTGGGATACATACCCTCACCTGGGCTGGCGACTGGCACGGCCAGGTGGCTGCCACCCGCACCTCATCTGGGGGATAAGCTACCCCGACCTCCCTGACTTACCTTCCTGGGGCTGAGCGAGTAGGGAGCTTCAGCTGCTGCCATGTCCCACACAGGCAGCCAGAGGGTACTCCTCGGCCTTCTACTAGGGAAGAGCTCACCAAAACTCAGTGTCAAATTCTAGCTCAGAAGAGCTGCAAAACTTTTCTGGAAGTAGAACGTTTGAATGTGTCTCCCTTGTGTCCCCTTTGGGTCTGGAGCAGTTCAGAGTTCTGTTTGCCCCAGTCCAGGCTTTTGTTTAAAGAGGGTTTGTGTGGCCTTCTTTACAAATGGCACTTCCAGAAACTGGGCAGGGTCACCCAGCCCCTGTTCTGTGAGTTCAACCCAGAGGGGTCCCTTCCTACCTGGGGATCAGGGAGGGCAGCAGAGAAGCATGGGGGAAGACACTGGTCATTGGGGAGGGGGCACCAACCAGGAGTGCTGGCTCAGGGTAAGAACGTCTGGGTCCAAGGCATCTCAGCACTGACCACCCAGGGACTCAGGTCCCACTTCCCTCTGTAAGGATTCTAATTAATTCAGTTTAACCAGCATCCACTGAGCATCTATTGTGTGCCAGACCCTGGCCAAGTGCTGGGGTTACAGACCCAAAAAAGCTGTGAGTCTTAACTTCTAACCTTGTGAGAGAAGGACAGCTTCCCCACAGAGTGGCCTCAAAGGAGCTTGGAGGGCTCCTCAGATCCAAGTGTGATGTCCTGGTGAGCCCTGAGCGTCCTCTGGTGGGGAGCAGGGCAGCAATGCACAGAGCAATGCGCAGCCCACCTCCTCCTTCTTCCTCACCCCAGACACAGATTTTTTGATGACCCTTCCCCCTGGTTTCTCTTGGTGGCACTAATGGCTGGCCCTTCTGTCTGTCTCCCTCCTGCAGGCCTGTGAGCGGGATGTCCAGTGTGGGGCAGGGACCTGCTGTGCCATCAGCCTGTGGCTGCGTGGGCTGCGGATATGCACCCCACTGGGGCGGGAAGGAGAGCAGTGCCACCCCGCCAGCCACAAGGTACCGCACGGAGGTGGGCGCGCACAGCGTGAGCTCCAGACTTGAGCTGAGCAGACGGCGCAGGGCCCGGGCCCATGGGAGGCTCATCTCTTGCTCCAGCCGGGCCCAGGGAGGCTGTGGCTCCGAAGGAGGGTGCCAGGGAGGGCCCCTGACTGTCTGAGGGAAGGAGGCAGCCCCAGAGGTGCTGTTGCTGTACCTGCCACCTCCAAGCACCCACCTTACTTGGTGCCGTTCGGATAACACATTACCACTTACATTTGTATGGAGTCCCTGGCTGGTGCATACGGTTAACCTGCTCTCCTGCTAACCGAAAGGCTGGCGGTTTGAATCCACCCACAGTTGCCTTGGAAGAAAGTTCTGGTGATTGCTTCTGAAAAATCAGCCGCGGAAAACCCTATGGAGCATGGTTCTTCTCTGACACACATGGGGTCACCATGAGTTGGAATCGACTCTATGGCAACTGGTTTGGTTTGGTTTTATATTTGTACAGGATCTGACATTTTCCATGTACAAGTTTCTAATGCAGTCTGGAGAACCCCTGATCTAATTTGATCTTCACATCAACCCTGGGCAGTTGGTATCAGGTCCCCATCTTCCAGGGGAGGAAACTGAGGTACTGCTGGGTCATGTGACTTACTCAAGGCACACAGCAAATGAGACAAAGCTGGGGCGGTTTCCTGACTCCAAGTCTAGTAATATCTCATTTGATGCTGGGACACTGCCTCCTGGCTTTTTGGGGAACAGCTTGGGGGCTGGGAGTACCAATCATATAGGCTGTTAGACCTGGGGACTATGCCTGCTCAGCCTTTCCTTTGCTGTGTGATCTTGGGCAATTAGCACAACTGCTCTGGGCCTCAGCCTCCTCATATATACAACGCAGGGAGTAGACCGATTACCTCAAGGTCTCTTTTGGACCTGACAAACTCAGATTTTGAAACATCCTTTGCTCTGTGGGAGTTTCTTGTCAGGAACAGGAAATGAGACTCAGAAAATGGCCTCCCAATTTGGGCCAGGACAGGGTGAGGCAAGCGAGGTGCCGAGGGCACCCACTCTTTTGTGTCCTAGGGACCTTGCTTGCCTCATCCTACCCTGCCCCTGCTCCTATCCCCTGACAACCATCTCCCAGCCCTGAGGATGAAGTGTGGCTCACAGGGCCTTGGCTTATGAATGGTCAGGCGCGGGCCCGGGCAGGGGCTGGGGAGGGGCCCAGGCCTGCCAGTCACCTTCCCTGGGCTCTTTGGTTCAGGAATCCTTGAACCTGAATCCTGAGATTCAGTAGCCCTGGTTTAATATGAGCTCAGAGCATCCTCCAGCCATTGCCCTCCAAATCACAGCCTCCAGGGAGGCAAGAGTAGACCTTGTTCTATATTCCCAGTCAAGACAACAGTTGTAATAAAAGTTAATGCCTACTCTGTGCTAACAAATGCTATTTATGAATTATATAATTTAAACCTCTTTACAACCATATGTGGTAGGTGCTATTATTAACCCATTTTACAGATAATAATGTTGAGGCACAGAGAGGCTAAATAATTTGCCAATTGCCACACAGCTGGAAAGTGGCAGACCTGGGCTTTGATACCACTAAGCAGGTAGCTTCATAAAGAACCTGGGTGGTGAAAACAGTTTGCACTCAACTACTAACCTAAAGGTTGGCGGTTCGAACCCACCGAGGCACCCTGGGAGAAAAACCTGGATATCTGCTTCTATAAAGATCACAGCCAAGAAAACTGAATGGAGCAGTTCTACTCTAACCCATGGGGTTGCTATGAGTCAGAATTGACTCCACAGCAATGGGTTTATTTTTATTTTATTTTATTTTGGTGGCGTCAAAGAACAGATATTTATTTTCTCACAGTTCTGGAGACTAGAAGCCTGAATTCAGGGCCTTGGCAGGGCCATGCTCTGTGTTTGCTCTAGCGAAGAGCCTTCCTTGTTTCTTCCTATTAGTTTCTAGTGGCTCCCGGTGTTTTGCCCTTGCTGTTTCTTGACTTGTAGACGTCTCTTCACATGGATGTCCTTGCTCCGTGTCACTTCTCCCTTTTTATAAGGACATCACTCAGATTGGATTAGGACCCACCCTACTCTTAACCTCATGTTAACCTAACTGATAACAACTACAAATACCGTATTTCCAAGTAAGGTCATGTTGACAAGTACCAGGCATTGAACTTGAACGTATCTTTTGAGGGGACATGATCCAATCCATAACAATGTGCAAGAAGTGACATTCAATCCATGAGCGTATGTGTGTGTGTCTGTGTGTGTGCACATGTGTGCTGAGCCAGCAAGGGGGCCCAGGTGGGCAGTGTGGGGGTTGTGGAGTTTCGGGCTGGTGGCTGAGAATGTTGTGGCTGAGCTCACAGTCTCGAGAGTCAGATTGCCTAGGTTCAAATCCTGGCTCTTCTACAAACTGGTGGTGTGATCTTGGCACACTGCTTAGCCACACTGTGCCTCAGTTTCTTCATCTATAATCACTATTATTGTTGTGCTGGGTGGGGAGGAGCAGGGAAGTAGTAGGGAGGAGCACTTGCCAGGGGCTGAGCTGACAGAGGCTCCTGTCAGGAGGTGAGGTGACGGTGATGTCCCTGTTCTCTTCTCTCCCCAGGTCCCCTTCTTCCGAAAACGCCAGTACCACACCTGTCCCTGCTTGCCCAACCTGCTCTGCTCTAGGTTCTTGGATGGCAGGTACCGCTGCTCTGTGAACTTGAAGAGCATCAATTTCTAGCAGCGCGTCGGGTCTCAGACACCCACTGGCCTCTTCCCGAGCACAGCCTGGGTGGTCTCTTCTGGACTTCTATCTCCACCACGCGGCCCAGCTTCTCCCTAGTTCCCCGCACTGCCTACTCTCATCCCTCCTGCCTAGTGTGCACATGTGCGTGTACACACACACACCCCTGCACGGACAGAGTCCACCACCAGCCTGAGGGCGTCCCAACTTGTGGCCTGAGAAGTGGCTCACACAACTTCCCTGAGAGGCTGTAAATGCCCACAAGGATATTCTTTTTGCCCTCCTCGCCCTGCCCCTGCCCTTTGTCTCCTCCTAGGTGACCGGTCTCCTCCCCAGGCCCTGTCCCTCTCTCCTTGCCTGTTCCCCTCTCCCAGAAATCAGATGTCCACAAGGACAGACCCTGGGTGCAGCCATTGCTCAGAGTCACAGGTCACGGCCCAAGCCTCAGGCCCTTTTCAGGAGGTCTCTGAGGATCAGTCTCGGGGTCTTCCTCTTCCTTTGATTAACCACCTCCTCAGTTAATCGGCCCTGCCTAGAGGGCAGTGGACAGTCGCCTGGTGCATGTGGGGAGTCAGCCTGTGGCCTGCGGCTGCTCTTTCGGCCTGAGTTGCAATGTCTGTAAGGCCTCCCCTGGCACACTATACCTGTTAGCCAGTGAAACCTCAGTTCCCGCTGCCTCCTCCCGCCCCCACCCCCAATTAAAATGCAAACTGTAGCAGTTCAATCTAATCTGCTATTGACACTTTAGGAGGTGATTAGGGAGTTACCTTAAAGAGCTCCTTTCTAAGGAACTGGCTGAGTGAGTCACTGACCTTGAGGAGGGGGTCCTCTGGAGGGGGAGGGGGAGGAAGAAGGGAAGGGAGGGGGCAGGAGGACGACTTCACCAGTAGCTAGTGTTGTCAACCCCACATGGCAACCCCACGTGTGTCGGAGCAGAACTACACTCCACAGCGTTTTTAATGGCTGATTATTTGGAAGTAGATTGCCAGGCCTTTCTTCCCAGGTGCCTCTACGTGGACTCAAACTTCAACCTTTCAGTTAGCAGCCAAGTGTGTTAACCGTTCTCGCCACCCAGGAACTCCTAGCACCCAGTGACCACTGTCAGGCTTCCACAGGCCCCCAGGCCCCAGTTAAGGCACCTCTAGAGAGCAAGGGCTTCCTGAACTTCGGAGCAGTTTGTCTGGAAGTTGTGTCACGGCCTCCATTCTCATCAAAAACACCCACCCCACCCAGCACCGCACATCGGACCTTACCCCAGACTTACCCAGGTTGTCTCAGCCAGCGCAGTGCTGTGGGAAGGTGTGCACACTGGCCTGCGGCCTCAGAATAAAAGCATGAAATGAGACAGAGTGGCCGAAATGCCTGTGTAGGGCCTCAGGGAGGGGGGCAAGGTCCACCCAGGTTATGTCCAGGTAGGGGAAGGACATGGCTGGTGTTCCTTCTACCAGCCAGGGCAATCTTAGGGAGAAAGAGGGATTTCAGGGTCTCTGAATGAAGGGAAGGCAGCTCAGTGGGCTGGGTAGGGAGGGCCATGCTCAGGTGGGTTGGAGGCAGGAAAAGGGTTTGCTGAGCTTGTGGTGGGAATGGGCAGACTCCATTGGTGAGACTGCTTAGCAAATCTGGTTGTAACTCCTATTTCTGAAATTTGGTCCCATTTGCTTTGTATAAAATGCTTGACCCATGAGGTACCATGTGACCAGCTGATGGAGTCCAGCTTGGTGATAGAGCCGGCCAGGCTCTGAGCCTGCGTCTGAACCCAGGGGCTGGGAGCCTCCTCGAAGTGCCAGGCTACTGGCACTGTTGCCTCTTCTCCAGCTCAATTCCTAGTCTAGAAAATAAAAAGCATAAGATGAAAGTATGTTATATGGCACTCTATTTTTCATTCGGAAGCCTCCAGAGGACTGTGGTTTATGAGGCCTCGGAGACTTCTGCTCTCCCGGAGGGCTTATTCCGTGTTTGTCCTTGATCCTCCCAGAGTCCTGCTCAGGGGACACTCAGAACAGTCATTACTTCCAGATCCACTCAGGACAGCACTTGGCCCCCAGGCTGCGATCTTTCTTCTTTCAGTTCATCCCCTTTTACAGACATTTTCACCAGCCCTGTTGACTGGTGCCCTTCCTGCAGCCCCTGAGTCACTTTACCCCTAGTTTTGTGCTCAGTTATCTGGATATAAATTTCCAGGATTCCAAATCATGCCCCTCCCTGAAAGCTGAGCCAACCTGGCTGAGAGGAGGCGGTGGGCGGCAGGTACAAGAACGCCCCTCTGCGCTGGGACATGGCCACTCGGCCGCTGCTGCCCCTCCGCCACCCCAACCTGGGAGCGGCCAACCTGCAAACTTGTCAATTGGCTGAACGACCAATTTAATCTAATTGGACTGAGTTTTTCATTTTTTATATTAGAATTTTGAAGAACGTCTGATTGGTCTCTGCCCCAGTTCCCTGCTGCTGTTGCTGAAGACTGAAGGGGGAGTGGGGTAGGCTGAGGAGCCTAAGAAAAATAATTTGTGAGTATATTTATATTCAAGAATATAGTCTTCATAAATATATTTATAAAAATAATATTTATAAGAATGTATATCCATAATAAGAATGTATTCTGGAAGAATTAAATTAGAATTAGATTAAATTGACACTTCTTCAAGATAAGAACCCACTTCAGCGACAGCCTTTAACCTCCCGTAGTTCTGTGGGAAACATTTCTTCTCAGACTGGTGGTGTCTGGCGCCATCTAGTGGCCACAGTGGAGGTAGCACAGAAGAACGGGAGGTTTGGGGGGGGGGGAGCCTCACAAAGAGGCAACCTCCTCAAAGCCGATAGGGACCACCCCCCAGATAGCTCCAAGTGCAAGGACGCAATCAAGAATCTAGAGGGCCAATGATTCCAGCTGTGGAAAAAGGTGCTCAAGACATCTCCTCTCACAGCTTCTCCAGGATTCAGAAAGTGGAGGTAGAGTGGGGGTCAGAATAACATGATTGAATGCCCCCGCCTGTGCTTCCTCTCTGACTTCTAGTATCCAAGTCTGAAGCTTGAAGTCAGTAGATTTCTGCCTCTCCTACTGTCTCCTCTCCCTGAACTCCACATGCAACTGGCCACCAAGATCAGCTCCTGTTACCTCCAAAATATCTCTAGACCCTGTCCCTTCTCTCCTGCTGTGGCTGCTGCATACACCCTCATCCCTCCCAATGCCGTCTATGGCAACCTCTTCCAACCCGGTCTCTCTCCCTCCAATTTTTCCCTAAAATCCACCTCCAGACTCCTACTAGCCATTTTCCCAGACAGCATGTTTGGCTGTCTCATCCCCTCATTAAAAATTCTTCAGTGACTTCCCATTGCCAAAGGAGAAATTCCCAGCCCTTGGCAGGGAGCACAGAGCCCTTTGTGGCCCCTGCCCACCCTTTCCTGCCTCTCCCACCTGCCCTACCAGTCTTCCCGGCTTCAAGACTGCCTGCAGTTCATGGGAGATGCCATGTGAGGCTTTGCCTGGGCTGGTTCCTTTGTGGGGAATACTCTTCTCTTTCTTTTCTTCTCCTCTGTTGTTCAGTGACTCCAACGCATCCTTCAAGATCAACTCAAATGCAGCACCCCCAGCCCTGGTAATGAACAACACGCCAACACCTTGTACACACCTCAGGTGCAGAGTTACCACCTGATCTTAGAAACAAGGACCACCTAAAGGGCTGCCTCCACCCCTGAGCCACGCTGGTGTCCCCAGTGTTGAATGACCAGTGTCTCTGCTGCAGCTGCCCAGCCAGAGCACAGAGGCCTCACCTGGGGGGCAGGCCACCCCAGCCAGTCCTCTTGGTAGGCCTAGCTACCCCCAGGATCCGGGCTGCCCCACCTGACAAGCAGAGACTCCAGGCTATAGCCACTCTCCGCCCTTAGCCCAGGTCCACTAGCTGTTCTTTCTTGTCTCAGAAGCAGCTCTGGGTGCAGTTTGAAAAGCTGCCTTGAGCACGGAGCACATTCCTACTTCAGCCCAGTCAGAACCTCAGTAGATGGAATCTCTGGGGTCTTGAGGCCCAGGGCCAAAGAGGGACCAGGCGTTTGGGTGGTGGGAGGGGCATGGAGAGGAGGGAGGCTCTGGCCCAGCTCCAGGTGCAGATGCTTGTCAGCCTCCAACAGCCCCACAGCCCCTACCTCAGCAGAGCCCTGTGGGCACCAGGGGCCAACGGTGACCCTTTGATAGGTTCGAGGGCCAGAACTGTTTGTCTCAACACAGACTGAACCCACGGATGTACCAGGCACACAGAGTACTTGACAAATAATGTTGATGGGTGACCTGCCACTCTGTGGCGGCCTCTCTCCAGATCCCAGGTTGCACAAGGCAGTGGCCTCCTGCTCTCTGGGCCTGTACCATGGGCTGTGGTCGATAGCAGAGGGGAGCTGGGGGAGGAGGCAGGGGCTTCTGGGCTGGCCTGCCTGGCCCAGACCCTGCCAGCATTTGAGGCAGAGAGACTCACCTTCAGAAACTGAGCCTGGAACATGCTGTGGATGTAGGAGAAGATTGGATGGGGGTAGGGGGCACCTTGGCAGAGCTCAAGGGAGGGCCCAGAGAGGCTGGACAGCTTGAGAAGTTTCTAGTTATCGACTAAAGTGGACAGCGGTTAAATCTAGTTTATTAGCTAAGGGGTCGCTTTACTGCATGGTGAACAGTGACATCAGCTGCTAAACGGCAGGGCCTGCAGCTTTATTTCTGTGTCTGGTGCCTGGCATGTGGCAGTACTCAATAACTGTTTATAGAGTGAACGAATGAATGAGTGAATAAATGAATGAATGAATTAATGAGGCAGCAGCACAGTGAGCCCTCACTTCTTCAGAGGAGACAGGTTGGAGAAGGCCTCAGGGCCTCTGTAGCTTCAAGTGATCACAGGCCTTCTCCCCCCACACTCCCCACACCCAGGGCCCCCTTCCAGTTTCTCCCATACCAGAAGGAGGGCTTCTACGGTCAGTTCAGTTGGTCAGTCAGGGAGGTTGGAGAGAGCAGGAAGCAAAGCCCACGGTAGTCCTGGGAGACCGTGGTCTGGCCAGGGTGGGGATTCAGAGGCGGGATGAGGTGGGAAAGTGCAGAAATGCCGTCTGCTGAGCTGGGGACCATGGTCTCAGGGAACATCTAGCTTAATTGGCATAACATAGTTATAAACTAAGAAAATGTTCTACATCCTACCTCGGTGAGTAGTGTCTGGGGTTTAAAAAGATACTTTACTTGTCCCACCCCATCTGGAGCAAGGGAGAATGAAGAACATCAAACACACAAGGGAAAGATTAGTCCAAAGGACTAATGGATCACAACTACCACGGCCTCCACCACACTGAGTCTAGCACAACTAGATGGTGCCTGGCTACCATCACTGACTGCTGACAGGGATCACAATAGAGGGTTCAAGACAGAGCCTGAGAAAAGTGTAGAACAAAATTTCAACTCACAAAAAAAAGACCAGACTAGAGAAACCTCGAGAGTATGGCCCCCGGACACCCTTTTAGCTCAGTACTGAAGTCACTCCTGAGGTTCACCCTTCGGCCAGAGATTAGACAGGCCCATAAGACAAAACGAGACTAAATGGCCACAACAGCCCAGGGGCAAGGACAAAAAGGCAGGAGGATGCAGGAGGATACAGGAAAGCTGGTAACGGGGAACCCAAGGTCGAGAAGGGGAGAGTGTTGACATGTCGTGGGATTGGCAAACAACGTCACAAAACATTAATTGTATTAATTGTTTAGTGAGAAACTAATTTGCTCTGTAAACCTTCATCTAAAGCACAATAAAAAAAATGCAAAAAGCAAAAAAAAAAAAAAAAAGAAATGCCCTCTACTCACAGCCGAGAACACCTTTAATTATACAAAGAACACTTCATTTTGTTAGACTTTGTAGTGGTGGGAACACAGAGAACAATGGATCTGCCTGTATAGGAGAAGGGCAGTTGAAAATAAGGGCAGAGGAAGGGACTGACCCCAGAGGTGATATGGGGTGGAGATGTCGTCAGAGCCCTAGGAGGGGGCCTGGGAGGGGCTGGGTGTGCCAGCTCGTGGAGAAGAAGGACCAGCACAGACTGAGCGGAGGGCAGAGTCAGAGCATGGAACCTGCCTGGGAGGCCTCCTGAGGGGCTAGAACAAGATTAAGTGGCAATCCGCTGTGAAACCTTGCTCCGCCTGAATATTTAATGGTGAACATGAGATTGTGGAATTGATAGAATTCTAACTGACTCATGATTAAGCAAGCACAACCTAAGTATATAATTGACTGCTGTCTCTTTGGTCCAGATATCCCCACCTGAAGGATCTCAACACTAGGCTCCAGGCGGCACTGACCAGAGGCGAGACCCTAGGAGGAAGCAGAAAGCAGAGCCAGACATCAGCTCAGCACAATCTCCAGGCTGGGGGACTTGTCTCAGAGTTGAGTTTCCACAGCAGACAGCTCACTGTTTTACTTAGACTGTGTGTTTATCTAGGGTAGCTTTGGTTGGGACTGAGAGGTTCAAAGTCCCTTCGGAAGTACTTTGTTACTTGAAAGTCTGCCCTGTGCCACTCAGACCAGCCAAAGAGTCAGCCAGGAGGATTAGTCTGAACTGTACTACAAAATCAGGTCCTACTAGAGAAGAAGGAAACACAAGGTGGCCCAAGAGGCTGCTCTCTGTCTGGGCATCTTCAGGGACAGATGCCCTTTCTGATGGGAAATGGAGAGCAAAGAACCATCCCTAAAGAAACAACTATCATTCATCAGCTGACAGATGGTGAAATAAAATGTGGTTTATCCATATAAGGAACCCCTGGGTGGTACAAATGGTTAATGTGCTTGGCTACTAACCTAAAGCTTGGAGGTTTGAGTCCACCCAGAATCACCTCCGACAAGAGGCCTGGTGATTTACTTCTGAAAAATCAGCATAGAGAACCCTATGGAGCACATTTCTACTCCGACACACACAGGGTTGTCATGAGTCAGAATCGACTCAACAGCAACTGGTCCTGGTTATGCCGTACAATGGAATATTACTGAGCCATAAAAAGGAATGAAGTGTTGATATGTGAACCTTCAGCTTTCTCTTCTAAGTGAAAGAAGCCAGTCACAAAAGACCGTATCTTGTATGATTTCATTTATATGAAATGGCCGGAATAGGCAAATCTATGGAAGACAGAGAGTAGTTTACAAACTGCCTAGGGCTGGGGGTGAGGTGGGGGTGGGAGTACGGGGGAATGACTTGCTAAAGGGTTGCTTTCTGGGGTTACAAGAATGTTCTAGAATTAGATGGTGGTGAAGTTTGCACAATCCTGCGAACATCCTAAAAACCATTGAATTGTATGCTTTAAAAAGGTGAACTATATGGTATGTGAATTATATCTCAATGAAGCTGTTTGAAAAAAAATAAGTATTAAAATCCACAAAGTAAAAAAGCAAGAAAGGAAAGAGCTTTCTAATTTCAGTTCACAGGGCTGGAAAAGATGAGGCCAGGAAGGGTTCAGATGGCTCAGCTTCTGAGTTTTGGTGCTTCCAGGGACCCAGGAGATTCTCAGGGCCTGGCACATAACAGGACTGAGAAGGGTGGGCCTACCAGGCTGGCTAATGATTTGATGCCCCTTCCAAAAGATATTTTACAAATGTTCAGTTAACATTTATTTTGTGGTGGTGGGGAGAATGATCTTATGTTAACAAAAACTTTATACCTCTTGCCTACGTACCAAACAAGGCATTTGTAATATGTGGTTTACTATACCAGGCAACTCACCGAGTTGTTTACGATTTAGATAATAAAATAAATCCCTCCCCAGCAGTAAAAAAAAGCCCTATATCATATCGTCTGCAGTTCTGGATTTTCTGTTTATGGTGACTGCCTCTTATGATAAGTGTCAGTTGGCTGTAGTTAGGGGTGCAGGGCTCCCAGAATTAAATTGCCCTGTATGTAGTGCAAATGGTTAAGTTCTCATCTGCTAAGGATGCTAACTGAAAGTTTGGTGGTTTAAGTCCACCAAGGGGCACCCAGGAAGAAAGGCCTGGCAATCTACTTCTGGAAATCAGCCATTGAAAACCCCATTTAGCACAGTTCTACTCTGACACACCTAATAATAAGAAGGTCCTATGCAACGTGTCTTCTATTTATTCTAGTGATATCTTTCATTTTACTTTTTTACTTTGTTTTCACTTTTTCAAACCAATAACTCCTCATTCTCCCCTCCCCATAGCCCCTGATAACCACGAATTACTTTTGTTGCTATGCATTTGCTTATTCTAGATATTTCACATAAGTGGAGTCATTCTCTATTTACCCTTTCATGTCTTGCTTATTTCACTTAGCATTGTATTTTCAAGGTTCATCCATATGGCAGCATGTATCAGAACTTCATTTCTCTTTATGGCTGAATAATGTCTCCAGTGATGTTTGAGTGTTCCTTTTAGCATTGCACCCTAGACAGCTGAGCCTCTGTAGGAAAAAGGTCAGAATATGGTCCGTGTTCCAACTCTGGTTCCAACTCCTAGGCTCAGAAACCCAAAGCCACAGAATCACTGTGGTAAACAACTTTTCGGTGGATGCTATGGATTGACTTGTGTCCCCCAAAAATCTGTGTCAGCTTGGCTAGGCCATGATTCCCAGTATTGTGTGATGGTCCACCATTGTGTCATCTAATGTGATTATCCTAAGTGTTGTAAATCCTACCTCTGTGATGTTAATGAGGTAGGATTAGCGACAGTTATGTTAATGAGGCAGGACTCAATCTACAAGATTAAGTTGTGTTTTAAGCCAATCTCTTTTGAGATACAAAAGAAAGAAGTAGACACGGGGACCTCATACCACCAAGAAAGAAGCACCTGGAGCATAGAGTGCCTTTTGGACCCAGAGTCCCTGTGCTGAGAAGCTCCTAGTCAGGGGGAAGATTGATGAAAAGGACCTTCACCCAGAGCCGACAAGAGAGAAAGACTTCCCCTGGAGCTGGCACCCTGAATTAGGACTTCTAATTTACTAGACAATGAGAGAATAAATTTCTCTTTGTTGAAGCTATCCACTTGTGCTATTTCTGTTATAGCAGCACGAGATAACTAAGACAGTGGGCAAAACAGTTGGCATCCCCCTTGACCCTCCTAAGACACCTCATGACCTACACAAGCCACTGCTGAGAATTTCCACTCAACAACTATGAAGAAACGGTCAGAGTGGGGCCTGCACACAGTCTCAGCCCACAGCCACATCCTCGACACCTCCCATCCTGCTCTCCCCTGTCCTGTGGGGAGAATTTGGCCCAGGTCATAGGAGGAATACAATTCATGGCCCTTCTGACCAGAAGATTCTTTGTCGTCTTAGCCCCCTGCCTGCTTGAATGTCTCTTCTGCCCAAGTAGCACAAGGATATTGAAAAATCAGTTGCTGTCAAGTCAGCACCAACTCATGGCGACTCCATGTGTATGAGTACAACCATGGTCCATAGGGTTTCCAATGACTGACTTTTTAGAAGCAGATGGCCAGATCTTTCTTCTAAGACGCCTCTGGGTGGACACTAACCTCCAACCTTTTGGGTAGCAGCTGAGCATGTTAGCTGTTTGCACCACCCAGGGACTCCACAGGGCCATTTGTTTCCTATAAATGCTAGTGGAACTTGGAGGAAAAATATGGGCGTGGTTCTTAAAAGGAATCAGACCCCCAGGAAGGCCTTGCCTTGTACAGACCGTGCAGAAGAAAACTCATGGCCTCCTGAGGATGAGAGGGGGCTTTTATTTTGGGGCTGAAGATTAGTGAGGCGGATTAACTGGGTCCAAACAGAGAGAAACACGGATGAGTAAGAACCGTGGGCACACTTCTGACACAGACAAGGCATAGATGAGCCTGTGAAATTCTGTCGCAAAACTGAACCCAAAAGATTAAGTAAACAAATATGTCAAATGGCAGCTTGACATTTTCTTGGCATTTTGCATTTTGCGCTGTTGGCATTTCTCATCAAATTAGCGGCAAAGCTGCCTTGTTTATGTTTCCCTACAGGTGGGGTTTCTCAGTGGTTAAGGTCACAGACAGCTTGAGTTTGAGCCCTGGTTCTGCCCCTTACTAGTTAAGGACTTTGAGTAAGTTACTAAACCTCCCTGTACCTTAGTTTCCCCATCTGTAAAATGGTGATAATAATGGTACCTACCTCTTAAGGTTATTTGGAAACCCTGGTGGTGCAGTGGTTAAGAGTTCAGCTGCTAACCAAAAGATCAGCAGTTTGAATCTACCAGGCGCTCCTTGGAAACCGTATGGGGCAGTTCTACTCTGTCTTCTAGGGTCGCTATGTATTGGAATCAACTTGATGGCAAGGGATTTAGTTTTTTGGGCGGGGATCTTAAGGTTATGGTGAGGGTTATATGAGTTAGGCCTGTAAGCTTAGAACAGGGCCTGGTGTGCAAAAGCGCCTTGGGAAGGCTTTATGTATTTTTGCTTATTTATGAAGAAGCCTTGGACAGTCAGTCCCGGGAACCCTTGGCCCAGGGCTCTTGCTATGAGTCGCCAGTTTCCTGGCCAGAGCACCTCAACTGCAGCCACCACCCATCTGTCAGTGGGGGCTTGTGTGTTGCTATGATGTTGAACAAATTTCAGCAGAGCTTCCAGACTAGACAGATGAGGAAGAAAGGTCTGGTGATCTACTTCTGAACACCAGCCAATGAAAGCTCTATGTATTACAGTGGTCCCACCCTGTTGTGCATGGGGTAGTCATGCTTTGGGGCAACCGAATGACAGCTAACAACAAGAACAAGTCAGCACCAGGCAGAGACAACTCCTCAGTGAAGTCATCTGATAAAGCTGCTAGGAAGGAACTAAACACTCTCCTGTGGACGCACTTCAATTCCCCGGCAAACATGGTCGGAGGAAATCACAGCTTGTTCAGATCATGTTCTGCTATTATTATAAAGTTTAGAAGCAAAGGTTTATGTAGGCAGAGCGCGATAGCAGCTCCATTTGTGAACACAGATACGCAAATCTTATCTAAGTGCTTCTCAATACCTTGCTTAAATGCATGAGTCACTGTTTCAAAAGTAGAATTGAGTGTTTGCTCAATATGGGCTATGATCTTAATACTGTGCTATTCATTTTTTTTTTTCTAGAAAGAGCATAAGGAGAGTGGGTTCTGAACTCTATCCTGGCTCTTCTCAGATGTGTTCTAATTAAACCTACCAACGCATGTGTGTTCCCTGAAACAGGCATCACCGTGGTGGCGGCTGCCCCCATGGAGCAGGCAGTACAAGCAACTGTTAGTCACACATCGCCGGCAGTTCCCGAACTTGGGTGTGGATAGAAGCACTGAAGGGCTACGACAAGGCGCCTGGTCCTTGTTACTGTCAGACACTCTGATTCCGTGGCCTTTAGTAAGCTTCCCTCCAGCCATAGCCCCAGTGCAGGTGGTCCCTGTCCCACCTCTTCTTTGGAGAATCACGACCCTAACCCATCACCCCAAACTTCAGAGAAAATAAAGAATGCAAATTCTAGTTTTCTTTCTAAGGAGACACAGAGGCTAGTTTCCGGCAGAAAAAGGTAGAGTGTGGTCTTAATGTTACAACAAAGACTAGCAAGACAGGAAGGACTCCTAGTGGCGCAATGGTTAGCACTCAGCTGCTAACCAAAAGGTTGGCGGTTCAATCCCACGCAATGGGTCCGTGGGAGAAAAGACCTAGCAATCTGCTCCTATAAAGATTCCCGCCTCCCCCCCCAAAAAAAAAAACCAAACCAAACCTGTTGCAGTAGAGTAGATTCTGACTCATAGTGACCCCATAGGACAGAGTAGAACTGCCCCATAGGGTTTTCAGGGAACATCTGTTGGATTCGAACCACTGACCTTTTGGTTAGCAGCTGAGCTCTTAACCTCTGCGCTTCCAGGGCTCACCCGTAAAGATTACAGCCAGGAAAACCCTATGGGGGCAGTTCTACTCTGTTACATGGGGTCACTACAAGTTGGAATCGACTAGATAGCACCCAACAACAACGGTAAGATAGGAGAGAGGGAAGAAAACAGGGGCCTATGGGTTTGGCTGCACATGGGTCTGCATCCATCTAGAATTAGGCTTCAAAGACAGTATAGCTCCCGTGACTGTCTCAATCACCAAAAGAGACAAAAGGGGAAAGGAATACAAAGAGAGGGCGGTTGTGCAGAGAGGAGGGGCCTCTAAGGGCTGTGACTTTCACCCACTTGAAAGCCAGTGGTTGGGCCCCCACGTGGGTGCTGGAAAGCTCTGCAGATGAGAGGCTTTGCTGGCTGCCCCTGCAGCCCCAAGCCAGGAGGCAAACACGTGTCCTACATACACCCTTCGGGCCCCCATCTGGGCCCCAGTTGGGGAGAGGGATATACAGGGACTCCAGCCCCAAAACAGGATGCTGGTTTTCTGGAGGGGGTGCCAGGGAGTCAGGGTAACAGAAAATGGACCCAGGCCCCTCTCCAAGGGCTGCTCCACTCTGGGAGCTGCTGGGGGCAGGGATCTGGGTAGCAGGAGCCCCAGTGGCAGAGGGAGCCCATGGCTGACTCAGGATGAGCGGAAGGGGGTCAAACATTTGAGGCCACCTCTGTCAGGCTGGCCACACATGGCCTCATGAGAAGGGGCCCAGGTGCAGGACTGGGAGGCGAGGTCAGGGGAAAGAATGAGACAGGCAGGGAGTCTAAGCAGTAAGGGCTTCAGTCTCAGCAGGTGGCTGGAACCCAGCTGGGGAAAGATGGGGGAGAAGGGTCATGCCTTAGCCTCTCGTCCCTGTTGCTGTTGCTGCAGCCTCCTCTCTGGGCTCTGAGCCCAAGGCCTCACATGGACGAGGTGGTCCCCAGAGCCTGGCAGGGGCAGCTGTACTATGACATGACTACGCAGTACCCCATCAGTGGTCTGGCCTCAGGAAACCCATTTTGCTTCCTTCCCTCACGGCCTGTGTGGTCCCTGTGATCATGGAAAATGCTGCCTGTGGCCCACACACCCTGGGACGGCCTGCGTCCTCCTAGGAGGACAAAACTGATTGATGTTGAGTTGATTCTGACTCATGGTGTGCAGAGTAGAACTATGCTCAAAGGGCTCTCAATGGCTGATTTTTTGGACATAGGTCACCAGGCCTTTTACTGGGCGCCTCTGGGAGGACTTGAACCTCCAACCTTCTGTTAGCAGCTGAGCCTGTTAACCGCTTGCACCTCCCAGGGACTTCTAGGACCACAGCCTAATTGCAAAGGGTATGGGCCAGGAGGGGCTTTGCCGGGTGCCAGAGAGGTCCCTGAGCCCTTGGGGAACGAGGACAACCAGAAATGAGGCTATACCCCCAGCATCTCCCTGTCTCTTTATCAGACCCTGCTCTGCTCACCTCTGACCTGTCTTTCTGCCTCCTCGAGATGCCCCGTTCCTGCTCTGCCTTATCTCTGTCCTTCAATCTGGAGACCCAAGGGCCTCCTAGTGGCAGTGGGACTAAAGGTTCTCATCTTAGTTCCTGAAGGGAGTCAGTTAGATTGCGGAGTCTGTTCTACATCTTTTAAACGGCGATCATAATTCCTGCCCCCTCCTAGGGTGGTCGTAAGGAGTCCCCCATAGCAGTTTTTCTCAATCGTCCTTGGGAGTTAGTAGCACCTGGTTGTTGTTGGTTGTCATTGAGTGGATTCTGACTCATGGCTCCCCCATGTGTGCAGAGTAGAACTGTGCTCCATAAGGTTTTCTAGGCTGTGACCTTTTGCAAGTAGATCACCAAGCCTTAATTCCAAGGCACCTCTGGGTGGGCTTGAACCACCAACCTTTCAGTTAGCTGTCCAGAGCTTAATCATTTGTGCCACCCAGGGACTCCTTAGTAGCACCTAGGATTCTTGTTAGGTACCCAGAGTCCTGTGTCCTATCCCAAAGCCACAAGATCCGAGTTTCTGGGGAGGGGGCCTGGGAAGCTGGATTTTTAGCAAGCACCCCTGGTGATGTTTGTGAAACACTGCAAAGGGATGGAGCCAGGAGACCCAGAGATTTCCTCCTCTTGGTTTGAGTCCTGACTCTGCCCACCACTTGCTAGCTTGTGACCCTGGGAATCAGCCCCTTTAACCCTCACTTTTATCATCAATAAAATGGTGCTCACACCTGAACTTACCTCACAGGGTTGTTGTGAGGGCTGAATGAGAGAGGATAGCCGTCCGGGCCTGGCACATTGTAAATGCCGAATGAGTGTGCGTTGACCCTCAGGAAATGAGCTGGTGGAGTGAATGTGCTTTGCTGCTGATAGATGAATTTGCCTTCTGTTTACATAAAGTGCTTTCTGCTCACGCCTCGGAAAAGATCTCGTGGTGTCTGCACCAATGCCCAAAAGGGCCAGTGTGGAAACTGGGCTGTGGAAGAGTCTGGGTAGAATAGAAACAACCTGTGCCCACCCTGACCAAGCTTGGAATGGGCCAGGTGGGAGTGAGGCTGACCCCCACCCCAGTCCTGCACTCTGGGCTCCTGCTGCCCCGTGAGGAAGAGGCAGGTCTGAGTCCTTCCTTGTTCCTGCCTCTCTATCACTCTCCCTCCCTCATCCAGAACTGCTGCCTTTTTATTTTATTTTAACATTTCAAACACGACCCCAAATAAACCCACCCAGGACTTAATTGCACTCTACAGCCAACTCCCCTCCCATTCTATAAACCAACCCCATGGAGTCAGTCTGTTCAGTTCAAGGTGAAGATTTTTAACGCGGGCTATTTATAAACCCGGCGATGTAGCGGGTGTTAATTTCAAAGCAGTTATGCCAGATGTCGACTTGGAAGTTGAGAGAGAGGAGTGCTATTGTAAATTAATGTTGCCAGTGATTAATATTTGGTATTTTTTAACACACATTCATCTCAGAAGAAAAAAGATCCTGTTCGGTGAACGTGGCTGGATGTTGTGCTGTCCTTCCGTTGATGTGGGGTTACCGAAAACCTTTGGGAGGAGCTTCAGGAAAAAACCTGATAGTTAGAAGAAGGTAAGTGAGCTCTGGAGTCAGGTTCTCTGGGGTGTGATGGATGCGTCAGTCAGTGTTTGCAGGCCTGTGTCTTTAGGCTGTTGTGATGGTTAAGATTGTGTGTCACCTTGGCTGGGCCATGATTCTCTGTGTTTTAATGTAATCCCTCCCATGATTGAATATACTGTGAGTAGCCAATCAGATGAAAGGGAGTCTCCTTGGGGGTGTGGTCGCAGCAAGCAGCGGGGGAGACAGTAACCATGCCACAACTCTTATAGAGAAGTGGGGCCAGGAGGGTTACTCTGAGGAGTCGACCCCTGCTTCAGTCCCAGGAGTTTATTTTATAGTCAATACAGCAAGCAGTAAAGCAATTAACAGAACAATGGGTTTAGGGTGAGTAACAATAAGTTTTGGGCAAGGGAGAAGGAATTCAGGTAAACAAGCCAATCAGTAACAGGGCAATAGCTTTGGGAAAACAAGTCGTGCCTAATCTCATTCTTATCGCTGACAAGTCTCCAACATGTCGTATACAGCATAGAGGCCTGTGGGGGCTGCAGTTGTCAATAGTGCAGCCATGTTTAAATGGCATATATCCCACAGGGTGTGGCCCGCATTTGTATATAAGCAGACGTTCTGGCTTTTTCCTGTCTCTGGATCCTGCGGCTGCTTCCTGTCATCTCATCTCCCGTTCTTGGGACTTGAGCTGTCAGTTTATCTGCCGAACCTGGGATTCGTCGATCTGCACAGCCTGTGAGTGGGAGCCCTGCTCTCCGACCTTCCGATCTTGGGCTTGCCAGCTTCTGCTGCTGTGTGACTTGGGAAAGGCCTCTACCCTGATCCACGGACTTGGGACGTTCTAGCCTCTACAATCACGTGAGCTGTTTCCTTGATATAATCTCTCTCTATATATATATTTATACACTTTACTGGTTTTGCTTCTCTAGAGAACCCAGCCTGAGACAGCTGTCTTATGGGGACATCCCTTCTCCCCCAGGCCTCCTGTACCAAGTGATCCAGGTTGCAGGAAACACTGGTTGGTTTCATCATGGCCTGGGAATCAGGAGACCTTTCTTTAATCTGGGCTCTGCCGGTTAGTGAAGTGGCTGACACAGAAGACTGATACTGGGGGACTTGCCCTGAAAATCTGGCTTATTGGGTCTGCAAGGTATAAAAGTATTTGCTCTATTGGTTTCCTAGGGCTGCCATAAAACAGTACTACAAATTGGGTGGCCCTGGTGGTGCAGTGGTTAAGAGCTCGTCTGCTAACCAAAAGGTTGACAGTTCGACATAGTCTATAAAGAAAATGTTCTACATCCTACTTTGGTGGTAGCATCTTGGGTCTTAAAAGCTTGTGAGTGGCCATCTAAGATACTCCACTGGTCTCACCCCGTCTGCAGCAAGGGAGAAAGAAGAAAACCAAAGACACAGGGAAAGATTAGTCGAAAGGGCTAATGGATCACAACTACCAGAGCCTCCACCAGACTGAGTCCAGCACAACTAGATGGTGCCCGGCTACCACCACCGACTGCTCTGACAGGGATCACAATAGAGGCTCCCGGACAGAGCTGGAGAGAAATGTAGAACAAAATTCTAACTCACAAAAAAGAAAGAAAGAAAGACCAGATTTACTGGTCTGACAGATACTGGAGAAACCTTGAAAGTATGGCCCCTGGACACTGTTATAGCTCAGTAAAGAAGTCACTACTGAGGTTCATCCTTCAGTCAAAGATTAGACAGGCCCATAAAACAAAGCAAAACTAAATGTGCACACCAGTATAGTGGCAAGGACAAGAAGGCAGGAGGGGACAGGAAAGCTGGCGATGGGGAACCCAAGGTGGAGAAGGGGAGAGTGTTGACACATCGTGGGGTTGGCAACCAATGTCACAAAACAATATGGGTATTAATTGTTTAATGAGAAACAAGTTTGCTCTGTAAAACTTCACCTAAAGTACAATAAAAAACAAAAAACAAAACAAAAAAAAAACAACAAAGGTCAGCAGTTGGAATCCACCAGCCGCTCTTTGGAAACCCTATGGGGCAGTTTTACTCTGCCTATACGGTCACTATGAGTTGGAATTGACTAGACAGCAACGGGTTTCAGACTGGTTTAGGATCCATCCTATTCTAGTGTGACCTCATGTTAACTTGTTGTTGTTGGTAGTTGTCATTGAGTCGATTTTGACTCATGGTGACCCCGTGTGTACAGAGTATAATTGCTCCATAGGGTTTTCATGGCTGTGACCTTTCAGAAGCAGGTCACAAGGCCTGTCTTCCAAGGTGCCTCTGGGTGGTTTCAAACCACCCTATTCCAAACAAGGTCAAGTTCACAGCTACCAGGAGTTAGGACTTCAACATATCTTTCTGGGGAACAAACTTTAATCAGTAATAGTCGTCATTACTTAAAAGTTGATAGATTCTCCAAAAAAAATCCACATTTCCAGTATCTCTGGGAAAATGGGAAGCCCTGGCGTTCCTGCACCTGTGTTCCCACAGTGGCACTAACTAATGGTTGTTGCCACTTCCTTTGGACTTACCAGAACCCACCATTCATCATGGTCTCAACCCACCATGCTCGCCTTGGGTTGGCCAGCTCATGACTGGGGTTTATATCTGGCCTGCAGATCTTGATTTTGCTTGTTCTATACAGAGTTGGCCTGCATCATGCCATAAAACAATGTGAGAGAGAACTAAATTAATTGCATATTTCTATTTTTCAAAGTTTATTTTTAAAAATTAGACTTTGAAAGACAATCTCCAGTACCACATAGGCTCATATTACGTTACGTGCTTACCCCAGAGTTTAGTGAAACAGATAATTTGGTAGAATCTATGGCACATGATTTTTCTTACTCAGCCCAGTCTACTTTTTCACGTTACCTGCCTGGGCCCTGTGGACCTCTGAGTTTTCCTCTTACTTAATGTTACGGAACCTCACTTTCTTCATTTGTTAAATGAGACCCAGAGCAGAAAGATCATGAGTTTTGGAGTCCAAGTGGCCCTGGATTGAAATTCTGCCACCACCATATTCTGACCTAGGATCTGTGTAAGTGACTTAACTTCTTTGAGCTTCATTTTTCTTGTCTATACGATGTGAATAATAATACCTACAATGAATGTTTTTAGTGGTGGTTAGATGTGAGGAGAATGACAAGAAGAGCTTGCATTTATTGAGTGCCTGCTGTCTACCAGGCACTTCACATGACCTCCTTGGTCATCACAAAAACTCTATGAGGTGGGGTATGTTTATGGATGAAGAGACAAGCCTGGGGTGGTGGTGATTGTTGATAGTCACAAAACTAAGGGCAGAGCTGGGCGCGTGGCACACGTGGGTGCTCAGTGACCAAGGCCCATGTAGTAGACATTGTAGGGCCTCCTTCAGTTCTAAAAACCCCATGACTAAGATCCTGTGGCCTCCTCTTTTTATAATCAAACAGGGCGCAGGGGAACCATGCTGTGGGGGGGTGGGGGTGAGTACTTGCTTTCCCGATGTCCAAAGAGAGGATGTGATATGTGAGGTTATCCATCTTTTATTTCGTGGACTTTAAAAAAGTGTGTTATATTCATTATACATTTTATGATATTTGGTTCACAAGTAATATATATTTTTTAATTTCAAGTAATTGTTTTTCAAGTAAAAGTTTCCAAGTAACTTCTAATTTTTTATCAAGTCCTCCCTCCCGACTATTTTAACCAGTTGCCGTTGAGTGGATTCCAACTCATGGTGACCCCATGTATGTCAGAGTAGAACTGTGCTCTGTAGGGTTTTTAGTGGCTGATTTTTTGGAAGTAGATCTCCAGATCTTTCTTCTGAGGCACCTCTGAGTGGACTCAAACCTTCAACCTTTCTGTGAGCAGCCAAGAGTGCTAACTGTTCATACCACCCAGGGGCTCCACATAACTATTTATTGTTTTCTTAAAACTGTATTTATAAAGTAAAACACTCATGATCTCAAGATGCGTGTACACAGAGATTGGGTTTTCTTGTCCTGCATTGGGCCTGCTTTCCAGGCCCACTGTCATTGTCCCATGTGAGCATTTCCAGGGTCCAATTGCCATGTGCCTTGTGGAGGTGGGGGCATAGCTTGGAGGTACCTGTTTTCTACTAGCAAATCTTTCCACTCTGTCCTCCCTCTCCCCCATTCCACTTTCCCTCTTTTTCTCATCTCCCTACCTGAACAACAGCCTGAAATAGGATTGAGAACTGTCTGCCGGGCCCTACTTCCTGCTGCCCCAGCAGAATCCTCTTTCCCTGTTTTTCCTGGAGCCAGTCCTGGGCTCTGAGGGTGCATGTTTTCCTTCTTTTTCCTTCTGGACATGCGAGTGGCACATGTCAAATTTATAAACATAGAATTTGTTTGGAGAGGCCTTAGGATTATTTGGTTTTAAAAACCTTTTTATTCTGAAATAATTTCAAACTCGCAGAAACAGTATAAAAAATTTCTGTAAACTTTCACCCAAGATTCCCCAAATGTTGACACCTGACCACGTTGGCTTTCTCTTTTCTCCATATCTCTTTACATACGTATACATATATAACAAATAAGTACATATGTGTATATATTTTTTTCTGATCTGTTATAAAGTTGCAGATACTTCAGTATTTGCTAAAAATCAAGGACATTTTCTTACCATTATTCAAATCATAGTAAAACCCAAAACACCAAACCCATTGCCGTCAAGTCAATTCCAACTCATAGTGACCCTACAGGACAGAGTAAAACTGCCCCATAGGGTTTCCAAGGCTGTAAATCTTCACAGCAGCAGACTGCCACATCTTTCTCCTGCAGAGTGGCTTGCGGGTTTGAACCACCAACCTTTCAGTTAGCAGCCAAGCTCTTAACAACTGTACCACCAGGTCTCCTTCCAAATCACAACACAAGTATCAAATTCAGGAAATTAACATCAATACGATGCTATTATCAAATCTAGAGACCTTATTCAAATTTCACCAGCTGTCCTAATAATGTCCTTTATAACAATAGGAAAGTTGTTCTGGATTATTACCTGGTGTGTGGGAAAAGGTGGGACAGAGCCACAGACAGAGGCGTGGCCACTGGAGGTCCTGAGGAAGGCCCAGCCGCAGGGATGCTGATCCCTCCTTTCTGCAAGTCATGGCCTAGTCTTGGAACCTGGTTGTCTCATTTCTTCCCTCATGGTCACCTCGTGGAGGTCTGCACCCCACCCTCAGCTGGGGAGATCAAAGCCTTCCGGTTCCCACCCAGCTGGTCCACAGGAGGAAAGGAGCCTTGCTCCTGCTGGTAGCTTCCCACTCGGCACCTCCTCTTGCTTCCCAGACATCTGCCCCCCCCCCCATCTCCAAGGTGCCTGCCAGGAGGTGACTGTAGTGATAGAGCTTCAAGTTTCACCTCAGCTGCATGTTGTCAGGGGTCAGAACACCCATTCAGTAGTCAAACTACCAGTAACCGTTGCCATCAAGTCAACTCTAACTCATGGTGACCCCATATGTGTCAAAGTAGAACTGTGCTGCTCTGTAGGGTTTTCCATGACCGATTTTTCAGAAGTAGATCACCAGGCCTTTCTTCTGAGGCACCTCAGGGTGGACTTGAACCACCAACCTTTCGGTTAGCAGCTGAGCTTGTTAACCATTTGCACCACCCAGGGACTCCAGAATCACACTTTTGTTGTTGTTAGCTGCCATTAGGCTGGCCCCTGATTCATGGTGGCCCCATACACTACTTGAGTCTAAATCCTGGGTCTGCCGCTTACTGGCTATGTGATCTTGAGCAGGTTACTTAACTGCTCTGTGCTTCAGTTTCCTTAAAATGGAAGAAACAATACCTAGCTCCTAAGACTGTGGTGGTTTATGGTTGGGAATAACTGATTTCACAAATGTAAAGGGCTCAGAGCAGTACCTGATCGGTAGTTGGTACCCACCAGCATTAACTATTAATGTGATTAAGCTGGATGCTTTGCTGAGGGGCCAGGTGGATGTTTCCTCACCACCTCCCAAATTATCATTAAATGTTTTTGCAGGAGCATTATGTAATTAATGTCCAGTCCTCAAGTTGGGGAGCATCATAGAGGTTTGTTTTAGTTAGCTAGTGCTGCTATAACAGAAATACCACAAGTAGATGACTTTAAAAAAGAGAATCAGATTCTCTCACAGTTTAGGAGGCTAGAAGTCTGAATTCAGGGCACCAGCTCCAGGGGAAGTCTTTCTCTCTCTGTCGGTTCTGGAGGAAGGTCCTTGTCATCAATCTTCCCCTGGTTTGGGAACTTCTCAGTGCAGGGACCCTGGGTTGAAAGACATGCTCCACTCCTGGCTCTTCCTGCTTGGTAGTAATGAGGTCCCTCTCCTCTCTGCTCGCTTCTTTCTTTTATATTTCAAAAGAGATTAACTCAAGATACAACCTAATCCTGTAGATTGTGTCCTGCCTCATTAACATAACTGCCCTAATCTCACCTCATTAACATCATAGTGATAGGATTTACAACACACAGGAAACTCATAATACTGGGAATCATGGCCTAGCTAAGTTGACACATATTTTAGGGGTACACAATTCAATCTATAATAAGGTTCAAAGTTTAGGGGGAGGAGGATCCAACAAGGGTCATCTATTCAGTGGTTACCTTGCCCAGTAGAGCCCTTGTCACTGGCATTTCCTGGCTGGACTTGCCCAGGAACGTGCTGGATGCCCCCTGGGGCAGCATCCCTTTTTATATCCCTTATATCCAGCTCACCCTGGACTAAGCCCCCTGCTCTGCCTGCCGCCACAGTGCCTCATCCATAAGCCAATTAAAGTACTATTCCATTAAATTGTACTTAGTTGTGTGTGTGTCTGTCTGTCCCACTAGACAATGAGCTCTCTGAGGGCAGGGAAAGGGCCTTACTCATCTTATGTGTCCAGTGCTGGACCAAGGGACTCATCAGCAAAGGGGAGATTGCAGCCATGGTGGGTCATGGACCACTGACCATCCATACATGGACCAACTGGTCACTGGTTTCCTGATCTCTATCACCCAAGACCTCCTTTCTAAACACTCCTGGAATGAGGTCCCATGGTCTCCTTTGTTTACTTCTTCCATATATATTTTTTTAGTGAATGAGGGAATGAATTCAAAATTCACTGAGTGCCTCTTGTACGTCAGGCATGGTACTAGGTGTTTAGAGTTACAAAGATAAACAAGACAAAGTTCCTGCCCTCGAGTTCACAGTCCAGAGGAGGCCGATGTGTCAGTCACCACTCTGCAATGAGATAAGCACTCTGAGAACATTGAAGGTGCTGGAAAGGAGTGGGTGGTTGTTGTAGATGCCATGGGTTGGTTCATCAGCATCTGGTTGAAACACTTGCCTGATTCTACTGTACAGGCAATAAAGCAAAATACTCAATTCCCAGCTTCCCTTGTAGCTGGGTGTCATGGATTGAGTTGTGTCCCCCAAAAATATCTGTCAGCTTGGCTGGGTCATGATTCCCAGTATTCTCTGATTGTGTTACCTGATGTGATTTCCTTATGTGTTGTAAACTCTATCACTATGATGAGATTATATGTGAGCTCCTTATGTGTTGTAAATTCTATCACTGTGATGAGGTTATACTGATGAGGTTGACAAGATTGGTGTCTTAATGCAATCTCTTTTGAGATACAAAAGAGAGAAGTGAGCAGAGACACATGGGAACCTCATACCACCAAGAAAGCGGTGCTGGGAGCAGAGTGCGTCCTTTGGACCTAAGGTTCCTGCGCTGAGATGCTCCCAGACCAAAGGAAGACTGATGTATCACAAGGACCTTCCTCCAGAGCTCTCAGAGAAAGCGTTCCCCTGGAGCTGATGCCCTGAATTTGGACTTGTAGCCCACTGGACTGTGAGAGAATAAACTTCTTTTTGCTAAATCCATCCACTTGAGGTATCACTGGGTGTCTTAGTCATCTAGTGCTGCTATAACAGAAATACAGCAAGTGGATGTATTTAGCAAAGAGAAGTTTATTCTCTCACAGTCTAGTAGGCTACAAGTCCAAAGTCAGGCCATCAGCTCCAGGGGAATGTTTTCTCTGTTGGCTCTGGAGGAAGGTCCGCATCATTAATCTTCCCTTGGTCTGGGAACATCTTAGCGCAGGAACCTCAGGTCCAAAGGACATGCTCTGCTCCTGGTGCTGCTTTCTTGGTGGTATGAGGTCCCCCACTCCTGCTTGCTTCCCTTTCTTTTTATCTCTTATAAGATAAAAGGTGGTGCAGGCCATACTCCAGGGAAACTCCCTTTACTTTGGATCAGGATGTGACCTTAGTAAGGGTGTTACAACCCCACCCTAACCCTCTTTAACATAAAATTGCAACCACAAAATGGAGGATAACCACACAATACTGGGAATCACGGCCCAGCCAAATTGATACACACATTTTTGGGGGAACATAATTCAATCCATGACACTGACGTAGCTATACAATGAAATTCTAGTGAATTAGGCATAAGAAGTCTGTTGGCACTGCCTTTTCTGGTTTTGAGATCGGATGTATGTTTGGTGCTGTAGCAGACATTTGCAGTTGTGAGAGAGAGGCCAAAAGAATTGCAGACATGTCCATTGAACCAACACCATGTTCCTCTGGGCCTCTTATTTTGTGAAAAATATAAGCGGACATTCATTTAAATCACTGTAGCTGGATTTTCTGTTACTTGCATCCGAACTCATTCTTAACTGATATAGTAAGAGATGTCTTTTTTGCAGAATCTTGAAGGAGATCCCTAGGCAGGAAAGAGGAAGAAGGGCATTTGGACAGCATATGTAAAGGCACAATGAGAGGAGAGATTGAATGACACATTAAAAAAAAATCAAAAGGTGTTTGGTGTTTGGTAAATATTGCTTCCTTCTGGTTACTCACATTGACCAAGACACAGCATTGGGCTCCATGTGCGTGTGTGCATGTGTGTGTGTGTGCAAAGAAGTGTAGAACATGTTCCCTATCTCTAAAAAACTACTTAGCCAACTTTTTTTGTGAAGGGGCCACATAGCAAATATTGTAGGCTTTGTGGGCCAGATGGTCTCTGTTGTAACTACTCGACTCTGTTGTTGTAATGTCTCCATAGACAATATATCAATGAATGAGCATGGCTGTGTTCTAATAAAACTTTGTGGACACTGAAATTTAAATTTCATATAACTTTAAATGTCACAAAATATTATTATTCTTTTAATTTTTCTCAATCATTTAAAAAAGTAAAACTGTTCTTAGCTCATGGGCAGCACAAAAACAGCTTATGGTTTACCAACTCTTGCTCGAGAAGGCTATAATCTAATTAATGAAATAAACTCTAAGTAGAGGAAAAGTGAAGTAATAGTGCTTTTGTGTTCTTTTATATGTTGTATGTTAAATGTTCTATATATTAAATGTTATACTAGTGTTATGCCCAGGGAAGGTCTCCAATAGATGCAAAGATTCTCAAAGCTGGAGAGGAGTTGGGGAGGGCATTGTAATCTAGAGGTTCAACTTGTGCCAAGTGTGGAGACAGGAACTTGCAGGTTATGACTGGGACACAGTGAATGTCTGTGCCTAGTTCCAGTTTAGGAAATTGCAGGAGATGAGGCTGATGAGGTGCTGGGGCCAGGCCCCAGACAGTCAGTAGCTTGTCTTGGATCTTCTTTACTGATAAGGACTCCTATGGTGGGAGTGGCCTGATAAGGTGTTGATGATCAGTCGATATGCTTCTCTCTGCCAGGTAAGGCCCATTGGGTGCTGGGAGCTGCTCACCCTGCCGAGTCCTGCATCATAGCTGTGGGCATTGCCTTGTCTTTTTCCTCCCTTTCCTGGCTTATCCCTCCATCCCAATCAGGAGCCTGCAACGGGTGCCACCATTGCTGTTTCCCATAACCAACCATACGCTCTCTTGTGTGCAGGGTAGGACCAACAACCCTGCCCTGTTTCCCAAGAGGACCTGGCAGTTCCCTGAGGTGTTGGGCAGAGTTTCCAGGGCCCAGGTTGCTTAACGCAGAGCAAGGAAGGTGCAGGTTCTGAGGCCGGGAGCCATTCTCACCCAAATGTTCTGCTGACATGGCTGGTGGACAGGCCACTACTTGGCTCACAGGGATGGCTTTGTGGGGAGGAAGGGAGCCGGGTGGGGACTTTTAGAAATGGGCAGGACAGTCTTTGGGGTGTTTCCCACGTCTCCCTTCCCAGAGCCTCTCCCAGTTGAGCCATTCATTGCTCTCTCTCTGTCCTATATTAAATACCGCAAGGCCGCTTCATCTTCTTCAGCCTCTGGGGCTAGTCAGGTGTGGGCATGATGGGGTCACCTTTGCTGAGTTGCTGAATTTTGGTGCTGGGAGGGTTACGTGCTTGAATTAAGAGGTGGTGCAGTCAAGAGTCAAACAGACCCATGTTTAAATCCCAGATCCACCTTTTATTAGAGAGTGACTTGGAAAATGTGTTAAGCTTTGGAATCCCTGGGTGGTGCAAACAGTTAATGCATTCTCCGCTAACTAAAAGGTTGGAGATTCAGGTCCATCAGAGGTACCTCGGAAGAAAAGTCTGGTGATCTACTTCTGAAAAATCAGCCATTGAAACCGCTGTGGAGCACACTTCTACCCTGACACACATGGAGTCACCATGAGTCAGTATCGACACGATGACAACTGGTTTTCTAAGCCCCTGTTTGCTCATCTGTAGCATGGAGCTATTTTAAAGGGGTAAATGCTCAGTGTCTGATACTAAGTAAGCATACAATAAAGCTTACTTATGTTTAGTGTGGCTGAATAATATTTTGAGATATTGAATCATGTTTTCATTTTCTTCTTTCTCTTTTCCACACGGAAAGAAAAACTTGTTCTGCCTTTCTTTGCTTCAGGGAAGGTGTGCGCAAGGCTGAAAACCGAAGTGACCCGCAGGATTTTCAGGATGTTGTTGCCTAAAGCCTAAGCCCATTGGAGAACTTGAGGGTCCTTGGAGGACGTAGAAGGAAGAAGCAGTGTGACGGAAGGAGTGGGGGACAGGCAGGTCCTGAGTGGTGGGACCTGGACCCTGCTTCCTAATGGTGGTCCAGGGAGTTGGCAAGACCAGACTGGCGTGGCTGTGTGGCCTGTCTTGGGGGTATGACCCAGGCATGCTCTAGAAGGCTGGATTTGCCCAGCTGTGGCATGGAGTCAACAGTAGCCCACGACAGAGACAGGAGAGGACCTTCAGGCACTCCCCAGCACCTTGGCGTGCTGAGAAGTCACATGGGCCCAAGCACATCTGCCGGGCATTCCACAAAAATGACCAAGATTAATTTGCTCCCCTCCCCAGCCTGGAGAGATAGGGGCACACTGCAGAAATTCAATTGATTTATAGAACACGAAGAGAACTGATGTTGTGTATACACCTGAGATTCAGACCAGCTCCATGAGCTAGTAAATCCCCGTGTTTTACAGTTGAGCAAGTGGAGGCTGGGATGCAGTGAGCCATTCAAGGTCACTCACTGCAGTCATTTATGTTTGTCGAAGTCCTAACACTTGGCAGCACTTGACACGCTTATCTCCTGTCCTCACAACCCTCTTGGTGTCATTGTCTCTACTCTGTGGAAGAGGAAACCAAGGCACAGAGAAAGAGCTTGCCCAAGGGTATACCACTACATGACAGATGCAGGATTTGAACCCAGGATGTCACACATGCCCTTTTCAGAGACCCCACTCCCCCTGCCAACTGGCCCCTTGCAATGGGAAGAGTTCACCCCTTTCAATTGCTTTCTACTGCATTGTGATCACACATTAGGTCCAACTTCTCCTCCATCTGACTCTGGGCTCCCTAAGGCAGAGAAGACTTCAGGTCCATCTCAGTGTGTTCAGTGCGAGCACGTAGTAGATGCTCAACAAATTGAATTGAACTGACTTTGTTGCTTTTTGTATCAGAGTAGACATCACAAGGTGGATACCGAGGAGAGGTGTCCCTCGGCGGTGATTTTATTTCAGTCACTTTTGTAGGTCAGTCCCCAGGCGCCAGGAGTCTAAGCTGCTCAAGGGTGGTCGTTCTCACCCTGCACCAGGTAACTGGCACTGAAATCCTATCTTGGTTTTCTAAAAGCTTTTTGAGTTCACGGCCTGCCCTCCATCGATAAGCTCGCCAGACGCTCTGTGCTGGGGCAGTGCTCCTGATAGTGCCGCACTTGAGTGCTGGTAGAATGATCCCAATCTTGTGAATAAACGCAGAGCAACCAGTGCCAAGAGAGCTTTGAGTCTGGGCCCCGAGGGTCACCTTCCAGGGGAGAGACAGCTGAGTCTGACTTCCAAGATTCATCATCCAAGAACGTTTGCCGCTGGTGACATGGAACAGAGTTTGCAATCTCTCTCTCCTCCCCTCTGCTTCTCTCCCACCTCATATTGCTAACCCCAGAGGGTCTGGGCCCTAGATGCTGCAGGTGGGACCTACTGCCCTGAAGGACAGACAGAGGTTGGGAAGAGCAAGTGAGAAGCAGACCTGCCCCAGATATAACCACGTAACCTGATGAGAGCCCCCTAGCATACCGGCCCCTGTGGCATCATGCACAGGCATTAGATCAAGAGTCTCTTGACCGTTTCAAGCTCTGTTTTCATTACGGACAAGTCCTTTAGCCTCTCTCAGCCTTGTTCTGCTAATCTGCAGGGCAGAAGAACAAAGCTGCCTGCTACTCCTCACAGGTGGTAGGAAGGCCACTCTTCATTCATTCGTTTTTCTTTTTAACACTTACTGAGCAGCTACTACGTATTATACCTGGTGCTGATGTGTGGGAGGAAGCACCACTCAGATGCTGGGGGATTGTCACAGGGCTGCAGGACCTGGACTGGCAGGGCAATGGCCACAGGAAAGAAAACACAAAACAAGCTGTTCCATTTAGTGGAAGATTTTCTCTCTGCTTCCCTGGTTTTTGGGGAGGGAGGGTGCCAAGAAGACAGCTGGGTGTGCTTGTGGGTGGTACCCCGGGGGTATAGGGGCCAGCCTTCTGGGATCCCAGCTTTATGAGGGGGCATGGAGGGGGCATTACTGTGGTAGGATCAGATCTGGCTATCTTCCCGTTAGTTGCTGTTGAGTGGACTCCAACTCATAGTAACCTAATGGGTGTCAGAGTAGAACTGTACTCCATCGGGTTTTCAATAGCTGATTTTTCAGAAGTGGATCTCCAGGCCTTTCTTCCAAAGAACCTCTGGGTGGACTTGAACCTTAACCTTTCGTACCACCCAGGGACTCCAAGCTATCTTCCTAGCTTCTGTCAAAAATATCCTCAGTTGCCCTCTTGACTGTCCTCCAAGGCTTCCCCCTAAGACCCTTACAAATCAAATATTAAACTTTTAAGTCTATCCCCCTCTCTGAGGCCGGCCATGTCCTGGGACCCACAGATGCTCACCTGTTTAGCTACTTCAGCAGCCCTCTGTGTCCCAGGTAGACGGCCTTCCTCTTCCGTACCATCTGCAGCCCACAGCCTGCACACACAGGGCTCCCTCAGGCCGTGCTCCCAAAGCCCCTGCCTTCACCTGTGCTGCCCCGTCATGCTGACGTGATCTTGATTTTCCAGTTTATAGCCCCACCTCACCCCAGGACATGATCTCCTCCATTGCTTTGTGGCTATAGTCTTTGTTTTCCTTCTTGTTTGAATTCTTTTTCAGGCTACAGGCGTGAGAGAATACTCAGCCTTCCAGCCTGGACTCTGGGACCCTCTGCAGGTGGTGCTTCTGAAAAGCTCCCTTGGACCCTTGAGTGGGACTGAGATACTGAGCCTTGGCCCAACCTGTTTCCTAAGCCTGACTGCCGTATTTCTCTCCTTCCTCTATGTGTGTGGCTCATGTCTGCCTTCTCTGCTCAGCCCTCCTGGTTCTCCCAATTGCTAATGTGATCTCTTATTTCCCCTCATTTTCTAATATGGAATGAGGGCCCATGCCCCTAGGGAATGCATCAGCCTCAGGCTGCCTTCTGTCTAGACTGTACCCTGTGGCACCTGCTCTGTGCTGTAAACCCCGAGGAACCCTGTTCCCTGGGCCAAGAGACTCCCACGCCCCCGGAGTGACAGACTGAACAAGCACTCTGCCTCAGAGGCCACTTTGGGAGTAAACTGAGTCTCCCCTAGAAAACTGGGTCTGTGAGGACTGAAGTGGGAGATTCCTGGACAGGGCAGACCACCAGCTGTAAAGTACAGTCAGGTCCAGGAAGGGAGGCAGACAGGGCAGGGGTAAGGTCTGTTAAGAATAGGCCTCTTTACAGACCATAATGTGGGACATGGGTCAGATGTCTGGCAGCAGCCCCACCTGTGTTGGTTCAAGAAGTCCTGTTTGGAAAGAGAAAACAGATTTGGAGAGGCCTATGTTACATTTCCTGGCTTGGAGATCAGGCATGTGTATGCTTCAAGTTTGAAGTCGCCAGGTGATGGAATTTGTGGCCTTATCAGTGTGGGTGTTAGACAGTCTGATGTTGTCTCGGTGTGTTTGCAGAGCGGCCTGAAGTCAGGGGCTATCTTTCCAGGTGAGGCTTCTAGCCAGCAGGAACCCCCTTCCCTCTATAAAGGCTGTGGCAATGGGCACTGGCTAGAGCAGGGGTCAGCTGGTGGTCCAGGATGAGGGGCTTCGCGGTGCTTCTTGCAGTCCTCACGCTCTTCCAAAGCAATCAGATTACCAGGTGAGTGTAAGACCCCATTGAGGGGGGGAATCTCCTGTGTCCCGTCTGGGTGGGCCTTTCCTGAATCCTCTAGCCTGCGGTTCCCCTGGGAAGCCTTTGGAGAAAATGCTGCATGTTCCCAAGATAATCCCTCCCTGTTACTCTTGTCTTTGCACGTTGGGATCTTCTCTTCTAAATGTGCCCTTATACCTCAGGTGTGGTGAAAAAGAACAGGGAGTCAGCCATCTTTCTTAGGTGGCTTGGGGAGATGAAGGGCATGGTTTCTGGAGTCAAATTGCCCAGGATTTGAACCCCAGCTCTATCACCAACTTAACGTCTCTGTGCCTTGGTTTCCTCATCTGTAGTAAAATTAGGATGATAACAGTATCCATCTGTATTAGTTTCTGAGGGTTGTGGTAATAAATTATCACAAACTATGTGTTTTCAGGAGTCTCTGGGTGGTGCAAACAATAATGCACTTGGCAGCTAATCTAAAGATTGGAGGTTAGAATCCACCCAGAGGCACCTCAGAAGAAAGGCCTGGCAATCTACTTACGAAAGATCAGCCATCGAAAACCCTATGGAGCACAGTTCTACTCTGACACATGTGGAGTCACCATGAGTTGGAGTTGACTCGACAGCAACTGATTTACCGGTTATATAACCTCAAACAACATACATCTATTCTGGCATAGTTCTGGAGGCTAGAAGTCCAAAATTAGGATGTCAGTAAGATCATGCTCCCTTTGAAGTCTCTAGGAGAAGATCTTTTCTGGTCTCTTCTAGCTTCTGGTGGTATCACTCTAATCTCTGCCTCCGTCTTCACATGGCCATCTGCCCTCAGTGCCTCTCTGTGTCTCTTCTCTTCTTAAAAGGACACCAGTCGTAGAGATTGGGCCCACTCTCATGACCTCATCCTACCTAATTACATCTGCAATGATCTCATTTCCAAATAAGGTCACCTTCACAGGTACCAGGGGTTAGGTCTTGAACATGTCTTTTTGGGGACACAATTCAATCCTTGATACAGTCTCACAGAGTTGTTATGAAGATTATATGAGTTAATACTTGTAAAATGTTTCGAACAGTGCCTGGCCCATAGTAAGAGCTATATAAAAAAAACTAAACAAGACAAAACCCGTTGCCATCCAGTCAATTCTGACTCATAGTGACCCTATAGGACAGAGTAGAATTGCCCCATAGGGTTTCCAAGGAGCAGCTGGTGGATTCAAACCGCCGACCTTTTGGTTAGCAGCCATAGCTCTTAACCACTGCCCCACCTGGGCTCCAAGAGCTATATAAGCATTTGTTAGGCGATATAAAATTCTCTGTCATACCAAGTCCTTTGTGAGCAAAGGCCCCAGATACTCCTCCAAAAATAATAGACAATATTTATTGAGCTGTTACTAGGTGCCAGGCACTTGAGCTGGTCTTTACCTACACTATCCCTAATCTTCACGGCTACTGTTTTAGGTAGATACTATTATTTGCATTTTATAGATGAGGAAACTGTTGTTCAGAGGGGGCCCCTGACCTACCCAAGGCCACATGGTTAGTAAAGGATAAGCTAGGGCCTGGTCCCAGGTGGATTTGCATTCTCACCACGACAACCAGCACCTCGAAGTGCCTGTGTCTGAGCCCTGTCAGGCTAAGCCCTGAGATGGGGGGAAATCTGGCCCCCTCCCTAGGGAAGCTGGCTCCCTGAAAAGGAGTCTGGGTGCCTTCGACCATTCAGGGCTCCTCATGATGGTCCCGAAAATGAAATTCCTCCAAGTGCAAGCTGTGTTGAGACTGGAGGCAGGACTGGAGCTGAGATTTCTGTGGCAGTGGGTCTCAGGCAGCCTCTGCAGTGGAGTCTCCGTGCACAGCTGCACTCCTGGTTCTCGGCATGGGGAGGAGGACTGCCTTCCAGATGCCGCTGGCTCCTCTCAGAGGGAGGCTCTCTGAGGCCGTGTGCTGGGGTAGGATACCTCAGCAGAGTCTCACTTACTCTCTGTGGGAGCCACCAGGCATCCTGCAGATCCACACAGGAACTGGAGCTTAGAGCCAAGCAGAAAACATTTTGGAGGCCTGGGCATGGGGACACAGGAAAGGGTAGCTATAGACTCGGTCCCAGGAGCTCAGTCCAGCCTACTTCCTTTTAGGTGCCTGAGTCCTTTGCTATCATTGCAGACAAGGGCTGAGAAACATTTCCTGGACCTTTCATTGATCAGCCAGGTTCTGGTTGAAGTCACATATGAGGTTGGGGGTGGGGGACCCAGAGAATAGATCATGATTCATGTACAGGACTGTTTCATATGGAATCCATTTGGGATGTGAACAACATGAGAAAACTCATTTTATTGCTTTCAAAGCACTTTCCCATCTGTAGCCTTACGTTATCCTTGAACCAGCTCCACACAGGAAGACCACCTGATTCTTACAGTTGGACGTGGCCTTGGGAATCGATGAAGCTCCACTCCTGCGGTCTACAGGAGAGGAAACCAAGAGGTTAGGACACCTGGTTAGTCAAAGGCAGGGCCAGGAGAGTGGCTGGAAGGAAAGGAGTTAGCCCTTTTACAGAGGAGGAGGCTGAAACTCAGAGGACTTCGGGGAGACACCCGTAGTGCCACAGATGGGGCAGAGCTGGGCCTAGAACCAGGTTCTGCTGTGTTCCCTCTTGATTCTCTTCCCCTTCATCTGTCTTCATCGTCCAACATCTAGGTCAGGAGGTCCCTGCAGACCAGGCCCTGCCCTGAGAAATCCTTTGAAGAATTTCTAATCGTTAGGGTAAAAGCTATCCAGATAGTGGAGACAGGCATTAGTGAAAGAGGAAATGCAAAGGGACTCTCCAGAGTTCTCTGCCAGAACTGGGCAGAGACTATCTTTTTCACTATTGTGTCCCCTGTACTTTGCTCAATGCCTGGCACATAGTAGGTACACAGCAAGAATTTGCTTGACAGAGTCATTGATAACGAGTATAGTATCTTTCAAATTGCACGGTGCAAAATTCATCAACAGGTTATAAAACACATCTAGTGGATCTCCACCAGTATGGAAAAAAAAAAAAGGAATAGAAAATATCAGAGTGCATTGCATTTAGTAAGGGTGGGCACTGATTTGTGAACTGAAGTAAAATGTAGTTTTTACTTTGAGTTATGATAAAAATTGAAAGCCATTGGCCTGGGGTCAATGGAAGGTTGACCAGAAGGCTGGGCTGGCAACAGCAGGGTGGAGAGTGATTTACAGGGTACTTCCGAGAGGCTGGGCAGCCTGAGGGAGATGCCCCACACTTACGTTAATCCTTCCTCACCTCCTCAGGATCCCTCTGCACAAAGGGAAGTCTATGAGACAAGCCTTGAAGGAGAATGGGCTCCTGGATGACTTTTTGAGAAAACACCAGTATGCAATTGGCAGGAAGTACTCCAACTGCGGGGAGGTGGCTAGCGAGCCTCTGACCAACTACCTGGACGTGAGTGGTTCTGCCAGCCTTTCTGGGAATGAATTCTCACAGGGTGCAATGGGCTCTTCCCCTCAGCTCGGCCTCCCTGCCGCTTTCCCCCTTTCAGGAATCGTGGCGCCCTGTGAGGTGTGGAAGACACCTCCCTGCCCCCTGCAATGCCTGCAATGGGCCAGCAGACCCAGCAAGGGCAATGGTCTTGCCTTCAAGGCTGCAAATGTCACCGCTGGAAGGTCTGAGCTCAGACACCTTCCTGCACACATCAGTCGGGGGTACGCCATCGGCTTCTAGACCCAACTTCCTGCCTGCCTTTCACAGCCCAGAGAAACCCACATCTTAGTCTGGTGTCCATTCTGCAGCTGCTCGGTACACGGCCACCATCTTCGTCTTCTTCCCACTCAGGACTCAGGCAGGGATATCCTTTGTGCCTTGTTTCTTTCCGGGAGCTTGTCTCTGTCTCATCTGTCACTCTTGACAGTAAACAACCAGCGTTTTTTCTCTCCTGTGCTCTCATTTCCTTATCTAGGTCATCTTCACCCTGGCCCCAGCCTTAGCTCTGACACCTAGGAGGACTGGCGAGGAAGCAGTGACACCTCCGGCTGGGACTTGGGGCCCCGTCCCTAGAGGATGCCCCTCCTCTGTGCCTAGCTTCTTCCTGCCCTTGGCAGGAGTGGCTCAGTTTCCCTACCAGGCAGGATTTAAGTTTTGGTCTAATGTTCACTTCTGGGGCTGATTCCAGCAGTGGTGGTAGGGCTTGTGGGAGGGTCAGGCCAAGCAGGGTTGGATGTGGGAGGCCAGCGTGCAGGCTGGAGACGAGGAACCCTCCCTAGGGATCCTCCTTGCATTTCTTCCCCTCGACCTTGCCTACGAGATGCTCCCAGGCTCCGGGCAGAAAGCATAGGGTCTACGGACCGAAAGAGCTCCTACCCCGTGCCTCTGACCCAGTGCTGTCTGTCTTCAGAGTCAGTACTTTGGAAAGATCTACATTGGGACCCCGCCCCAGGAGTTCACTGTGGTGTTTGATACAGGCTCTTCAGACCTCTGGGTGCCCCCTGTCTACTGCAACAGTGATGCCTGTCGTGAGTGACCTCCCTCCCCTCCCCGCCTTCCCTCCCACCTCATGCTGACACCCCAGGGCCACTCTGCCAGCTGGTGGTCTGGGCAGCCCAGGGGAAATGTAGCATGGAAGGAGAGTTTGCCTTGACATTTCCTGCCTTGGTTGTGTCCCATCTCTCCCCTCCAGGTTTGCAAATCATGGTCTAATGTATAAAGTTCCTGGAGCCCTGGTGGCGCGGTGGTTAAGCATTTGGCTGCTAACCAAAAAGTCAGCAGTCTGAGTCCACCAGCCACTCCTTGGAAACACTATGGGGCAGTTCTACTCTGTCCTGTAGGGTCCTAACGAGTCAGAACCAACTCGACAGCAATGGGCTTTTTTGGCTTTTAGTTTTTTTTTGTCTCTATTGGGAGCCAATGCAAGCTGCTTACCCTCCTGGGTCCTCAGTTTTCACTTCTATAAAATGGGGCTATGACGTGCCAGTGGGTGATGGGAGAATAAAGTGAGAAGGTCTATTACTAATGATGAGTAACCATTTAGTATATGTTAATCATTTATCTCCAAAAAACCCTGGGAGGCCAGTACTCTTTTTAGCCCCATTTTACAGATGAGGAAACCAAAGTTCAGAGAGGAAAAGGGACTGGACTAAGGTTACTCAGTTGGTAAAAGTAAAATGTACTCGGAAACCTTCCTCCTTTCCTCCCTCCCTTCCTTCCTTTTCTCTCGAATCCCCCTCCCTCCCCCTCCCTCTCTCTTTGGCCCCCCCTTCCCCTCCCTCTCTCCTTGTCCCCCCACTTCTCTTTTTTGTAGCTGCACTGCTAGAGGTGAGTTGAGCAGCGAAGAATGACTTTCTTTACTAGACAATGCTATAGACAGTATGCGCTGCTTATTTTCCCTGCTGGTCAGCATTTAGAAAAGTATTCATACCAGGTCTGGCGAGTGTTTCAGCCCAGGCTGGCATGGCTGAGGTGGCGAGAAGATTCCTACAGGGTCCCCGCTAACTTTGGGTCTGTGTTCCAGAAAACCACCACCGCTTTAACCCGTCCAAGGCCTCCACCATCCAGAACATGGGCCACCCCCTGACCAGTCAGTACGGCACCGGCAACATTCAAGGCTTTCTGGGCTATGACACCGTCACCGTAAGTGGGACCGCAGGGCCAGCCAGTGCTCGCCCTTCCTCTTCCACCAGCCACTTCCCCACCACAGACACCCTGGTTCTGGGGGCTACATCTCTAGCTGGTGCTGGGGAGCCGTTTGGGTCCTGCCCACCCTGGGTGGCTTGGTGGGTCTGGATTCTGAAAGGGATTTTAGCCAGCAGACAGCTCCTTGCTCTCCTTCCTGCTCTCAGCCCTCAGAAGACCACCTGAGAGCCTTCGCCAGGTCCAGGATTCCATCACCCCGTTCCTTTTTTTAAAATTTGTCTTCCTTCCTTTCCTTCCTGTGCCCCTTGCCACAGTTAGTTCAGGGTTGTGAGCCTGTCAGCACTGAGCTCCTCAGGGACACGCCTACGATCTCATTTTAAGTTTCCTTCTTCCAACAGCCTTTGAGGAAGGTATTATTATCCCCAATGTTCAGATGAGGAAACTGAGTCTCAGATGAGCTGATAACTTGCCTGAAGTCTCACAGCTGGTGACTGCGGGAGCTGAGTGTCAGACCCAGGCCTCGACCCTCTGAGCAGGGCTCTCTTGTTGATCTCACTCTCTGAGTCATAGATAGCATCTTCTTTCAAGTCGAAGAGCAGCATCTCTGCCCTCCTGAACAGGGAGCTCCTTTCTCCTGTTTTTGGCTTCCAAAGCACCTAATGCTTTAGTGGACACCTAGTAATGCCCAGTAAATGCTGGTTTCTTTCCTTCCTTCCTCACCCACTGTCCAAGGTTAAAATTCAAGCAGCCTTGCTTCGTGCTTGTCACTTTGATTTTCCTTGGGTTCTTTCTTGGGTCTACCTGAAGTCTCTCTTGCTTTGAGCCTAGAAAGTCACAGCTTCCCTGCTGATAGCCCTTTCTGCATCCTCTTCTCTTGGCTGGGCAGGTGCCCACCCAGCTCAGGCCTCCCTAAGGGATAGCACCAGACAATGGAGGCGCCAGAGCCATTTACTGAGGTGGCCCAGCTGACACGCTGGAAAGCTAATTCCTGCGCCTGGGTGTCCTACTTCCTCTGCCCTTCTGGAGCTATTTGCTTTCCTTTCTGCTATTTTGGGTGCAGGGAAGAACCTACCTTCTCATTGAAGAGCTAGCCCTGTGCCTAGTGTCCCCAGCCGTGATACAATCTGGCTGCCTTTACTCATCCACTTGGGGAGGGGAGGAGGAGACTCTCAGGGATCAGGCTTCCCCAGAACCCTCACATGGAAGTGTGGAGTGGGGCATGTAGGGAAGTTGTCAGCCTGGTTTGACCCCACACAGGACCTGCCCTCTGTGTCTTTGGACCAGCGTTGGCTGGGCCAGGCAGGGGTGGCAGCTGCAGGGTCCAGGTGAGGACCAAATAGGGAAACCATCCCAGCCCTCTGTTCCAAGCAGGAAGGCTTCTAGGGGGATGAAAAGATGAAGAAGTCCAGGAGGCTTAGCCTGGGGCATGGCTCAAATGACAGGAGCAGAATCGAGGCCAGGGAGCAGGGGAGGGTCTGTAACGAGAGCCACAGGGAAAGGGGGCTCTGTGTACAGACCTCAGGGACAGCTCAGCTCATGTTCAGAGAGTCTCCCCACCCTGCCAAGAGTCACTCTGTCCAGAGGAGGAGCTGCTGGGTGCTGACCCAGGAGAGGGGAGGGTATCTACTACGTTGGGCACTGTGGTCAGGAGCAGGGCTCTGGGATACAGCTGGGTTTGATCCTGACTTCTCTCTCTCTCGAGCTGTGTGACTCTGGGCAAGCCTCAATTCCTCATCTACAATATGGAGGCAGTGATACTTACCTTAGAGGGTTGTGGTAAAGATTAAATATGCTCATTAGCTGTTAGTTACTTGTTTAGCCATTCATTGCCCTATCCCATTGTCTACAAATCCCATTGACTTTCTTTCAAAGCCTTCACAGATGGAGAGTCTGACCACTTCTCATACCTCCACTGTGCCATCTTGGTTCAAGCCTCCATTATTTCTCACCTGGATTGCTGTAATAACCTCCTAACTGGTCCTCCACTCCCGAGACTTTCTGTCTCCGGCTGCAGGTGGAGGTCACTGTGGACGCTCTTGCAGGTCTCTGACATTGTGGATCCCCAGCAGACTGTGGGCCTGAGCACCCAGGAACCTGGCAATGTCTTCACCTACGCCAAGTTTGATGGGATCCTGGGGATGGCCTATCCCTCTCTTGCCTCTGAGTACTTGGTGCCTGTGTTTGACAACATGATGTACAGGCACCTGGTGGCCCACGACCTCTTCTCGGTTTACATGAGCAGGTAGGAACTGCCGCCAGCCACCACCAGACTTAGACGGATTATTGGCTAAGGGCAGTGTCCACCCCTTGGGGACACTCTGAAACTCAAGAGTAGTCACCAGCATCCAAACGAACCCACTCCTTGTTTCCAGGGAGAATGAAAAGATACATCTAACCTCTTGCCAAATGGCCCCAATATAGTCATTTATGCGCCAGAGTTCACTGGGCCAAAATTTGACTTTGATGCCTGGCATTAAAAGAATAAATCCTGTCCCCATCCCTGTATAGGGGCTTTTAATTTTTCCCAAGTGGTAGGTTCTCAGTAATCATTTGCAGAAATTTATTGACTTTTAAAGCCGATACTGATGGAGTCCAACCTTCTCCTTTGCTATGGGGAAAACAGGCCCAGGGAGGGACGGTCACTCCCAGTCCAGTGCTCCCAACCCTACTGTCCTGTCCCCATGATGATACAACACAGCTCAGACAGAGAGGCACCAAATGGCAGGATAGAGAGAAGGGGACCACCTGCAGGAGAAGGGGTTGGGCGGTTGAGCTCTGGAAAGGGATAAATTTTGCATCCCTTTATTTATTCATCCATTTGATAGGTATTTATTGGGCTCCTACTATGTACAAGAGCCCTGGTGGCGCAGTGGTTAAGAGCTCAGCTGCTAACCAAAAAGGTCAGCAGTTCGAAACCACCAGCTATGAGTCAGAATTGATCTGATCGCAACGGGTTTGATTTGGTTTGGTTTTTTTGCTATGTATAAAGGCTGTGCCAGGAGACGGGGATGCACCAGTAAACAAGACAATCTAGGAGCTGACACTTCGGCAGGGGGAACAGACAACCCATGATGACGTACACGATTAAACAATTGTGTATTTAAACAATTGTGATGAGGGTGCTGCAGGGAAGTCTGGGTGCAAAGAAGGCTTAATAATAACAGGGAAGGTATGTGTGCAGAAGGAGGAACAAGTAGGAGTTTCCTCGGTGGGAGAGAAGGACAGTGCATTTTAGGCAGGGGGGCAGCATGTGTGAGAGCCTGGAGGTGGGACGGTGCTGAGAAGGTCTAGGAACTGAAAGAAGCAGAGTGGGAGCTGGTAAGGGTATGTGTGTGAGCATTTCCTAGTGGTTGCACAGAGACCATTCTATAGATGGAACAGAGGAGGTTTGGGCTTGGGTGGCAGTTTTAATCCAAAGTATCAGTGACCTTGATGGCCCTCTCTCCTACCTGCAGCCGAAAGGCTGAGGGCAGGGGCACAGGGACATGACTGGAACACCTAGGGGATTGAAGCAGAACCTGGCTGAGTCCCGTGACCTGTGACCTCCCCTCACACGGGAGTTTCCTGACACGTACTACCCTACACTTCCACGTGAGGCTTCTGAGAGGGCCTGATCCCTGAGGCCCTCCTCCAGACCCTGCCGTGTTTCATGTGTATGCTGGGCTCCAGGCGCTGCCTGGGTCTGGGGACTGCAGAGCAAAGGGCAGAAAGGGTGCTCAGCCCAGGCTGAGGAGGGGCATCAAGGGGCTGGGAGAACTTCCATGGAGCTTCTTGGGGGAAGGTAGGGTCGGGTCTCATCTCCCCTAGTGTGGGCGGGGACACCCTCATGGAGCTGGTGTCAGCGAGGTACACAGGCCTTTCCTTGGTTTCAGGAATGAGCAGGGGAGCATGCTCACCCTGGGGGCCATTAATTCGTCCTACTACATGGGCTCCCTGCACTGGGTACCCGTGCTGGTGCAAGAGTACTGGCAGTTCACCGTGCACAGGTAGGTGTGGCCCGGGGGGACGTGGGGACCCGGGTGCCAGGCACAACTGCAGTATAGTAACTCATAAGGCTGACGAGTCAGAGTCTGAGTCAGACACTTCCGAGGTCAAATGCCCTTTGTCAGCGATGATGTCTCCCACTTTTCTATACTTTATCAGTAAGAATAGCTGCATTTGTTGACCACTTACTGCCTGTAGGCATTGTGCTAAGTGATGGACTGTCTCATTTATTCCTCACTAAAACTGTGTGGAGGACAGTGGTGGTTCAGTATACAATTCTCACCTTCCCTGCAGGAGACCCAGATTCAATTCCTGGCCAGTGCACCTCATGTGCATCCACCAAGTGTTGCTATAGTGCTGAACAGGTTTTAGCAGAGCTTCCAGACTAAGACAGACTAGGAAGAAAGGCCTGGTGAACTACTTCTGAAAATCAGCCGATGAAAATCCTATGGATCACAATGGTCATATCTCATGATCCATGCGGTGGCCATGAGTCAGGGTCAACTGGATGGCAGTTAACAACAAAACCCTGTGGGGTGGGTACTGCTATTACCCCCGCTTCTATAATTTACTAACATTGAGTTTGAACTTCACAACTGTCCCTTGAGAAAGTCAAGGTGGGTGGTGTTGTCGCCATTTTGTAGATGAGAAGCCTGGGCGCAGAAAGGTTAGGTAACTTGCCTGAGACAGGCAACAAGGAAATGGCAGAGTGAAAATCTGAAACTAGATCTTCAGGCAACAAGTATGGTACCCAGTCTACCCATTAATGCACTTAAATTTGTTTTATTCAAGTTTGACCATGGAAGGTGAAGACAGCTTTGATATAGCCACTGTGTTGAAAAACAATAGTTTCAGGTCTTTTCTCTGAGCTCAGGAAGTTACAGAGGCTCCAGGAAGGGGTCCCAGGAAAGGCGACCAGGTGTAGGTCCTGCACTGGAGGGTGGGAAGTACTCAGGGAGGGAGACTGGATGCTGGACACACATCTTGTTTCTCTCTGCAGCATCACTGTTGACGGCGTGGTGGTGGCCTGTGATGGCAGCTGTCAGGCCATCCTGGACACAGGCACCTCCCTGCTAGTTGGGCCAGGAAGCAACATCCTCAACATCCAGAAGGTCATTGGAGCCACACAGGGCCAGTATGGAGAGGTAAGACCAGGCCCCACTCCACCTCCCCAGGCCCCTTGAAGTAGAGGTCCCTTTGCTGCCTGGAAGAAATGACAAAGGCAGATGGTGAGGGACCCCATTTCCCAATGGAGATGGGGTTCCTCGAGAGTCCTTCAGGATGGCCTTTGGCTTTGGACCATTGTTGCTTTGGAGCTGCCATGTTTCATGCAGTGGCTGCAATTGTCCTCCTGGCCTCTGGGTGAGTTGTGCCTTCCCTGACTCGCTGACCTTTGCTGTGCCCCTTGTTTCTTCTCCACCCACAAGTCCATCCCCTCCTCCCTGACAGCTGAATGCTCTCAGGTGTCCTTGAAAGCTCTGGCTGGGCCTGGAGGGGGCTAGCTACTGAAGCAAACCCCCATGCTGGGATCTGTCCCTGGGTTGGCTGATGGCTGGTCCCCCTCAGTGTGAGAACCATGTCTCAAGACCCAGACTTGGCCTGAGAGCATCTCTGTCATTCTCTGAGCAGGCAGGGCCCCTTTCTCACTCCCCTGTGTTCACTCCATACAGCGGAAGGGAGTCCTGGCCCTGGCTGCTTCTCTTGCCTTCAGCACTGAGGCGCCTCTTCCGGTCAGATCACACCCCATTTTCTGCTCTAAGAAGACCTTCCTTTGGCTCTTTAGTTTGACATTGACTGCGAGAGACTGAGCAGCATGCCCACGGTTGTCTTCGAGATCCAAGGCAGACAATACCCACTGCCACCCTCTGCTTACACCACCCAGGTATGAGTCTCTTGAGAGGAATCCCTTGGGTTTCTCCTAGCACCCTATCTTCTCTCTCTGAGTTGGGGCTCTGGCAAATCAAGGAAACAAGAGATAAGGAGGTGGCATGGACTAGATGGAGAATGCAGGGACATCAATTCAGACCAACTGACCCTTCTGAGTGGGGCCCTGCTGTCCTTGGGCCTCGTTCATGGGTACTATAGCCTCATCCTTGGGGAAAATGGGGGAGACAGAAAGGACAGAACATGGATATGAGCAGGGAGGGAGAGTGGGAAAGGTAAGGACCACAACTCACTGTGTGAACCACCATCTGCTGCTTGGGCTCCTAAGACCAGGAGCCTAGAGCTTTTCCCAGCTCTTAGTAGCCTGGGCTTTGTGGACACTCAGTCCTCCCCTTCCCTCCTCTCCCACTGATCCACTGGCCCCAGTTTTGACCTAATCATGAGCACCCCAAACTGACGGGGCAGGCTGCCTTGGTCCCCAGGCCAGCCCTGGTGGGTCATTTAGGCAGTAGTGCTGAGAGCGGGAGGGCAGCCGGCTGGAGAAAACAGGCAGAGCACCGGGTCTCTGATCTCCAGGACCCCGATGGACAATCTTGGATTAAGTCACTATTTTACCAAATCTCAATTTCTTCTTCTATTGAGCGAGAGGATTCTGATACTTGGTTGCTTCCCTCAGAAGGTGATTTCAAGGAGAAATGAAATAATAGATGAGAATTGTGGAATCAGGTAGGGAAATGCCTGTTATCAGCCACAGTGAATGGGGCTGGGACCAATCTCACCTCGGCCTTCTTTTCCCAGGACCTGGGCTCCTGTATCAGTGGCTTCCAGAGTGCCAGTGACACCCAGCAGTGGATCCTGGGGGACGTCTTCATCCAGGAGTATTACAGCGTCTTTGACAGGACCAACAACTGTGTGGGACTGGCCAAAGCTATCTGATTGCACCACTGCTTAGGAACCACACTGCCCCCAAATATACAACATGCACATGTGCACACGCACACCCACACACACACGCATGTACACACACGTGCGCACACACACACATCAGGACTTCAGGCAGATGGTTCTCAATAAACAACGCTTCTCTGCAAAGCCTAGCTTCCCTTTTCCTCACTGGGGCCAATGCCCTGCACCATCTTTGGTGTGGGCTGTGATTGTTACATGGTGCGTTGGCAATACTGGGGCCACATTGGTCAGGAAGGACTGAGGATATAGTTGACGGGTGGAGACTTTCATGAGGGAAATGGCCATTTCAAACTCAGGACATGTCTTGCCTACCTGTCTTCCCACCATAGATCTTTCTAGACCTTCTCAGGGCAAGACTTACTTGTGCCTGGGCATGGGAGGCAAGGGCTTGGTGGTGTGGGGCCGAGCAGGGAACACCTGACCCACAGAGAGAAAGACTCTGTGTTTATAAAGAGAAGGGCGTTGTTGTCATTGAAGAAGACAGATAATAGAACATATGGGGAGCATCTGGGAAAGGTCAGGGTCCTGAGGTTACCATTCACCTTGGGGAGGAACCACAGCCCAGGGTCCCATCCTCAGTCTTAGAGACTCAAAACCTGATTTGTCAGCTCTCAGAGAGTGGCTCGAGGCTTAGGGCTGGCTCAGGTTAGCCTGGTTTTCAGTGGCCGATGGTACAGGCAGAAGCCAGTGCTCAGGTTTCCAGTGAGGACTGCAGTTGTCCAATGGACCAATGGTCATGTTGACAGATTTGTGTGTGTGCTTTTCCTGGAGAGCAGCCACATGGGGAACACAATTATCAGAGGGTCAGAACAAGTGGATTCAAGTGTATCTAAGGGATTCTCTCAGTTATGTTACTTTGAGATTTCTCAGCTACCTTGGGAGCAGGCAGACGAGCTTCTCGGTGATATCTTTGAGTCAGCTTTGCCAAGACTCTCTGTTCAGTGCTTGGCTGGGCACTGCACATGCTGGCTTCTGTGGCTCTCCTCTTTCTTTGCACCCATTCCTTTGACAGTCTTTTCCCTAATGGAGGGCATGCAACAGATCAGACTTCTGTTTACTAAATGGCAGCCAGTCCTGCTCCCCACCTCCACCCCCATTATTGTGATTGGACTTTAAGTCACAATTTACCAAAACCCCATTGCTTTTGAGTGGATTCCAACTCATAGCAATCCTATAGGACAGAGTAGAACTGCCCTACAGGGTTTCCAAGGATCAGCTGGTGGATTCAAACTGCTGATCTTTTGGTTAGCAGCCAAGCTCTTAACCACTGCACCACCAGGGCTCCAAGTCATACCTTATAGCAGTTTAATTGTCAGAAGGTCTTCAAAAGGGGGTGGGGGCCATCTTACTATCTAATCCCTGCCCTGCCTCTCATCTTACTATCTAGCCTCTCCCCATCTTATTCCAACCACAGGCTGGTCCCTGCCAGCAACCTGAGGGGCAAGGCAGTGATGCAGCTAGCCTCCCTCCTGGAGACAGAAGCTACAGGCCTACCTGACACTTTACAAAGGAGACCATTCTTCATGAAGTGGAGTCAGAAGTCTGACTTCCTTCTCGCAGCTGGAGCTGCGGGTGGGATCCTGTTGACAGGCTCACCTGGGGGTTCCTCCTGGGGAGGATCCCTGGGGTCTTTCTCAGCTGTACCCAAGGACAAACAAGATGAGGGGCACAGGGGGTGGACCCCCTACCGCAGGGAAAGAGCAGACTGAGCTGGAGGAGGGGCAGTGGAGAGGAAGGGCTCCCTGAGGCTTCCAGGCTGCAGTCCCCAGTGAGCTGAGGAGCCTGGGGTGGGGAGGGGCCAGAGAGTACAGGAGTACATTCCAGGGCCTCAATAACAGAGAGCAGTGCCAGCAATGGGCAAGGTCTTGGTGTTTGAGATGTTCTGGGTCAGGGTGGCAAGCATGGTGCCAAGGAATGTTTTGGCTTTGGGTCACTTCTCTCAGCCTCATTTTCCTTGTTTAAGACCAATACCACCTACTTGCCAAGAATGAGACAGAATTGGGCCACTTTCATTATTTTTAGGCTTCTGGTAGATTAAAAAAAAAAAGAAATGCCAAATAGGCTTACAAAAATTTTGTTATATTTCAATGCTTTACATATAACAATTGTATTTTTAAATACCCCAACCTCAAATGGAGTTAATATTAAAAGCAAACAAACAAACAAACATTGCCCTTGAGTCAATTCTGAATCATAGCGACCCTATAAGGAAAGTCTAAATGCGGTGGTTTTCATAAATATGAAGCCTGGACCAAATAAACCCACCCTTGCCCCAGCCCACCTGGCCCCTTGGGATCTCTGTCCTCAGAGGGTAATGAGGATACGTGAGACTGGTGTGTGTGCTGTCTCCCTTCTGGGCAAACAGGAGAGTCACAGAGTCCCTGCAGCCCCACATTCTGTGCCTGGGACCTTCTGCTGGTTGCTGAGAGTGGTCTGACTGGAATGTTCTCCACACCCCAGCCCCTCGGTCTAACTAATGTTTAATCGTCCTTCAAACCTCAACTCAGTCCCAATCTCTTCAGGATACTCCTGACCAGGCTGGTTTTGGTGCCTCTGCTGTGTGTTTCTGTGTACCCAGCACTCTCCCCAAAACGTTGCTGTTGTTAGGTGCTGTCAAGTTGGTGCCGACTTATGGTGACCCCATACACAATGGAGTGTAACTCTGCCTGGTCCTGCGCCATCCCCATGATCAGTTGTGGATTGGACAGTGGTAGAATTCTTGCCTTCCATGCCCGAGACCTGAGTTCGAGAGTTTGATTCCGAGCCAATGAACCTCATGCGGGGCTACCACCTGTCTGTCTGTGGAGGCTTGCGTGTTTCTATGATGCTGTACAGGTTTCAGCAGAGCTTATGGACTAAGACAGACTAGGAAGAAAGGCCTGGTGATCTACCTCCAAAATCAACACCCTAGCATAGTGCTTTAGTTTTGTGACATTTGTTTCCTTGTCTGCCTCCTCACTGACTATGGGCTTCCCGGGGACAGATGCTGTGTGCATCTCTCATTTCAATGTCTTTGATGCCTAACTCATGGAATGCCTCCAAGTATTGTTGAATGAATGAATGATTCATTCATCCAGTGAGGTTCTCAAGATTCGTGCTGTTTTCCTCTTGGATCTTAATAACTCCTCCTCCCAAAACACACTCAGACTCACTCGTCTTGTCTTCTCCTTCCTGTTTGCTGAGCCTGGAACACTCATGCCTTTGCTGTCCCTGTGAAACGCCCCATTGGTTGTTGGGAAGACAATGTGAAGGGCAGAGAAGGGTGGCCAGGCCACCTCCAGGGTTTTAAGGTCTGCAAAAGGGCCCATCAGCCTCTTCAGCCAGGCCCAGCCCTCTATGGGGGGCTGTGGGGTGAAAAGTGAAGAGGCCTGGGGAAGGGGCCATCAGCATACCTGCTGCTCTCTTGTCAAGGAGGGCAACCTGGGGGCCAGTGAGGGGCTGTGATAAGGAAGGGGCACTTTGCTGGGCCAAGCTCATACACTCATGAATCTCCCACCAGGTGAGGCTCCCGACAGGGAGAGGGCAGCTGGGGAAGCCTCAGGGGCCATTCACATCCACCCAACATGCATTTGTTGCCATCTGTCCTTCTGCCCCAGCCACACACAGCACCCTGCACGGCTTGCTGCTGGGCCTTTGCTCACATTGACCCCTGTGCCTGCTCTGCCCCTTTCCACTTTCTCTAACCTGTGAACTGCTGCTCATCCTTCAAGACCACCTCCTCTGAGAAGACCCTCACTCCACCAGACTCTGTCTTCCAGCTTCCTGATTGTTCAGCAGTGATCCTTACAACCGCAATGTTTAAATTGCTTGTCCCTATCATCCAGTGGAGCCCTGGGGTGAAGTGGTTAGCAGCTTGGAAGTTAACCAAAATGTTAGCAGTCTGAATCCACCAGCTGCTCCTTGGAAACTCTATGGGGGCAGTTCTATTGTGTCCTATAGGGTTGCTGTAAGTCAGAATTGACTTGACAGCAACAGGTAGGTATGTGGTAGTTATTCACATACACACCCGTCTCTGACCAGGTCCCTGATGGGCAGTGCCTGGGCCTTTCATCTCTGAATTCTCAGCCCCTAGGGGAGTTCTTGCCACACTGGATGCTGGGCAAGGGCCCAGGGGGGCTTAGTGCTGTGTGATACCAGTGAGCAAATCTCTGACAGGATGGCATGAACAATGAGCGCAGAGAAACACGAGCTCACAGAGACACGAGAATCTATGCACACAGACACACTCACACAGACACACCTCCACACGCATCTCCACACACAGGCACACCTATACACACGTACAGACACAGATACACACACACACACACACACACAGACACACATATGCAGACACACCTCCACACAACTCCACACGCATCTCCACACACACAGACACATATACACACAGACACACCTCCACACGCATCTCCACACACATGCACACATACACGCACACACACCACACACACACACACACACACACACACAGGCTTTCCTTTGGCACATGCCCGCCCAGCCCCTCACTTGCCCTGAGCAAACACAGCAGAGGCCTCAGGCCTGGAGCCCATTTCCAGCCTCTCTCCCTCCCTTGTCACTCATCTCCCTGCCAGTGCTTCTCATGCTAATGAGAGGAAGCGTTTGGCCAGAGAGAAGCTTAGAGAGGAAGTCTTTGAAATGGAAATGTTATGACAAAATGATGGATTGTTTTTCCGAGCTGTGCAGTTTGTTTCTTCTTACGGCAGAAGGGAGAATGTAACTGAGATAGGAGCAGCAGAGGCTGTCCGACGTCAGGAAGCCCCAGACGGCAAGAAATGCAAGCTAAACCGTGAAGCAGTCCGTAAGCGTGTGGGGCAAGGGGAAAGCCAGGGCAAGCAAATGGCATAGGCTCACCTGTCACTGTTCCAGTAGCCCCTAGAAGCTGCCTGGAAGCGGAGAGGTCCCCTGAGGCCTGAAAGGACATCTACATGTGACCTGTCCTTCACTCAAGCCCTCCAAACCACGGGAACTCTGATTGGCTGACCCCCAGCCACTCGATTTTCTTGGGGCTAATTACAATTGTCACGTGCCTTATTCACTAACAAATACTTTTTGGTGGTCCCTGCGTGGCAAAAGGTTTGCTCTTGGTGGTTCCAACCCATCCAGCTGCTCCACAGGACAAAGACCTGATGATCTGCTCCCATAAAGATCACAGTCTAGAAAACCCTATGGGGCAGTTCTACTCTATTATATGGGGTGGCCATGAGTCAGGATCAACTCGTGGGCACCCAACAACAACAGCCTTATCTTCTGTTTATTAAGTATCGATGTGTTTGATCCTCACACACCGTCCCTTCTGCATATCATACCCCCCTATCTGCCTGCCTGGAGCCCTGGTGGCTCAGTGGTTAAGAGCTCGCCTACTAACCAGAAGGCAACAACAGCCTTTTTCATTAACAACTAATTATTGCATACCTACTGCATGTAAACATTCTTCTAGGTGTTCATCAGTGAACACAGCAGACAAACTCCTCCACTCTCATGGAGCTTATGTTTGAATGGGGGAGATCGACAATGGGGATAATACGTACGTAATAATACATACGGGAGTGCTGAGAGGACATGTTACCCTTTAAAGCCAGGTGGGAAGAGTAGGATGAAGGTGATAGTGAGCAAAGACACGAAGAGGGAATGAGCCAAGCAGGCAGATAAACCAAAAACCAAACCCACTGCCGCCGAGCCAATTCCCACTCATAGCGACCCTATAGGACACAGTAGAACTGCCTCATAGGGTTTTCAAGGAGCAGCTGGTGGATTTGAACTGCTGACCTTCTGGTTAGCAGCCGAGCTCTTAACCATTGAGCAACCACGGCTCCAGGCAAGCAAATGGGGGGTATTATATGCAGAAGGGACAGTGTGTGAGGATTAAACACATCAATATTTAATAAACAGAAGATAACTGGTAGATTATTACGGATACATTATTTTTCACTTATGCCTCTTATTTTTCTTATGAGACGCAGCTTGTCTTTGAGGACAGGAATCACAGCTCAATCATTTTTGTATCCTTAGCAAGTAGCACAGTATATGACACTTTGCTGTCTTCCCTCTGGGAGACTTGGGCTCCTTTCCTGGGCAATGCACCTATGAGCAGCCACCACCTGTCTGTCAGTGGAGGCTTTCATGTTGCTATCATGCTGAACAGGTTTCAATGGAGTTTCTAGACTAAGACAGATTAGGAAGAAAGGTCTGGCAATTTACTTCCTAAACTCAGCCAATGAAAACCCTATGTATGGATCACAATGGTCCGATCTGCAACCATTGATCACGGGGATGGCCCAGGACCAGGCAGCGTTTTGTTTCATTGTGCCTTGGGTTTCCAGGAGTTGGTGGCCGACTCAATGGCAGCTAACAATAACAACAGCATTTGTTCAGTAGATGTATGTTGAATGAATAAACAACTCCTTCAGCCCCTAAATCCTGTATCAACTCTTGTCCTGGAGTGCCCTCTACTGAACTAATCTCAAACACCAGCTTTGCGCATCTAGTTTTTATATCATGCAACATTCTTCCTCCCCACCCCAAGCAATCTTGTGGGGAGTGGCCGACCAGCAACAAAATGCACGAAGTGCCTACTACATGTAGGGCACAGTGTCAGCTGTTACAGGAGGCATGCAGACACAGGAGACGTGGTCCCTGCCTCAAAACACCTCATTCACTGGACCTCTCTCTGTGGCTTCCTTTCTTCTCAGTCTTTGCTCTCTGGTATCTTCCCTCTCTGATCTTTCCAGATCATCTGTAATACTGGAATTCCATTTTTAGAGCTGGCCAGGCAAGGATGTGCCTGCTGTATGTGCCTGAGGGAACTGGGAGCATCATTAGCCCTTCGAGGTCAGTAGAATAGCCCATTACCCTAAAGTAGTTACAGCTCCAGGCATCTTGCAAAGCAGCCAGGATCTGGTCCACTGGACACTGTGGAGTTGCTGGGGTGGGGCTGGGCCTAGGCAAGTTGCAGACCAAAGCTGTCTCCCCATTCTGGCTGGGAACTGCTCATGGCCCAGGCCACCTCTTGTGGGCTGGTGGCCTTGGTCTCCTGATAGCCAACGCAGAAGCTCCGTCCCTGGGTACTGAGCATTCTCCACCCCTTCCCTATGTGCCTTTTGTCCTTGCGCACGCCTTTGGCCCCAGCCATGAAACGTGAGAGACCCTTTCTCCCCAGGGCCCTGTTTAGCATCAAGACCAGAATAACTGTGTTCTCAGAGGGAATAAGGATCCTCTGAGACAGGACTCCAGTGTGGCTGGCAGTGTCCCAGGCTCCAGCCACACTTCCTGTATCTTTGAACTGTTGCCGAAGAAGTCCTTTAAGGTAGGACCTCCTGGCGCGTCAAATTGCTGCTTAGTTACTGTTGCTGTCGAGTCAACTCTGACTCATGGTGACCCCATGTGTGTCAGAGTAGAATTGTGCTCCAGAGAGTTTTTGATGGCTGACATTTCAGAAGTAGATCACCAGGTCTTTCTTCTGAGGAGCCTCTCGGTGAACTTGAAACTCCAACCTTTTGGTTAGCAGCTGAGCACATTAACCTAATCATTTGTGCCACCCCAAACCAAACCCACTGCTGTCAAGTCAATTCTGACTCATAGGGACCCCACAGGACAGAGTAGAACTTCCCCATAGAGTCTCCAAAGAGTGGCTGGTGAATTCAAACTGCCTACCTTTTGGTTAGCAGCTGAGCTCTTAACCACTATGCCATTCGTGCCACCCAGGGACTCCAAATGTTAGCCACAGTCTCCATATCAGCTCGGCGGTGGGGGTGGGGGGAAAGGGTGTGCACTTCTCATTGAGAGTGTCATTCATAGGCAATGAAGTGTGCTGTGATCAGACTGGCTGTTGGATGCCTAGGTTTTAGTCATTATCCCTAGGACTCCCTGAGACACCCTGGTGGCCAGGCTCTCAGCCTCAGATCCCCAGACGGGGTGGCAGGTGGCCCCCAGCTGAAGGGATGCTGCTTTGGCTGGAGCTCTAGTACCTGTTTCAGTGCCCTTGTGGATGTGGGTTTTACACAAAAAGCAGAGAATCTCCAAGCACTTTCCTGAGTCCACGTGCTTCCCTGGAATCCCAGAAAAAGACCAGTTGGAGAGAGAACAGATTGGGACTCTGGGAACCTCAGAAATCGTTGTCTGTGGCCTGGGAGTCAGACAAATAGACTGGCTGATTGAGACCTTCAGAGAGGAAACACAAAAGCTGGTGAAGACAGGGCCCTTCAGAGGACCACGTGGTGATGGCAGTGGCCGGACTGCGTGGTAACTGGTCTACGGATTTGGACCAATTTCAGGGATTTATTCAGACCCAAGATGGAGAGGAAGGGGTTCCTGCAGCTCTTGGGGTGTCTGTCCCCTGGCAAAGGTCTGTGGGCACTTGTGCATATGCCCCCAGCCCCAGGCTCCTCTCTGTCCTCTGACCACTCAGATGGCTGCATCTTCTTCCTTGCCTTGAGCTGTGTCCTAGGAATGATGTCCTCCCCATTGTCCTCCACCAGGTCTGATAGCCCCACACTGCCCTGCCACCTCTCAGTCCTTACCCACCCCAGCCTCTCAAAGTAATCCCACTCCCAGGATTGGAGCTGTCCTTGCCTTCTTGGGAAAGCCCTGGATGGCTCAGGGACAGGTCATACCTGTGGGGTGCAGGTACCAGGTGGGACCCAGCATGTCTCTCCCAGCAGGGGCAGGGGGACACCACAAAATCACCTGTCCCAGTGGAGGTACCTGAGCTAGAAGGTAAAAGAGGATGACACAGGGGACTACGGCCTTTCCACACAGCTGGAGGCTCTGACCTGAGGCCTGGGGGACAAACTTTTTACAGGAATTTGCCTGGGCCTTGTCAAGTGATCTCTCTCATCAAATATTTACTGAGCACCTCTAGCATTTGTGCAAAAGCCACAATGGTGAGTGAAACCTGATCTTCATCCTCATAAAGCTTTGTGGTGTGAGTTTTATCAGGAGCTTTATCATGGTGGGCTTTATTGGGAGGGACTACATTTTGGATGGGAGGGCAGTGGCGAATCAGTGGTAGAATTCTCACCTTCCATGCAGAGACCGAAGTTAGATTCCTGGCCAATGTCCCTCATGTGTGGCCACTACCTGTCAGTGGAGTCTCTTGTGTTGCTCTGATGCTGAACAGTTTTCAGCAGTTTCAAGACTAAGACAGACTAGGAGGAAAGGCCTGGTGATCTACTTCTAAAAATTAGTGAAAACTCTATAGGTCTCATAGGTCCAATCTGCAACCAATCATGGGGATGGTGCAGGACAGGGCAGTATTTCTTTCCCTTGTGCCTAGGGTCACCATGAGTCGGGGGCCAATTCAATGGCAGCTAACAATAATAAAAACAGCAACAACAACATATTGGATAGAGATTTTAAATATTCTGTTCCATTGCTCCTTTATTTTATTTCAGTGTCTTGAAAAAGCTGGTAATTCTGAAATCAAACTCTTATCTGCCAGACTGTTGCTTACACCGAGGGGTGTCATACAAATCCTTTGCCAGGCCCTATGCCCCGGTTTTTATCAGCCTGTGCTTTGGGGTCTCTGATGAGGAGCAGGCATCTGAATGGAAGCCAGGGCAGCGGCACAGCCTGGGAGCCTGGAAAATTCTCAGCCAGCTGATCCACAGAGCGTTCCTCTGTGTGTGAAAGCGTGTCCCTCCTGGGTCAGGGAGGGTCTATGGCCAGCTTCCCCATTTCTGCTGCTCCAGGTGGGCCACCTGGATTTCACCAGCCTCCAGGCAACCTACAAAGGACCCTCAGCAGAAACGTGACCATAATAATCCCAACGGGGCTCCCAGGACGATCTGAGAGCTGAAGGCAGAGGGTAGCCGAGAACTGAGCCTTGATGGGGACAGCTGGGAAGGGGGAGTTGCCACAGGCTGGGTGCACAGAGGCTCAGCTGGGCTCCAGGTCTAGAGAGCTGGGCCTGGAAGAGTGGGGCTGGGGTTGGGGATGGAAAGAGATCATCATCCCTAAGATTTCCCTTGTTGACTTGGGCAGGTTGATTGGTGGGCATCCTCCCAGCATCTAAGGCCTTGGGGCTGAGGACTCTCTAGGCCCCCTGGCCACTATAGAGATGTCAAGGGGGTAGGGACCTGGAGGCTACAGCTTCCTTCTCTGATGAAATAAGACTCTGATCCCCCAGGGTGGGCAAAGTTCAGATGCTCTATCATAGATAGGAGAAGCTGGACCTTGCAGGCAAGTCACCTCCTCTTTGGGGTCTCTGGCTAATCACCACTGCCATCACCACATGGTCCCCTGAAGGGCATGGCTACCTTTAACACTCTGACCCAAATGTGGATGCACGACTCTTACTGTCGTTCTCCATTGTGTGGGCTGCAGATGACCCAGAGGAGAATAAACAAAAGCAACGTGTCCCTCAATGGTCAGGTTTAAGAGACATAGTGGGGACCCAATCTATCTCCTGGCTAGTTTCTTTATAGCAAACACCACCTGTATTAGTTTCCTGTTGCTGCTGTAACAAATTACAAACTTAGTGGCTTTGAACAACACAGATTTATTTTCTTATAGTTCTAGGGATCAGAAGTCTAACTTGGGTCTCACTGGGCTAAAATCGAGATGTGGGCAGGGCTGTGCTCCTTCTGGAGGCTCCAGGGGAGAGTCCATTTTCTTGTCTTTTTCAGCTTCCACAAGCCGTCTGCATTCCTTGGCTCAGGGCCCCATTACTTCGATCTCTGCCTACTTTGGCACATCTCCTTCTCTGACTTTAATTCTTCTGCCTCCCTCTTATAAGGGCCCTTGTAACTACACTAGGCCCACTCAGATGAGCCAGGAAAATCTCCCCATCTCAAGATCCTTAACTTTATGGCATCTGCAAAGTCTCTTTTGCTGTGTACGGTAACGTATCCTCAAGTTTTGGGGATAAGGATGTGGACATCTTTGGGGGACTGTTATTCTGCCTGCCACACCATCTTATTGCTCTCTGCCCTGAAGTGCACATCCAGACAGTTTTCCTCCTTGAGGTCTGGACCCAAGAGAGGGAGGTTCAAGTAGACACAGGGGATCCCCCCTCCACCTGCCCAATACCTGCCCCCCTTGGATGCTTGACACCAAGAATCCACTTCCTGCAGAGCAGACCTTGCCCTCATTCTCAAGGTGTCCTTTCCCTTGGAAGCTGCAGGACAAATCCATTAGAATACCACACAGTACCCCAAACACCAGAAACCTCCAAAACCATAGAAGGATGCTCTCCTCACAAGAACCCAGAGAACTGAGGACTGAAGCTAAGATACCACAGCCAGTGACTCCTCCCCAAATCCAAGGCCCTGCCCACTGAGCCTTGTAATTTTCTTTACTGAGAATTATTTCTATGATGGGAAGGAAAATGTTTGACTTATAGATATCTAAGATAGGGAGAGGACACCACTGTGAGGGGAAGGGAAGGAAGAAACCACTTCCCAAACCTGGAACTGCCAATGCCAGGGCGCCCCCTGAGGTCCCAGGGCTGACATCTGAGCCCATCTGGGAGACAGGGCTTGATTCCAATGGACAGGAAGTATCTGGCCATCAAAATCAGGAGCCCAGAGAAGATGGCACTGCCTTGGCACCCAATGAGCTAAATTTTAGACAAATAAGTAGAAATATTTCTTAGGTAGATTGTAATTGTATGGAATGTCTTCCACTTAGAGGTGGTACTATCTAGATATAGAAACAAGTTTTTAAAAGTTTAGATAAAAATTTTTTGAACATGTTATTGTGCTTTAGGTGAAAGTTTACAGGACAAATCGTTTCCCATTCAATAATATATACACAAATTCTTTCATGACATTGACTATAGTCCTTGCAATGTGTCAGTACTCTCCCCCTTTCCACCCTCGGTTCCCCATTTCCATTTATCCAGTTTTCCTACCCCTTCTTGCCTTCTCATCTTTGCTATTGGACAGGTGTTGCTCATTTGGTCTTGTACACTTGATTGTTCTAAGGAGCATGTTCCTTGTGGATGTTATTGTTTTATAGACCTGTCTAATATTTGGCTGAAAGGTGAACTTCGGGAGTGGCTTCAGTTCTGAGTTAAAAAGGTGTCTAGGGGCCATAGTCTTGAGGGGAAGTTTAGATAAATTTGAGGATGTCAGACTGGGTCCAACTTCAACTCTGTCACTTAGGCTATGTGACCTTGATCTTTCTGGGCTTCAGTTTCTGTTTCCTCAGCTGTAAAATGGGAGCACACAAGAACTATCCCCAGAGGACAGTCATGAAGAATAAATGATGTAATAACTGTGAAAGTGCTTTGTACAAATGGATATGCAAAGAAGGAGTGTTATTATTATTTAAGGAATATGAGCATGCTGGGGACCAAGAGGACAATTGTACCTTTGTATAGTCTGTACCTTGGTGACAGGAAACTGGGCTGTCACCTGATCAGGTTGACCAGGGGTTGACCCAGTGTGGGAGATCTTGAATTTTCATGTGGTGAAAAGACTCACAGCTCTGTTCCAATGTGCTCCTCTCATTTCAAACATCACTCTTGCTGTCCTATCTCCACTTTGGCAAATGAGATAATACCTTATAAAATGTTTTACCCTTTGTGGTAGACAGCTGTTATGTATTGAATTGTGTCCCCCAGAATATATGTTGGAGTCTTAATCCCTATAATTGCGGAGGTAATCCCGTTTGTATCATTACAGCTTACCCAAATAGGGTGGGTTCTAAATCTAATCACTTCTGAGTTATAGAGCAGAATGGACATGAAGACACACACATGGGGGAAGAAAGATGCCACGTGAGATGCCAAGGAACCAATGAATGCTTGGGGCTACCAATAAGGAAGGAATTGACACTGACGAGGCCTTGATTTGAACAGAACTGATTTCTCCAGAACTGTGAGGAAGTAGATTTCTGTTCTTTAAACCATCCATTTGTAGTATTTCTGTTACAGCAGCACTAGGTGACTAAGACAACAGCCTTCTAAGATGGCCTCCAATAATCCCTACCTCCTGCTTCTCATCCCCTTGTATAATTCCCTCCTTTTGAGCTGGAGCCCTGGTAGCACAGTGGTTAAGAGCTTGGCTGCTAACCAAAAGGTCAAAAGTTTGAAGCCACTGGCTGCTCCTTGGAAGCCCTATAGGGTAGTTCTACTCTGTCCTATAGGGTTGCTATGAGTTGGAATCGACTCTATGGCAACAGGTTTGGGTTTTTTTTTTTTTTTTTTTTGAGTGGAAGCTGGGTTTAGTGACTTGGTTGTAACAAGTAGGACACCCAAAGTGAAGGGATATCACTTGCAAGGTTAGTTTACAAAACACTTTGGATCCTAGCTTGCTGGCACTCTTGCTCTCACTTGCTGGCTCTGATGAAGCCAGCTGCCATGTTGTGGGCTGCCCAAGAAGAGGTTCACATGGCAAAGAAGTGAGGGTGACCTTAACCAGCTGCCAGTTGCCAGGGAAGAACTGTACCCCTCAGTCCCACAGCCTGGGAGGAACTGAATTCTGCCAACAACCACATGAGAGAGCTTGGAGAAGGATCCATCCCCAGTCGAGCCTTAAGACGACAGCAGAACCAGCTGACACCTTGATCGAAGACTGTGAGAGACACTGAGCGGGGGATCCAGTTAAGCTGCACCTGGATTCATGACCCACAGAAACTGTGACATAATCAACGCATGTTCTTTTAAGCTGCTAAATTCTGGGATGACTTGTTACACAGCAATAGATACCTGATGCACATTATAAAGTGTCATTCAACACTAAGGAACTCTAGTATCATTACATTTTAATTTAGTAAATACTACTGAACATTGTCTCTATGTCTGAGGCTATGGAATGAGCCATGCAACATCTCCACCCTCTAGGAGCTCCAGTCCAAGAGGGCAAGTAGACAAGGAATGGACAAAGCTATGGGAACAGAGGAGAGATCAGGAAAAGCTTCAAGGAGGAAAGGTGTTTGGGTGATTCTTAAAGGATGGGTAGAATTTCAAAAGGCAGAAATAAGGTGAAGTGCATTCCATGGGGAAAGAACTTGAGCAAAAACACGGAGGTGGTGTAAGATATTATCATGCATGTGACACTTTGCTGGCCACAGAAGAGGAAAAGTTGGACAGGTTTGGCTCATCATACTAGGCAAAATTGGGAGGGTGCATCTTTACACAACTTCCTAGCAACACTGATGCAGAACAGAATGGTCAGTTTAGCATGGGACATTTGGTGCATGGGAGGTGGGGGTTGGGTAGGAAGGGATAGAAGCAACTCCATGCCCTCTACCTGCCTCATTAACTAAATCATCCCTAACTCTCCTGAGAAAGCACCATGGGTGGAGGTGACTTGGTGCAGGGTTTAAGTATTTAGTTCTGCAGTCAAGCCCCTTGAGTCCGAATCCTGGCTCTACTACTTGCTAGCGTAACATTTTGGGCAGGTTACTTGACGGTTCTGTGACTCTGTTGTTTCATGTATAAGATGGGGCTAACAATCGTTGCTACCTCATAAGGTAGAAGTCCCTGGGTGGTGTAAACGGCTGAAACAGTTGGCTGCTAACTGAAAGGTTGGAGATTCAAGTCTACCTGGAGACACCTCAGAAGAAAGACCTGGAGATCTACTTCTGAAAATTCGGCCATTGAAAACCCTATGGAGCCTACTTCTACTCTGGCACACATGGGATTGCCATGAGTTGGAGCTGACTCACCTGCAACTGGTACTGGTACCTCATAGGGCGCCATGAGACTTAAGTTAATTCATTACATTAAACACTTTAGAATAGTACATGGCATGCAATAAATAAATGATTGTTATCTTTCAAGGGATATAATCTGATCTTTGCATCATCCCTCTTTCTTTCCATCCCTTCCTTTCATTCCACAAGTATTGTTAGCATCTGTTACCCACCAGGCACTGTGCTGGGATTATAACATTAAAAAGGCACAGCCATGACCTTGGAGGGTTTACAATCTACAGGTGAATTTTTATCATAGGCTGTATCCATTTTTCACCTGTTATCCACTGACCATGTAAGTGTCAGGTCATCATCTACCTCCATCCTACCTTTGTGTGCATCTTTTACTGTTTGTTAAGGAATTTCATGCATTATTTTAATTCTCACAATAACCTTGGGAGCTTGGTATTATTTATTATTGCTGTCAACAAATGGGGAAACTGAGACCTAGAGAGCTTTTTAAAAATAACTGTCTAAGGTCCTGAAGCTTCTAGTGGCAAATTAGAGACTAGAACTTTCCACAATGTCAACAGCTCTTCTTTTCTGCAGGCTGACAGGGAGACGGGTACACTGTAGGGTGTTAGGGCCCTTGAGGAAGACAGGCCTGATGTCTCTAACAGAGCCTTGCGGGCATCAGCTTCTGGCTAGGTCACCAGCTGACCCTGGACTTGGAATTCAAAGCAGTCCAATGTTCTGAGGAGTCAACAATCCATCTTAAATTTAAACCAGATGCCAACGTGAGAAGACATTTCCAGGCTTAGAGGCTGGCAATCCCATTCCCAGTTTCCAGCTAAGACCTTTCTGGAAATGGAGCCATATGTCAAATACAAATCAGGCCAGCAGGGTGTGTGTGTGTGCGTGTGTGTATTGTTGAGGGTTAATTCTTGACTCCCAGGGTCCTTTTCTGGGCATGCAAGGCAGGAACCAGGGCTATATATAGTAAACTCCAAAACTTGACAAGAGTTGAGTAAAAAGCAGCTTCATTTTACAAATCACTAGAGGGTGCATTTTCCAGAACCTACCTAGGGGTTCCCCTGATTGCAAACCACCAGCTTTGAGGAGGCAGGAGGGGAGTAGGCCCTCACCCTCTGGGGACTTTGGAGCACTCTCAGCATCCCACCGGCTGCCTCCCCTCCCTCCCCTCCTCCCCACGCACCCCCTTACCTTCACTTCTTCCCCCTTTTGCTCACTTCCCACAGCCTGAGGAGGCAGCAGCAGGCAGAGTGAAGGTCAAGGTTGCTGACCGGGAACATTTTTCTCACTCTCCGCTCAAATGGGCAGCTCTGTGGTCAGTTACCCTCTGTGTCCACGGCACATGGGGGCTCCATGGAAACCTCACATCTGAGCAAAGGAGCACAGTGTCCTGGGTGCCTGCACAGGCTCTTGCGTCTGGGCTGTGTGACTTTGGACACATGACTTAACCTCTCTGAACCAGTTTCCTCATTTGTAAAGGGGGGATGACAGTACTCACTAGAGGATGCACAGCAAACATCTGGCCCATAGGAAGGGGTAATACCCTTTGGGGTATGTCATGGGTTGAATTCTGTCCCCTCAAGAAGATAGGTTGAGGTCTTAACCCTTGGGATCTTGTTTGGAAATAGGATCTTTGATGATGTTATCGTGATGTCGTAGTGCAGTGGCGTGGGTCCTAATGCCCTCTGAGTGCTGTTCTTATAAAAAAGGAGCAGAGGCACAGAGAGACATGGAGGGAGAGGACACCACGTGAGCTCTAAGCCAAGGAACATGTGGAGCTCCCAGAAGCCAGGAGAGGCATGGAACAGGTTCTCCCTCAAAGCCTCAGAAGGCATCAACAGAGCTAACACCCGGATCTCGGACTCTCAGCCTCCAGAACTATGAGACAATAAATTTCTGTTGTTTAAAGCCACCCACTTTGTGGAATTTTGTTGGAGGGGCCCTAGGAAACTAAGACAGGGAAGAAGGGCATGGCCTCTTTCACTCTACTTCCGTCTTCTGTCAGAGCAAATTCTCAGCCTCTGGTAAGCTGCGCTGGGCAGATCCAGCTCAGGACAAGGCAGCTGTGGGGTCAGGGAAAGGCCTCTGGCTTGGGTCTCTGTTCCACCACTGCCTAGATGGTGAGAACAGAGGCAAGTTATTAAACTTTTCAGAATCTCTTTTTCATCAACTATAAACCAAAAATAACCCATTGCCGTAGAGTTGATTCGAACTCATGGTGATCCCATGGGTTACAGAGTAGAATGGAGTTCCATAGGGTTTTCTTGGCTGTAATCTTTGTACAGAAGCAGATTGCCAGGCCTTTCTTCCATGGTGCCATTGGGTGGGCTTGAATCACCAACATTTTGGATAGTAGATGAGTTGCAAACCGTTTGTACCACCTAGGGATGGGCAAGTATTAAAACCTTCCCTAACACCTCACAGCCTTATTATGAGATTCAAACGAGATAATAATGTGCATGAAATCATTTTATAAATCCTCCCACCCCTGCCTTAATGACTGTTGTGGTTATTCCTGTCATAGGAGTGACAGGAATTCTGAGAATGACAGAGAAGTGCCATAGGGGAGCTTGAGGGATAGTCTTGCTTTTTGGGAAAATATGGTCCTGTCCTAAGGGGTTCACAGAGGCAGAGGCACAGTGGGCATGCTCACAAGTGTTCCTACTACTGCCCCTGACTTCAGGTATGTTGCTACCAAGTGGCAACAGGGAGCCTGCTTAAATTTTGAACCTTTTTTGGGGGGGAGAACTATTTATTTTGGACCCGCTCTGTGGAAAGGATTTTATATTCCACATCTCGTCTACTTCCCTTAGAAACTTTAATAGATATGTGTAACAGGTTCCAATTTAGAGATGAAAAAATTAGTCTCGGAGAGTTTAAGTAACTTGGTCATAGTCACACAGCAAAGCTGGGATCTGAAGCTAGACTTGTAATGCCTGTATATCCTGGGCTCCTTCCATGTACTGCCTTTCCAGATTCAACATGGTAATTTCTTGTGCTTGTGCTTCCCTAGCAAATAAAGCACTCCAAGCCTTATTTAAACAAATAGATAAAGCGTCCACATGTCATTAAGACAGTTGGACTTGAGCATTTCATTTACAGATGATGCTTTAGAGCAAATTACAATAAACAAATCTCAAGACATGTAAACACTTCATTCCTCTCCCAAGTAGCTATTTTCATTCTTAGTCTTTCCTCTCTTTCTTTCCCATGTACCCAGCTTCAAAGAGCATGTTCCAGATCTTCCTACTCACTTATTTAAGCTTTTTCAAAAAGCCCCTCCAGGCCTCCACCACAAGCCTTCTCCTCCCAGTCTGTCCTTCTCTGTTATCCTAAAGAAGAGCCACAGTCATCCCCTCTTTCTCCACCCCTTGCCATGAGGTCCCCACCCTCTCCATGAGGAGGCCAAGTGAGTCTCTCTTGAGCAAATGCAAAACCCTGGTTCTATGGATTGAGTTGTATCCCCCAAAATATGTATTGGAATCCTAACCCCTATACCTGTGGATGTAATCCTATCTGGAAATGGAGTTTTCTTTGTTATGTTAATGAGGTCATATCATGTAGGGTGTATCCTAAACCTTATCACTTCTGAGTTATTGTAACAACCCCATTTCATTTCTTATTTGGGTTATTCGTGTCCTCTCCTATTTTTCTTTTGTCAATTTTGTTGATCCTTCCAAAGAACAAGCTTCTGGCTTTGTTGAGTCTTCCTATTGTTTTTCTATTCTCTATTTCATCACTTATGAGTTATAAAGGCAGCCTAGACACAGACCCAAGCAAGTACAAAGTGGCTGTGGGGAGATAGGTGTCACCAAGGAACTGAGGAACAGAAGCCAAAAAGAGACAAGGATCTTCCCCCAGAGACAGCAGACAGAGGGTCTTCCCCTATAACTGGTGTCCTGAATTTGGACTTCTAGCCTCCAGAGCTGTGACAACACAAATTTTTGTTCTTTAAAGCCGCGCACTTGTAGTGTTTCTGTTACAACCGCACTAGGGAACAGAGACACCTGGTTTTCTGTTTTCCCACTCCAAGGGAGGCCTCTTGGCCCTTTATTCTCCAGGACAATAATGGAACATCTTTCTCTGTTTTCTCCCTCTGGCCACAGTTCCCTCCCTGACTTGAATTTGTGTCCAATGCAGGATGACTTACCTTCTCGCCTCCAGATTCTTCTCCAGCTGAATGTGACGAATGTCTCCAAAGGAGTGGAACGCTGGGAGGGAAAATGAGCTTCTTCCATTACACCCTCACCTCTGTGGGCTCTGTCCCATGATGGGGTCAGGGTACGGGCTCACCACAGGGCCAGTGTTGCTCCTCCTTCCCCTCAAGTGTGAAATAACACAAGCTGGGGGTGCGTGGGGTGGGTAGGTGTTGACCTGATATTAATGAGAGTGAGAGAACAGGAAGCCCAATGGGTTGTTCTGGGCACAGGCCTCACCCCACCCACAGGGAGGGTGTGGGTTTCTGGTCCTTCTGAGGAGGCCATTTCCAGACCCCTGCCCACCCGCAGGAATCTCCCCCAAGGCCTAGTGGGGGCTCCTGGAGGGCAGTGGCTCCCTCTTAGTTGGCTCTGCAACCCCAGCACCAGTTTCGGCTTCTGGCCCACAGCAGGATCTTGGTAAAGGTTTGAGGAAGGACTGAGTATCCTGTTGACACCCCTAAGGAAGTTAATTGGGCACACAGTGAATGTTGGTAATCTTCTCCTACTTGGAATCTCACGAATAAATACAGAATTCAGTGAACTGCACAAAAAATTCTGTGCCAAGAAATTATGATTATTTTGGGGAGGGTGGGGAAGTTGGGGGCCTCTGACTTGGCCCTCTGGTGTTCTAGGTTCTGCCCTCCTGCTGCTTGTTGGGGGTCGTGGGCTCAGCCATGGCCCCGATGGTTCAGAAGAGCAGAAGATGCGTCTGCAATGCCTAATGAGGATCCCTGTCACTGTTCTCGCACCCATCTGACTGACACGTCAGCCGTGGCAGTGAGAGAGCACTCATTAGCCTGTGACATTTAACAGGAAGCTTTTTACCTCCACTTCCCCTGAGCGGTGATAACAAAAGTTTGTCTGATCTTCCTTTTCCCATCTCCCCAGCTACCTGGCACCCCTAGTCCTTTTCATCCCTCATTTGAGGGCAAATGATCTCCTGTCTCTAGGATGTGCCAGCAGGGCAAACAGTGGTCTCTGGGGAGACCATGCAGCTTTCTTCCTCTGACTTCAAAAGGCCTTTGGAGCACTGCTCTCGCTGGGGCTAATAGAATGTGTGTGGCCTTGTTTTTCAGGAGGCTGGAATCAGCTGATGAGCCGAGCAGGGACAGCTTGGGTTCTCCTTCCCTTGCCCGTTCCCAGGACCCAGTAAGGAGGGGAGGGGTAAAATGCATGCTTGGCTCCTGTGGTGGGCTGGGGAAAAGACCAAGGAGCCCCCCCTTGTCACTGGTATGAGGAGGCTGAGTAGAGCTGGGGCCTGAGAGAGGACTTCCACGGAGGAAGGAGGAGAGCCCTGCTGATGCTCTATTGAGAGGGGGTGGTCCAGTGTGTCTGGTCTGGGCAAAGAGTCAGGCTGTGAATGGACAATGGGGACGATTACAAGCTCACTTGGGACTTTCAGAATACTTGTTGAGGGGGGCTACCTTTTTTTTTGTTGTTTTTTTTAATTGGAAAAATATAACACAACATGTCAATTCAACTTTTTTCAGGTGTACAACTTAGTGATGTCAGTTACATTAATCACGTTGTGTAACAATTACCCTTAATCTGTGTGGAATTTCCCATTGCCATGAACAGAAACTCACTGCTTCCCAAGCAATGACTCCCTGAGGAGGTCTACATTTGAAGGCTCCATTGCTCCACTGGAAAAGATGATAAAGGGGTCTAAGACAGGGTTTTCTGAGACCCTCAGAGTGGGATTTTGGAAAAAGAAGGGGGATCCTGGTTCTCCTTGACTCCCTCTAATCTGGCCTACACAGAAAGAGCAGCCCCAGGGGGAGGAGGGCAGGAAGCTCAACTGGCTCCTGAGCTGATTGAGCAGCTGGAGAGGAAAGATCCAAGGGACAGTCCTGGGTGCTGCTGCTGCTTCCTCCTCTAGGTGGCAGAAACCCCTCCCCCTCACTACTCAGATGGGTGCTTGAGAGAAGAGGACAATCAACCAGTGCTCACTACATTGTTCAGTAAGCCAAAGCTTCTAAGACAAAATCAGTGATCCCTCAGATAGACTATTTTGGCCTTAGTCTCGAAAATCTAACCCCCCCCAGCAGGACGGTAGCCCCTAGGGAGGGTTTGTCACGCCCAGCAAGATAGTGGTAACAAATTCAGATGTCGTTGGGGCTGGCAGGCCAGGATCAGGGTCAGGGACACCAGAAGGAGAGGAGGGGGAATAGCCTGGGGGCACACTGGCTGTCCAAAGGAGCTTGCAACCTTGGCCATTGCAGTCACCCAGGCCTGCTAATGCTTCCAATTTTCCAATCGAAATCAGAAAGAGTTTTTTTAAAAATTTTCTATTATGAAAAGGTTCAAACCTACGTAAAAGTAGAGGAGGTAGTAAAATAAACCCATATAGACCCATTAACCAAAAACCAAACCCACTACTGTCGAGTTGATTCCAACTCATATCGACCCTGTAGGACAGAGCAGAACTGCCCATAGTGTTTCCAAGGCTGTAAATCTTTATGGAAGTAGACTGCCACATGTTTCTCTCATGAAAAGGCTGGTGGGTTTGAACTGTCGACTTTTCTCTTAGCAGCCAAGTGCTTTTTAACAACTGCATCACCAGGGCTCCTCATAGACCCATTACCTGGATTTAATAATTGTCAAGATTTTATCACCCTTATTTTATCTATAAAAGAATTTATCTACAAGATAAAATAAGTAAATTATTACAATGAAATATGCAAAGGCCTGGAGTTAGAAAACCAAAAAGGAAGAACATGCTCAGCATTTCTCAAGCTGAAGGAACTGAAGAAAAAATTCAAGACTCGAGTTGCAATATTGAAGGATTCTATGGGGAAAATATTAAACGACACAGGAAGCGTAAAACGAAGATGGAAGGAATACACAGAGTCACTGTGCCAAAAAGAATTGATCGAGTTCAACCATTTCAGGAAGTAGCTTATGATCAAGAACTGATGGTACTGAAGGAAGAAGTGCAAGCTGCGCTGAAGGGAATGGTGAAAAACAAGGCTCCAGGAAGTGACGGAGTACCAATTCAGATGCTTCAACAAACGGATGCAGCACTGGAGGTATTCACTCATCTATATCAAGAAATTTGGAAGACAGCTTCCTGGCCAACAGACTGGAAGAGATCCATATACGTGTCCATTCCTAAGAAAGGTAATCCAACAGAATGTGGAAATTATCGAACAATATCATTAATATCATACACAAGTAAAATTTTGCTAAAGATCATTCAAAAACAGTTGCAGCAGTACATCAACAGGGAACTGCCAGAAATTTAAGTCAGATTCAGAAGAGTACGTGGAACGAGGACTATCATTGCTGATGTCAGGTGGATCTTGGCTGAAAGCAGAGAATACCAGAAAGATGTTTACCTGTGTTTTATTGACTATGCAAAGGCCTTCGACGGTGTGGATCATAATAAATTATGAATGACATTTCAAAGAATGGGAATTCCAGAACACTTAATTGTGCTCATGAGGAACCTGTACATAGACCAAGAGGCAGTTGTTCGAACAGAACAAGGGGATACTGTGTAGTTTAAAATCAAGAAAGCTGTGCATTAGGGTTGTAACCTTTCACCATACTTATTCAATCTGTATACTGAGCAAATAATCCGAGAAGCTGGACTACATGAAGAATGTGGCATCAGGATTGGAAGAAGACTAACAACCTGTGATATGCAGATGATGCAACCTTGCTTGCTGAAAGTGAAGGACTTGGAGTACTTACTGATGAACATCAAAGACTACAGTCTTCAGTATGGATTGCACCTTAACATAAAGAAAACAAAAATCCTCACAAGTGGGCTAATAACCAACATCATGATAAATGGAGAAAATATTGAAATGGTCAAGGATTTCATTTTACTTGGATCCACAATCAATGCCATGGAAGCAGCAGTCAAGAAATTAAATGATGTATTGCATTGGACAAATCTGCTGCAAAAGACCTCTTTAAGGTGTTAAAGAGTAAAGATGTTACTTTGAGGACCAAGGTGAGCCTGACCCAAGCCATGTCATTTTTAATCATCTCATATGCATGTGAAAGCTGGACAATGAATAAAGAAGACGGAAGAAGAATTGATGCCTTTGAATTATGGTGTTGGCAAAGAATATTGAATAGACTGCCAGAAGAATGAATAAATCCGTCTTGGAACAAGTACAGCCAGAATGCTCCTTAGAAACAAGGATGACCAGACTCCGTCTAAAGGACTTTGGACGTTTTATTAGGAGCGACCAGTCCCTGGAGAAGGACATCATGCTTGGTAAAGTAGAGGGTCAGTGAAAAAGAGGAAGACCCTTAATGAGATGGATTGACACAGTGGCTGCAACAATGGGCTCAAGCATAACAATGACTGTGAGGATGGCACAGGACCAGGCAGTATTTCATTCTGTTTTACATAGGGTCACTATGTGTTGGAACCAACTCGATAGCACCTAACAACAATAACAACAATTCTATCTATGGAGCCCTGGTGGTGCAGTGGTTAAGAGCTTGGCTGCTAACCAAGAGGTCAGCAGTTCACATCCACTAGCTGCTTCTTGGAGCCCTATGGGGCAGTTTTACTCTGCCCTATAGGGTTGCTATGGGTCGGAATCGACTCAATGGCAACAGGTTTGATTTATATATATATATCTCCTTTCTATCCTATTATTATCTAAATTTGCCCACAAGAATATAAGGGAATTATAGATAAAAATAGGAGTATGTGTATATGTATGTATGTATATGTGTATATTTGTTGTTGTCATCGTTGTTAGATGGTGATAGGCTGTGAATTGGCTTCCATTCTCCCTGCCCCATGGAGAATGCTTGCCTTAAGGGGCATGAAGTCCATCTAGCAGAGGCAAGCAGAGAAGGGCAATAGATGGAGGGGACAAGAGCACTGAAAGTGGTGCTTGAGCCCCCAGACTCAGTGACCTATGATCAGCTCTCCTCTTGCATTTCTCAAAGAGGGGAGAAATCCTCTCTTTTGTTTACATTTACATTGGGTTTCTGCTACCTGTGTAATATATTCATCCACTGGATTGTGCATCCTCAGTGAGTGCCTGAGCAAGTCGTGGGGAAGGAACACAGGGAGGGTCACAAGAAGGGGAGCTGCTGACTGCTCCATGAGAGCAGGGCAGAGAGCATTGTCTGTGAGCAGCGTCTGGGCTGTAGTGGCTCGAGGGCGCTGCGTTGGTAGGTCTGCGCCCAGGAGGTTGTCTGGAGGTCCCTTAGAGCTTCCTTCTGAGATGAATGGCTGAGCTCCTCTAAGTGCCCTCTGCATAGGTGTGGACCAGGAGAGGCTGATGCAATGAGGACTGGCTCAAACCTCAGCCTTTCTGATGTCCCAGAACTGGCAGGGGATGACAGGAGCCCATGCAATGGTACCACCACGTTTTGTTTGATTGGGGGGTAAAGGTGAACCGAGGGTGACAGATATAGGGGTTAGGTCCTTGGGCAAAAAGGGGGGTGTCAGGGAAATTGAGGTGGTATCTATGTCTGATCCCTCAATTTTATCTTGCCGTGATTTGAGGTAGAGTCTCTGGGTGGTGCAAACAGTTAATGAGCTCAGCTGCTAATGGACAATTTTGTGGTGTGAGTCCACCCAGAGGCACCTCTGAAGAAAGGCTTGGCAATCTACTTTTGAAAAACAGTGGTTAAAAACCCCTTGGAGGACAGTTCTACTCTGACACACCTGGGGTTACCATGGGTCAGAATTAGCTTACAGAAAAATTTTTTTCCACTTGGGGTTCTAGGCTGATTCCCCACACTATAATACAGGGAGAGGCTACTTAACTTTTTGAAGCCTTAGTTTTCTTATCTGTAACAAGGGAATAATATCTACCTCATAATGGTTGTTGAAATGAAATCAGACATTATTTCTACCCAGAGCACAGTATACTATACTACGCTTATTGTATTTGAGTTGATTTGGACTCATGGCGACCCCATGTGCGTCAGAGTAGAACTGCTGCATAGAGTTTTCTAGGCTGTGACCTTTCAGAAGTGGAATGCCAGGTCTGTCTTCCATGGTGCCTCTGGGTGAGTTTAAACTGCCAGCATTTAGATTAGTAGTCAAGCACAAACCACTTGTGACACCCAAGGGACCATCCAGAACGTGGTAGGTATTTATTAAATATGATGTTATCCCCACTTCTACTTTTCCTGTCCCACATTTGTTAATTTTATTTTTATGCTATGTTTGAAACCAGTTGCCTTCTGCTTAAGGTCAGGACCTGACTTGGGTTGCAAAGGCAAGCTCTATACTTAGTTGGGTAGTACAAATTGGTCCAAAATGAAAGCTTTTTTTTTTTTTAATTGTACTTCAGGTGAAGGCTTACAGAACAAATAGTTTCTCAAGAAACAGTAGTACACATATTGTTTTATGACTTTGGTTAACAACCCCACAACATGTCAACCCTCTAACTTCTCAACCTTTTTCTTTTGGTGAAAATACACATAGCCAAAGATACACCATTTCAAAAATTTCTACATGCACAGTTCAGTGACATTGACTACGCTCTTCCAATTGTGCTGTTATTCTCACTTAAGATGAAGGCTTACAGAACAAAATAGTTTCTCATTTAACAGTTACTACAAATGTTGCCCTATGACAATGGTTAACAATCTCAAAACACATCAACAATATCCTTACTCAACCTTGGGTTCCCTATCACCAAAATGAAAGCTTTTTAAAGAATAATAATTCTTTTCCTTTGTGTAGTACTTTATAGCCTTGGATTCCTTTTAATAACACGCCATCACTGAATCCTCCGAAGAGCCTAGTGAGACAGTCATAATTCTGTCCGTTTTTTCAGGTTTGGAAACAAGATCAAGGAGGTTAAATACAAGTATCAGAGAAGTAGGAAATCACATGGGCCTGCCTCCAGCAGAGGGCAGGTTCTCAGCAGCCACTTTGAGACTCTAAAGAGTCCCATTGGCTAGACCGGGCAAGGGAGGGAGCTGGGAAGGCACATGAGTCTGATCCCTGTAGGGGAAGAGCTGAGCAGGCCTCATACTCTGCCGTATTGGGGGCCCAGAGCCACCATCCGGCTCCTTACCAGAAGGGGGAGGTCAATCTGATAATATGTTTTATTTTGGTTCTGGTGGAAATAGCTCCCTCCATGTATTTAGCTGCTTCTGGGTGACAAAGTGTCTCCAAACACACTCTCCTGTACAAGCCCTGCCAACAAACTTGCTGAGAGGTAGGCATAGGTATTTTTTTCTTCATTTTTCACATAAGGAAACTGAGGCTCATTGAGACCACATGACTTGCTAAAGTCATACAATTAATACCTCAGTGAGGTCCTCTGATTCCAAGTCCAGAAAGCTTCCCATTAAAAGCCCGTTAAGTGTCTGAAACACCATATGGTTTATAAAGCACTTTTTAAAGAGAATTGTGTACAGACACAAATGTTAGTCCTAACTTCTTTGCAAAGACAGCAGCGTGATATGGTGGAAAGGAAAACACAGGATTTGGAAGCACAAAATGTCTTTGCTATTTGTCTTATGTTATTTGTTTACTTCATTTGCACTGTGAAATTTAAGAGGAATCCTTTTGTTCTCTCCACATCCTTATTCAGTGGCTATAGTGTCTGCCACACAGTAGGAGCTCAATAAATATCAACCCTCTGAAGGAAGGCTTCAGGTCTTGCTCTTCTCCTGTTAAAGGCAGGGTTTTTGGAGCCTGGCAGCTAACAAGTCCTTCTCTCCTTGATGGTAGTGGGAATATCTTTCCTTCTGCGCTTGACACTTGTCTCCCTTGGTGGCCCTGTCCTGTCTTCCCTGCCTCTCTCCTCTCCCTCACGGTGTCACCTTGGGTACTCAGGAAGTACTTGGTGTCAATATGTCACCTTGGGTGTCCCTCTGTGGACAACGAATCTCATTGTAGTCAGGAGGCTGGGAAGATGTAAGGTGAGAGGGGCTCCCATATCCTTTCTCCTACCCTGGGTTGCTGGGTGAGAAACAGGGACGGTGAGGCCAGCCCTGGTAGCGGCAGCATGGGGAGCAGAGGGCCTGCCTCTGCAGCCCGACTCCCTCGCACCCACTGGAAGGCCAGGACCTGCTTCCCGGGTGTCAGAGCTTATGGGCGGGCCCCTATCTCTGTAGGGGTGACTGAATTAGCTGAAGAAAAGAAGTGGCTGCCCTCTGCCCCGCTCTGGCTATTCCTAACTGTCCCGGCTGTTCTGCAGGACCCTAAGAAGAGAAAGGCTGGGACTGTGGGTTCTGGGACTCCATTTTGGCCTCTGTGGTTGCATTATTCCACCGTTTGAGCATGTGAAGGTGCCAGGATGGCAGGAGGTCCTGCCACTGAACACAGAATCAGAGGGAATAAGGAAGCAGGGGCTTGGGAGAGCCAGCTCCTCTGTTCCCAGGAAATGTGCCAAGTTTGTCTGTGTGATCACAGCCCCAACCTCCCCGCTGTGGCTGATGCTGCTCTCTGCGTTAGGAAGCTCTAGGCAGGCAGCATGGGGGATATATTTTGGTATCAAAGAGACTGCCCTTCAAATCCCTTCTCTATTGCTTACTGGCTATGTGCTCTTGACCTCTCTGAACCAGTTTCATCACATGGCACAATGGGGGTAATAATATCTACCTCCGAGGGCTGATGTGAGAGGCCAAGGTGCTACATGTGTGAGGAGAGGTTTAGGTGTAAAGGATTAGGATGAGTTGCTTCCAGAGGGCAGAATGTGGGTCTGTGGGCACTTTTTGTGTGTGTGTGTGTGTGAATTTCTTTTTTTTTTTTTACTTTTTTTTTATTGTACTTCCTGTGAAGGTTTACAGAACAAATAGTTTCTCATTAAACAGTAGTACACACATATTGTTTTATGACATTGGTTAACAACCCCATGACATGTCAACCTCTCCCTTCTCAACCTTTTTTTTGGTGAAAATATACATAGCCAAAGATACAGCATTTCAAAAATTTCTACATGCACAGTTCAGTGACATCAACTGTGCTCTTCCAATTGTGCTGCTATTCTCACTTTAGATGAGGGTTTACAGAACAAAATAGTTTCTCATTAAACAGTTAGTACACATGTTGCCCTATGACAATGGTTAACAACCTCACTACACGTCAACACTGTCCTTACTCAACCTTGGGTTCCCTATCACCAGCTTTCCTGTCCCCTTCTGCCTTCTAGTCCTTGTCCCTGGACTGCTGTGCCTCATCAGTCCCGTTTTGTTTTATGGGGCTGTCCACTCCCCGGCTGAACCGTGAACCTCGGAAGTGACTTCACCACTAAGCTAAAAGGGTGTCTGGGGGCGATACTCTCGGGGTTTCTTCAGTCTCTTTTAGGCCGGTAAATCTGGTCTTTTTTTTGCTTGTTAGAATTTCTTTCTACATCCTTCTCCAGCTCTGTCCAGAACCCTCTGTTGTGATCTCGGCCAGAGCAGTAAGTGGTGGTAGCCGGGCACCATCTAGCTGTACTGGACTCAGTCTGGTGGAGGCCGTGGCAGCTGTGGTCCATTAGTCCTTTGGACTAATCTTTTCCTTGTATCCTGTTCTCTTCATTCTCCTTTGCTCCCGAAGGGGTGAGACTATTGGAATATCTTAGATGGCTGCTCACAGGCTTTTAAGACCCCGGACGCTACTCACCAAGGTAGAATGTAGAACATTGTCTTTATAAACTATGTTATACCAATTGAGCTAGATGTTCCCCGAGACCATGGTCCCCACAGCCCTCCTCCCAGCAATTCGGTCCCTCAGGGAGTTTGGATGTGTCTATGGGGCTTCCATGACCTTTTCTTATACAAGTTGTGCTGGTTTCCCTAGTATTGTGTACTGTCTCACCCTTCACCAAAGATACAACTTATCTATTGCCTATTTAGTATTCCCCCCCCACCCCTCCCATCCCTGGTAACCAACAAAGATTGTTACTTTTTGTGTGTAAACTTTTTCATGGGTTTTTACAATAGAGGTCTCACACAATATTTGTCCTTTTGTGATTGACTTATTTCACTCAGTATAATGTCCTCCAGTTTCATCCATGTTATGTGGGCACTTTTGTCAAGGATACCCCAAGGGTGTGTGAGGTCCTGGGCAAATAGTTTTTGCAAGGGCCCTATGTCTATACAATTTCACATCACCCAAAATTAGAGTGTTATCACTACTCTGGCATCCAAGTTTGTGAGATCCTGCAGGAAAAAAAAAAAAAAAAAAAAAACCATCCTGGCTAGTGGGAGCAACTTGCTTGCCAGGCCATCATCCTGCAACTGGGGCCTGGTCAGGGCCTCAGATAACTCCATAGGCAGGAATCTGGGAGCTCCTCGGGACATCTGGTCAACCCCACTCGTTGGGAGTGAGGGGTGGGTAGAGATTTGAAGAGTGCCCTGAAGGGACAAAACATAAGGGAACTTAGAAAATTATGAGGAAAGCACTCTAAATCTCAGGACCCCTGAGGTCCTGGGCCTGGGACAGGAGCCCGGCTTGCCTGGGTCTAAGGGTGGTAATATCTGTGTGAAGCCTAGTTTAGATGTTTGCATGACTCAGAGCTAAATTAAAGCTTGGGGTTACAGTGCAAGAAAGGAATTGAGATGGTTAGAGCAAGAGGGGCATTCAAAGGTTACTTAAGGCCTGTTTCTTGGGGTGTAGACTAAGGATAAGAAGAAAAAGCTTTCTCCCACACTAGCCCTTTTGTTAGGCTGTCATGAAGAGAAAGTGACAGGAGGTCGTTTTATGCCCTAATGCCTGGTGTGTAGTTGTGTGGTAGCAGCTCTGGTTGCAGCACTGTGTCTTGCAGGGTAGCGTGGAGCTGGCTGGGTGTTCTGGCTTGTGTGGAGCGGAGCTTGCAGTGACCTACGGCCTTGGGCATGATTCTGGTGTTGATTCACCTTTGGGATGTGGCCAGGTGTTGAGTTTTGGGCCTGAGGAAGACACAAAGCCTCTTTATCTGAAGGGTGGGTCAGGGGGTACTAAGGGGAGGCTTCCTTCCTTGCCCTTTGGGAAATCTCAACTAGATTCTTAGTCATGGGAGCTTGGGGGACAGATCAGGCTTCTCCCCAGGAGGGCAGTTCCTCAGATCAGCCTGCAGAAACCACCCTCCTTGGGTAGGCCTGGCTTCTGGACAAATGCCTCGTGCCTGCTGCTCCCTCCTAGCTGCCTCACAGGCTACTGGCCAACTCCTGATGGCCCAATGGGAGCTGAACCCCTAGGCAGTTGAACACGTCCTTTTACCTGGAGCAGTCTTCCAGGGCCCTGGTATATGTATATACTTTCCACACAAGGATCCCTGGTCTTTGCTTAAATCCATGGAGGTGGGCCAGGTAAAAAGGATTTGGGAATGTTTCTGCTTGTTTACTCTCCAAGGAAGAGGACAGAGAAGCAAGGAGGCCAGGCAGGCTCTGCCTTCCCAGGCTATGCTGAGATTCTGCAGGCCCTCAGGGATCTCTGCCCAGAGTGTCCCTGCCCAGAAATGTGCTGCCTAATCCCCTGAAAGATAGACTTAAACCCTCTACCAGTTCCCCACATTCAATCTTATACCCTTCATTAGTGGGAAGAGCACCAGACTAGTAAGTAGGAGATTCGGGTTCCAGAATTGGTTGTGTCACTGCTTCTGGGTAACCTTAGACAAATTGCTCTACCCTGGTTTGTTCATTTGCAAAGCGAGGATAGTAATCATATCTATCCTACTGGTTATTTTGAGATGTAATGAGATAAAGTAGGTGAAAGTGTTTTGGAAAATTGATGCAGTGTTACACAAGTGTCGTTGTTAGTTGCCATTGAGCCGACTCTAACTCATGGCCAACCTTGTGGTAAGTAGTCCAACACTTAACCATTTGCACCACCCAAGGACTCATATACAAGTGTAAGATATTATTATTATTTAGCTTAAACATCTCTGAGTTCCTACTCATTGTTCACAGCCCCCCACCCCGGGCCTTTTAATGTGCTTCCTCTTAGGAAGATCTGAACCAGTGCCTCTTAATCTTTATTGTGCAAATGAACCACCTGGGATCTTGTTAACAGACGGATTCTGTTTCAGTAGGTCTGGGGTGGGGTCCCACATTCTGCATTTCTAAATTCCCAGGTGATGTAGATACCACTGGTCTGGGAACCACGCTGTGAGCAGCAAGGACCTGAACTAGCCCCTCCCAGGAAAGGAGAATGAAATCTTTCTATAATGGATTGAGAGATGCAGCTTAGAAAACACAGCATAAGCATGGATTTTATGGGTTTATTAAAAGTTAGCAGTCAAAGATGTCCTCTTGGTCACAAAGATACATTTTGGTCTTTGGAAAAACAGAGAGAGGGAGGGAGGGAGGCAGGAGAGGGAAAGAGGGTGAGACCAAGACAGAGAGAGAGAGAGAGAGACAGAAAGAGAAAGACAGAGAGAAGGACCCAAGAAGTCTGGGACTGGTGGACCTGTCACTTCCTGGACTTCTCTGTGGAACAACCACCATTGGTTTTACTAAGAGAGTCTGTGCTGCCCATTCTTGAGCCCACACTGTTGAGGATTTTGTCAATTTCTCCTGGGATGTTTTGCTTCTCCTCATTCTCAGTCTCTCGGTGATAGAAGTAGTTGAAGTTGGAGACAATGACAGGCACAGGAAGGGCAATGGTGAGGACCCCAGCAATGGCACACAGAGTGCCCACAATCTTCCCCCCTGGAGTGATTGGACACATGTCACCATAGCCCACAGTTGTCATGGTGACCACTGCCCACCAGAAGCCATCAGGAATGCTAGAGAAGTGGGACTCTGGCTCATCCACTTCAGCAAAGTAGACTGCACTGGAGAAGAGGATGACTCCAATGAAGAGGAAGAATATGAGCAGTCCCAACTCCCGCATGGAAGCCTTCAGTGTCTGCCCCAGGATCTGCAGCCCCTTGGAGTGGCGGGAGAGCTTGAAGATGCGGAAGACCCTCACCAGCCGGATGATCCTCAGGATGGCCAGGGACATGTTCTGCTGGGCAGTCGGCTCTGTCTCCTGGACCAACTCCGTGATGAGAGTTGCAAAGTAGGGAACGACAGAGATGATGTCAATAATGTTCATGATGTTCCTGAAGAAGTCTGTCTTGCTGGGGCAGACCACGAACCGGAGCACCAGCTCAAAGGTGAACCACACGATGCAGGTGGACTCCACCATGAAGAAAGGGTCGGTGAACATAGTCTGGGAGAGGACTGTCTTGCTCATGTTGAGGCTGGGGTCTCTGACCACCTTCAGTTCCCTGTCCTCCCGGAACTCTGGCAGTGTCTCCAGGCAAAAGATGATGATGGAGATGACCACAACCAACACTGAGACCACGGCCACGCCATGGGCAGCACTGGAGCTCTCGGGGTACTCAAAGAGGAGCCAGAACTGCCGATGGAAGGCGTTGGTGGGGAGTGGTCTTTCAGGGTCTTTGATGAAGCCTTCATCCTCCCGGAACTGGTCCATGGCCTCGCTGCCCAACTCATAGAAGGAGATCTCATCAGCAAAGACGTCAATGGGGACGTTGGCTGGGCGCCGAATTTTCCCACCAGATTGGTAATAATATAGGATTCCATCAAAACTGGGCCGGTTCCGGTCAAAGAAATACTCGTTTCTCATGGAGTCGAAGAACTGCATCCTTTTCTCCCGGTCTCCTAAGAGAGTCTCTGGGAACTGATTGAGGGTTCTGAGCTGGGTCTCGAACCTCAGTCCAGCAATGTTGATGATCACCCGCTGGCTTCCTTCATTCAGGGCCATGGGCTCAGGCCCTGGAGGATCGAAGTAGTCTCCTGGAAGCTTGGAGAAGGAGGTCTCATGGTTAGTGCTGTCGCTGATAAGGATCCTCCAGCTGGAGAAGGGACTGCTCCCAGGCCGGCCTTTTGGACTGGTTGAGTCAAAGCCTGTGGCATAGCCTGGCTCTTCCTGGATTTCATCTGAGTTGTCAAAATTGACCAGCGCAACCTCCATTTCTTTCCAGCCACACACATGCATCCTAGGGGAGTCAGGGGAGCAGCATGAAGACCCTCAGCCTTCTCTGCCTGCTGTAAGCTGTGGAGAAGAAGTCCATTACATAGGAGCAGCTGACTCCCAGTTACTGAGGTAAGGTATACCAATGGATTGAAAAATGACCTATTTTTTTTGTTTGGGAAGGAACCTTCTGTTTGTTTTGGCAACTTTCTTCCCTTGAAACCAGTTTGCAGCCCCTGAGTTTGCACACACTAATAACTAGCAGAACTTGCAAAGAAGGAGCCTGAGTGAGGGGGGCGGGGACTGTCCCTAAGAAAGAAGAGTCTGTATACACCATGGCAGAGACAGGACCAAAATAAAAGAGGAAGTTAAATCAGCTGAATAATAAAAGATATAAATTTGTATTTGTATGAAGTCCCTTAGTTTACCTACCATTTTTCCATGCCCAGTCTCATCCTTAATGCCTCCCAATCCTTACACATCCTTTTGGTTATATCTTCAAAATATATCTAAAATCCAGCCATTTCTCATCACCTCCACCACTACCTCTTGGACCATGCAGTGAAAGGCAGTGGTTGGATACATGAACCCAACTGGGATTCTGTTGGGAAGGAAGAACAAAAGGATGGAGGGTGGACAATCAACATTGTCCTTCATAGCAAGTTCCTTAAGCTATCTGTGCCTTAGACCCTTCATTTGTAACTCCTAGGGTTGTTTTTGAGGGTACATTACATGAGATAAAACCAGAAAACCAAGCCTGTTGTTGTTAAGTTGATTCAGACTCATAGTGACTTCATGTATTACAGAGTAGAACTGTTCCATAGGGTTTTCTTGGCTGTAATCTTTATGAAATGAGATCACCGGGCCTTTCTTCCATAGCACCGCTGGGTGGGTTTGAACCGTCAACCTTCAGGTTAGTAGTCTAGCACAAACTGTTGCCACCTAGGGACCTTATTAAATGAGATAAAACCAAACACCAAACCCGTTACCGTTGAGTCAATCCCGACTCATAGCGACCCTATAGAACAAAGTAGAACTGCCCCACAGGGTTTCCAAGAAGTGACTGGTGGATTCGAACTGCCAACCTTTTGGTTAGCAGCTGTAGCTCTTAACCACTGCACCACCAGGGCTCCATTAAATGGGATAGCGTATGTAAAATGCCTGGTGGTAAGATCAATATATGATAGCTATTGTTTTAAGGAGCCCTGGTGGTGCAGTGGTTAAGTACTTGGCTGCCAACCAAAAGGTTATGGTTCAAACCCACCAGCTGCTCCAAAGGAGAAAGATGTGGCAGTCTGCTTCTGTAAAGAATACAGCATTGGGAACCCTATGGGGCAGTTCTACTCTGACCTATGGTGTTGCTACGAGTTGGAATTGACTCAAAGGCAATGGGATTGTTGTTTTGGTGTCAGCTGCTAACTGAAAGGTTAGAGGCTTCGAGTCCAGCCATGAGTTGGGATTGACTCAATGGCAACTGGTACTGGTATTGTTTTTGGCAACGTCCCCATATAACAGGAAATTTCGAAGCCAACAGCCATTGGTATTGTTTTGGTCTAAGTCCAAGGTGTTTATGGGGAATGATTTTAATTTTAAAAATTGTATCAGGTAGGCAGGAAGAAAATGTGTGTGTGTGTGTGTGTGTGTGTGTGTGTGTGTGTGTGCGCGCTGGGGTTGAGGTTAGGGAGAGCATGCCCAACAGGCTTGGATATCCACAAACATAGACCAAGATTCCATCCTCAGATCCACTCAAGCTTCCATTTCAATTTAAGAACACCAAAGCCGGGCAGATGTGGGGCTGGGACTCCAGCCCTGTGCTTGCTGCGGCTTTGGACTAGCACACTCTCCTTTGGGGTCCTGGCCCTGGAGTGGCACTCTCTGCTTATCACCATCTTGCTGTGAATCCTCACCCCACTTCTTCCAGTATGAGAGGAAGGGGTATCACCAGGGGGCTCTGGGGCAGGGGATTTGGGAACCACTTTCTTTTTTTATTGTGGTAAATATGTATGTAAAAAATTGTTTGCCTTTTCAACATTCTTCACATGTACAATTCAGCAACATTAGCTGTGTTTATCATGTTGTTCCAACCACTACCATTATCAGTTTCCAAATTTTGGGGAACCACTTCTGTGTGGCTACTAGAGTGAGCCCTTATTAGGAGTCTTCTCTTCAGGCTAAGAGCAGAAGGCACGTGGGGATTGGGGAGATCTTTGGCCAAATAATGAACTTTCTCTCCTGAGAGTAGGGCCAACTTCCCTTGTCCCCTCGTGTTCTCCTCTGTTTTTTCCACCTCCAGCTTAAAGTGGCAGATAGGAGGGTGGCTGGTGAGGGTCAGGGTGATGTAGGAGGTGGTCTACAGGAGCATGCTGTATGGGTCACTCCACACGCCCCATTTAGATGGGTCAATGTCGGTCATTATAGACACAGGGAAAAGAGAACTAACGGGTCTTGGGAATAAGAGACGTGCCTCAAGGCTCTGCCCCAACACTTAGCTGTATATTTTTGAGCAAATCACTGGGTTTTATGGGCCTCAGTTTTCTGACTTGTCCAATGGGAAGAAGTAATGGCAATTTCTACCTCAAAGATTATATTGAGAGCTAAATAAGGTGACACCCATGAGAACACTTTGTAAATGATAAATTATTACAAAAATGTCAGGAATTACCCCCTCCCCCACTTCCCTCCCCTCTGCTCCACACACTAAAACAGTGTAAGATACCTGTGGGCAGAAAGCACACTCTGTGTTTGACGTGGCATCACACTTCCCCAGGAGGAATTCTCAGTTGCAGCCAAGTGGTTGTCTCACTATCCTCCCAACCCCCACTGTCCAGGCCTGCCTCCAAGCTTTTGTTCCTGTGTGGCTTTTGCCTGGCATATCCTTTCCCTCTCCCATGTCTCTCCTATTCCTCCCCGCCCATCGAGGACTGTTAGGCCCTGCCCTGTCTGCAAGGCCTCCCCCAGCTCCTGGCCTCCCTGCCTGGGTAACTCATTTCTTCACTTGGTTTGGAAGGCTAGCTTCCAGGAGGCAGCCTCAGCTCTTCAACTGTCTTGTAAGCTTTTAGGGTGTAGGACAGCAGCTGATGGAGTTTTCCCTACTACCCTGCAGGGTCTTGTGGGACAGAATTCACCTCTGATCCCAAAGTGTCTCATCCCAGTGCCTGGTTCAAAATGGCAGATAGGTGGCTGATAAGGGTCAGGTAGTGTAGGAGGTGGCAGGGCCGTGACAAAGTTCAAACAGTGTATTATGTGAACGTGCAGTGAATGAACGAATAAATGATTCAAGCTCATGAGGGCAGGTCCCTTGTCTGTTCTGTGCATCACTATGTATCAGGATACTTAGGTGGTGCAAATGGTTAAAACACTGAGCTGCTAACGGAAAGGTTGGTGGTTTAAGTCCACCCAGAGGTGCATTGTAAGAAAGGCCTGGTAATCTAGTTCAAAAAAATCAGTCATTGAAAACCCTATGGAGCACAGCTCTACTCTGACACAGACAGGGTCACCATGAGTTGGAGTTTACTCGAGGGCAAGTGGTACTGGATGACCCTAGCACCTAGTCTAGGGCTTAGTCCATCCAAGGGCTCAATTAATCGATGGTGAGTGAATGAATGAGTGATGAATGAAGTGTGGCAGGCAGCATACTGGGTTTGGAGCCAGGACACCTGCAACGCCTCTATTGCTTTATGATCATTGACGACTTACTTTGCCTCTTTGAGCCTCCATTTTATCATCTGTAATAAGAAAACATGTCGAGTGAAAGAAGCCAGGCAAAAAGGGTACAAATAGAATAATTCCATCTATACAAAATTCTAGGAAATGCAAACTGATCTACAGTGACAGAAAGCAGATCAGTGGTTGCCTGGAGATGGGGCAGGCAGGGGGAAGGAGGGATGACAGAGGGGCACGGGAAATCTCTTTTAGGGGTGATGATTATGTGCACTATCTGTTTGTGGTGATGGCTTCACAGGTGTATACATATATCAAAACTCATCAGACTGCACACCTTAAACCTAGTGTACATCATTTTTACCTCAATAAAGCTGAAATAAAAAGGCAAACAATCAAACAAAAAAGGAAATAAAAGTACAAGTTCTGCCAATGATTTTTCAAGTTTTTTGTAAGGACCAAATGAGATGATGAAATTATTGTTGTTATTAGTTCTCATCGAGCAGATTCCAACTCATAACGACCCCTTGTGTGCAGAGTAGAACTGAGCTTCATAGGGTTTTCTTAGGTATAATCTTTATGGAACTAGATTGCCAGGCCTTTCTTCTGCAGTGACGCTGGGTGGGTTCAAACCACCAACTTTTAGGTTAGCAGTCGAGCACAAACCATTTGCGCCACCTAGGGACTGTGATGATGAAATCCGGGGGTGCTTTGTAGACCGCACAGGTCATGTGGAAAGAGGGATTGATCTTCCTCTGTACTCACCGCAGTGCCCAGCACATGCCTGCTTAGGCTTCGAGGGCTCAGCAAATTGTTTAGACAGCGCGTATGTACCCCAGAGCCCAGGCCCAGGTGTAGCCCCCAGAGATCAGCCAGCAATGCTGCTTCCTGTAGAGTGAGCAGTGGGGGCATCCTCTCTCACAGCACCCAGGCAGCCCCTGGCCATGACAGACTGACTCCCCTCAGCTTGGTGCTTGGCGTTTTTGTCTGGTGGCGGGAGAGAAGCCACTGTCCGCACTGGGCAGAGTGGTTATGCTCTGTTTTAAATGTTGTTGTTGTTGTTCTTAGTTACTGTCATATCAGCTCTGACTAATGGTGACTTCATGCACAGTAGAAGGAAGCGCTGCCGAGTCCTGAGTCATCCTCATGACCGGTTGCAGATTGGACAATGTTCATTGTGGTCCGTATGGTTGCCATTGGCTGATTTTTGGAAGTAGATCACCAGGCCTTTCTAGCTCATCTTAGTCTGGAAGCTCCACTAAAGCCTGTTCAGCATCATAGCCTTGGCAAGTACTATTTCATGGGAGCCAATTGGAGTTGGTTCTGGCCCTTCAGACTTCCTTCCTGGGCCACCCTCCTCTGCCCCACACTGGCTGCCTGGGAGAAGATGGATGTCCTGGGTGGGTGTGGTGGGGCACCCAGTGAGGGTGGAGATGTGGAGCTGGGGGTATTCGGTTGCTGGCTCCCATCACACTAGGCAGGGTCCTGGAGCCTGTGCAGCTGTGTGTGGGCTTGTTGATGCCTTTGCCTCTGAGTCTTAGATGTTTCCATCTGCCCAGCCCTCTAAGGCCTTGATAGAATTACTTGAGGCTGGCCTCTCACCCAAAGCTGAAGGGTTGCTGTGACGTCTGATGTCACTCATATCTGCTGTGTGGCACAGCGCCAGGAGTGAGCATAGGATTAAAACGGATCTCTTCGCCTTTGCACATATGGTGCCTCCCTCCAGGCCTCTACCTGGGCAGCTCCTGCCACCTGCAGTGTCTGAAGGTGCAGCTTTCCCTAAAGACTCCAGGGGAAGGCTCTCTTGCCCTTCTGAGTGCCCCCTAGGACTTTGTCTACACTTCTCTTTTGGCACAACCTTATTTGATCCCTGTTTTCTCCTCCCAGGGCTTTGCCATCATTAAGTCCCTTAATGTCATCTTTTAAAAAATTGTGGTAGATATATATGCAACAAAACATTTTCCATTTTAACATTTTTTTACGTGTACAATTTAGTGACATTAATTGTGTTCATCATGTTCAACCATTAGCATTATCTGTTTCCAATTTTTTCTATCACCCTTAATAGATCAGTGTCCCCTATGCAATGAGTCTCCCTTTCTCCCTCCTTCCTGCTCACCCCTGGTAACCACTGATAAACTTTGGTCTCTATATACTTGCCTAGTCTAGATATTTCATATAAGTAGGATCATACAATATTTGTCCTTTTGTGACTTATTTCACTTATCATGGTGTTTTCAAGGTTCATCCATGTTGTAGTATGCATTAAGACTTCATTTTAATTTATGGCTGAGTAGCATCCCTGTACGTGTGTACCACATTGTGTTTAGCCATTCATCTATTATTGATGGACGCTCAGCATCCTGCACGTGGAGCCAGGCCGGTCCACTCACCTTCCCCAGCACGTCTCACCCTTTCTTCTCTTCTGCCTTTGCTAGCTGTCTTTTCCCCCAGAGCCAAACCAACTTGATTTTGAATCCCAGCCCTGCCACTCGCTAGCAGGATGGCCTTGAACACATCACCACCTCTGTGGACCCCCTCTAATAATGCTTCCCACAGGGCTCTTGGGAAGAATAAGATAATGTATATTAAGTGTGTAACACCATGCTTGGAGCTCAGTAGGCCTTCCATAAATGGGAGCGGCTACCATTCTCCTGCCTGGTCCCTCGGTAGTGCGAGCAGTTTGCGATAGGTTACTAAATGAACGGTTGGTGGTTCGAACCCACCCAGGAGTGCCATGGAAGAAAGGCCTGACAATCTGCTTCTGTTAAGAGTACAGCCAAGAAAACCCTGTGGAGCTCAGTTCTACTCTGTAACACATGGGATTGCCATAAGCCAGAATCCACTTGACAGCAATGAGTTTTTTTACCATCTCTTGCCATGTCTGTTCTGGGAAGTCTTCCCTGTCTGCCTGGTGCAGCCCACAGTGGTCCCAGCTGCCCCTTTGTGCTCTGTAGCTCTTCCTGGCTGTGCCCAGTCTGTGGGTGTGGCATTATGGTGCTGGTGGTCTCTTCCCTGACTAGACATGCACTTCCTGCAGGCAGGGCCTTGTGGGAGCTCAGCCTGTGCCTCATCCAGAGCAGATGCTCCTTAGACATCTGTGGATAGTGCTGGAGCTGTGATTCTGGCTGCTCGAGGTCACAGAACCACACTGAGCAGTGTCCTGAGCCCATCTGATAATGACCTTACCCCCTAGGTTGTCTCTGGTTGCTTAGCAACCTCAACATCTCCTGCACATTCAGGTGAGACAGTAGCTGTCCCTGAGTCACAAGATGGCTGAAAGAAGTCATTGTGCAAAGACAACTGTGTGTGCTGCATCCCAGGGCCCGAAAGCCTCAGGGCCAGGGAGCACAGAGGTGAGCGGAGGACAAGCTGGGAAGTGGAAGGCTTGGCAGCAGGAGGTGGGGCAAGGAGGCGGCAGGTGGACCTGGCCCAGTGCAGGCTCCCACTGCTTGTTGTTGAGTGAGTGAATGGACGACTGAAGGAAGGGATGGCGTGGCAGGCAGCCCTTGGCACTGCTGTGGCTGGACACAAGAGGGAGCTGTTCGTCTGCTGGAAGCTGTGCCTGGTCCACTCTGTGTTGGTGTCTGACGGGCCCCTTAATTTCGTCTTTGATGTTCTCTCTCTCTCACCTTCTGGATCCAGCCGGGCGTCAGCTCTGGCTGGTTCTCTCTCCATGATGGCTCTCCCTTCCCTGGTCTCCGCCACTCCCTTGGTCCAAGCCCATCTCTTCAGCTCACACTGAGCCACTAGCCTGACTTCAGTTAGGAACCAGGAAGGTGTAGATTCTATTATTTTCTTGCCAGTAGTTGGGATTATGCTACCCCACTCTCTAAGGACTCAGTTTCCCCAGCTGGGAAATGGTAAGATGGGGTCTTAAGCGAGATTTGCTGCCTCTGCTGTTTATACTACAGGAGGACCTTGGGTAGCACAAGCAGCTTTCAATCTGCTACTAACCTAAAGGTTGGTAGTTCAAACCTATCCAGCAGTGCCACAGAAAAAAGGCCTGGCAATCTACTTCCATAAAGATTACAGCAAAGAAAACCCTATGGAGCAGTTCTAATCTCTAACACATGGGGTCACCATGAGTCAAAATTGACTCATTGGCAATGAGTTTGCCGGCTTTGGCTGCTTACGAGAGCCCTCTTGCCCCCTGGTGCAGAGGTAACGGCAGGTACCTGGCTCTCCCCAGCCTTCCCGAGCAGAAGGCAAAGGGTGGACATGGCTGCCTTAGAGACATCAGGCTCTCCATCCATGGTCAAAAACTCAGGCTCTGGGGGCAGACAGGGAGGCCATCTCTCCATCCTGGATTGGTTGCTCACTGTGGACAAGTTACTTAAGCTCCCTTGACTTAAGATTCCTCATCTGTTAAATAGCTTGCTAGTACCTGCCTTATATATTTGTGGTGATGATTACCAGTGACCCCATGTATAAAGCACCTTGCATGTAGTAGGGGCTCAGTGGGGACTGGTAGCTAGTGTCACCTGGGCCATGAGTCAGGGGTCAGAAGGGAGATGACCAGTTCTCCTTTCCCTCTTCTGGCCCTAGTAAAATGTATGTCACACCCTGACTAGTGCAGCAGTAAGGCCGAGCCAGCTGGGACGGGCGCGTGCACTGGTTGGTGAGGTGGAGGCTCTGGGGCGGACGTCCCTGGGGCTGTCGGGGGCCAGGGGGCGTCCTGTGTGGGCTATAATTGAATCTCCTCTGCCTGTGTGAAGCTGCTTCCTCCTGTCCCGTGGCCCTGTCAGGAGGGGCAAGGAGATCACTGCAGCTACCTACACTCACGCTGACCAAACATTCCCACACGTGTACCTTAAGGTAATTAGGGATTATTATCTCCATTTTACTAGTGAGGAACCTGAGGTCCAGAAAGGCAAACGATTGGCTGAAGGTCCTTGGGCCACTGAGTTATAAAGCTGTGACTCAAACCCAAGTTTTCAAGTTCCGAAACCAACATGCTTCCCTCTATTTTATAGTCCCACAATAGCAGATCTGCTACATGTGTGGTCTGTTCCCAGTCAACCAGGGCCTGTGCCCAGTACACACACCTGCGCACACACAGACACAGGCACAGACATAAACACAGCCACACATGCACAGTTACAGACACTCACAGCTACACAGACACAGCCTCCTCCCACAAACATACCATCAGCCATACACAGACACACAGAGACACACACAGACACACTGCCAGAGTCACACACAGCTACACACAAACATACACTCAGCCTTACACAGAGACACACACAGGCACACAAAGACACACAGCCACAGCCATACACAGCTACACAGACCCAGCCACATGCACACACACACACACACACACACACAACCACAGACAGATACACAGCCACATACAGCTACAGACACAGACACACACAGAGACACACATAGACAACACACTAACAGTCACACACAGCTATACAAACAGACACAGCCCCCACGGCTACACACAGATCCGCACAGATGCAGACACACACACACTCAACACACTTACCAACATGGCCATGTGTGCCTTCTTGACAAACAGCTACAAACATCCATGCTGCACATAAAACTACCAAGACACCTAAACCCACAGATATCCATGAACCATGCACAAATGTGTGGACACACACAAGCAGGCCTCTATCAACAAACTTGCAGCCCCAGAAACCACCCACATGCACAGATGTTTTTGTTCCAGGGGTGCCCTGACTCTACCGCATCTCCTCCCTGTGCCTCTTTGAACAGGAGACTGTTCTGTTACTTGGAGCAATTGAAAGAAGACAAGCAGGGCTGGAGGAGCTCAGCAAGCCCATCACGTGGCTCTCTTCCTTGTTAGCGTGGCGGCGGGCTCTGCGTGGGCAGTCTGTCTCTCTCCCTGCTGGGACTGCTCAAGGACAGAGCTGTCTTCCTGAAGAGATAGAACGATGCGGGCAAGAGCTCTTCCATTTAAAACCTGAGCAGCAGCAGCAGCAGCGATGCTGAGAAGAATTATCTCAGGATAATTCACTCCAGCAGGAATATAAGGGCTTACAACTTAACTGCTATTAATTATGGAGACAAGAACAGCTCCCTCCCAACTCTGGGGGAAAACCTTGGCTCTGGAAGTCAGCTGGGAGGCAGAACACCTGGGGCCTTTCCCTGGCCCTTTTGACTTTGTGCACCATCAAGACCCATATTGCCTTCCTGTTAGCCCTGGCAAGAAGGACATGTCTGTCTCTGATGGTAATAGGTGCAGGCTGTGGGCACCAGGAAAGGTGCTGGAGAGATCAGCATGGCCTGAGTAATTTCCTGCAGGTGGCCACTGTATTAGTTTCCTAGAGATGCCGTAACGAAGTGCCACAAACTAGGTGACTTAAAACAACAGAAGTTTATTCTCTCTCAATTCTGGAGGCTAGAAGTCTGAAATCACGGTGTCAGCAGGGCCATGTTCCCTCTGAAGGCTCTAGGGGAAGATCCCTCCTTACCTCTTCCAGCTTCGGGTGGTGGCCCCAGGCGTTCCTTGGCTTATAGACGCATCACTCCAGTCTCTCCTTCCATCTTCACATGGCCGTCTTCCTCTGTGTCTGTCTCTCTGTGTCTCTCCTCTTTTTATAAGGATACCAGTTACATTGGATTAGGGGCCACCCTACTGCAGTATAGAAGTCCCTGAGTGGGAACCGGCTCTCTGTGTACAGCTGCCTGTCCAGCCCTGCCCCCTTCAAGGTCCTTCTCAAGTCCCATACCCTACTTCAAGTCTTCCTGGGGACGCTGTGTACAAGGAGGATTAACTTCCCCTTCTGGACAGGCATAGAGTGCTCAGTACATTGGTTAGGGTTCTTATCCCAGCCACCTTGTCGCAGTTACTGATGCTTTGGTCCTTCAACTCCATTTTCATTGGGAAACCTCAGGACCACTGCTCATCTCTGTGTCTCCATCCCGTCTCCTCTTCTGCCATATTTGGCCCCCAGTGGGCGTCCATATATGCTTATTAATTTGAACTTCAGTGAGGAGTCTTAACTTGTTTGGGGGAATGTTGACATTAAATGGTTTCATTTGCCTTCTAATGCCCTCCTCTTTCTGCTGGGTAACAACTTCCTAAAGGATTCCTCACTCTGATGCCGTAACTTTTCAGTCATTTTCAGTTATTACAACGGTCTCATGTTGGCTGTTGAAATTCAGTCCTGCTTATGTTAAACCTTCAGCCTTGTATCTGATTTAAGCTTTTCTTCTCCTATTCCCCAGCACAGGCTGCACCTGTTTGTGGCTTGGGGCCTGGAGTAGAGGGGCACATGGTTCCCTCTTCATACATCTCCCTTTGTGAGGAGGAAGGGAGAAGTCTCCTTCTGAGGCAGGCCAGGCTGCAGCCACCAACCCCCACCTTGGTGGCTGTAACTGCTGTCCTAGCGTATCGTCCATGGATTCAGTGTGAACGCTGTGGGTGAGTGTGACACCCACATGCCCTGTTAAGGAGGCTGCACTCCCGAGCAGCTCTCTCAGGTTCTGTAAGTATCTTGAGAGGTTTTACCACATCCTTCCGCTGGGGCCTCATCCCTCATCTCTGCTGTGTGTGCCTCTTTGTGTCCTGGGCTACGATGGGACCACAGCCTCCTAGACTCTCTGTGGCTAATTCTGGAGTCTGTGGGCACAGGTGGTGTCCATCAGGGGACTTGAGGGGAGGGACATGCTTGGCCGTGGCTCATCTGGCCATCACCCACCACACTTCCTCCCTTGCTTCCCTTTCCCTGCAGGCAGCCCAGGGCCAAGGAAGCAAGTTTGCTGGCTACGTATTGACGTGGAGCAACAAAATGCCAAATACCAACCTCTTATTTTTGCAGGCACCTATGAATCTTGAGTTATTTTCTTGGGGTCACACTCCTAAAGAGCCACTCCTTAGCTTTGTTTTCACGTGTACTCTGTCCCAAAGTGTGAGAATTAAGCCTCATTAAATGTCTCCTAACCCCTAGCTAGTCCCTGGGTGGTGAAAATGATTAACATGCTTGTCTGCTAGCTGAAAAGTTGGAGGTTTGAGTCCACCCAGAGGTGCCACAGAAGAAACGCCTGTCTATCTACTTCTGAAAAAGCAGCCATTGAAAACCCAACGGAGCACAGTTCTACTCTGACACACATGAGTCAGAATCAACTCTAAGGCAATTGGTTCTGGTACTGATAAGCCCTAACCCCCTCCCTGCCCGTGCACTGCTTCCTCCTCCTGCAGGATAACAGAGGAAACTTTGAATTCTGTGTCCCTGTTTGACCCATGGAACTCCCCCACCCCCATGTATCCAAGTCCTCCATGTCTGTCTAATCCATCTATCTATTTGAGAGGGAGTAGTGAGATAAGAGGGGCCTTAGAAATATTTGATTTTTCATTTTATTTCCCATCAAGATTTCATTTTTCATTTCTCCCCTTTTCTCTTGTTTTTAGTATTTAATTTTTTGCTCCAAGTAGATTTTTGATAAAGGAGAAAGTTTGCTTTCTGCTTTTAATCTCTTCCTTCCTTTCAGACATTCAGGAGCCCCAGGCCTTCTTCCCTTCATTCGCTTTCCCTTGCTCATAAGCCCAACCCTTACTACTCCTTTACACTAAGGTATATAGCACTAACAAAACCATAAAAGAACACTTGGACCCTTGGGAAGGTTTGTATGAGATACTCATCACTCCTCCTCTCCTACTTGTTATTAGTTGCAATTAAGTCAGCTCCAGCTCATGGCAAACCCATGTGCAATAGAAAGAAATGCTGCTGGGCCCAGCTCTACCTTCACAATCGTTGGCATGCTCGAGTCCATTGCTGCAGCCACTACGGGACTCATCTTTCAGCACAGTATCAGATAATATTCTGTTGTTATCCATAGGGTTTTCAATGGCCAATTTTCAGAAGTAGATCACCAGGCTTTCTTCCTAGTCTGTTTCAGTCTGGAAGCTCTGCTGAAACCTGTCCACCAGGGGTGACTCTGCTGGTATTTGAAATACTGGTGTCATAGCTCCCAGCATCACATCAATAAGCAAGCCACGCAAGCTGTTATGGATTAAATTGTGTCTCCCAAAAATGTGTGTCAATTTCCTAAACCGTAATTTCTGGTGTTGTGTGGTTGTCCTCCATTTTGTGATCTGATGTGATTTTCCTATGTGTTGTAAATCCTACCCTCTATGATGTTAATGAGGCAGGATTAGAGAGCGTTATGTTAATAAGGCAGGACACAATCCACAGGATTATGTTGTATTTTGAGTCAATCTCTCTTGAGATATAAATGAGAGAAGTGAGCAGAGGAGAGGGTCCTTCCACCATCAAGAGAGAAGAGCCGGGAGTGGAGCACGTCCTTAGGATCTGGGGCCCCTGCACTGAGAAACTCCTAGACCAGGGGAAGACTGATGACAAGGACCTTTCCCTAGAACCAACAGAGAGAGAAAGCCATCCCCTGGAGCTGGCACCCTGAATTCGGACTTCCACCCTCCTAAACTAGAAGAGAATGAATTTCTGTTTGTTAAAGCCACCCACTTGTATTTTTTCTGTTATAACAGCACTAGATAACTAAGACACAAGCCAACAAGATTGCCAAGTAGCTCTCCAGTAGGACAAGCTGATAGACAGGTGGTAATCTCTCCTGTTAGTCTTTAAAGTCCTGACTGAAAGCCTGCCTCCTCTGAGAAGCCTTCCTGGCTCCTCACTCCCTTCAGGAAAAGCTGTCTCTGAGCTCCCACAGATAGCATCATCTCTACATCTTTATGGATTAATCCCAGGCATCTCTAGTCTTGTGGTCTTCATTGTTGTTTAACTCTGTATGTGTCTGACTTATGGGCCAATAGAAAGAGACTGGATTAGAAGTAGGGGCCTCAATACTAGTTCCAATGCTGCCACTAACTAGATATGCCGACTGGAGCAATTCACTCAACCTCTCTGGCTTCAGTTTCTTCAGTCGTTCACCCACTAAATTTTAAGATGTGGGCTCTAAGATTAGATTGCCCAGGTTTGAAGGTAGACTCCGGGATTTATTAGATGTATGACCTTAGGCAAGTTGCTTAAATTCTCTATGCCTCAATTCCATATCTGTAAAGCAGGGATAATATTAGTGTCTGCAGAGAGATTTAAGGGAAGGATTCATATCCTTGTATCACCCCTGTACCTAGTACATTGCCTTGCACATAGAAGAACCTCTGTGAATATTTGTTGAATAATTTATTGATTGATACACAAAGGCCTGAGTTAATGGCATGAAGCACTCATGGTGGAATTTCAAGCATCTGCAGTGGGAGTTAGCGGTGGGTAGTGGAGGCTGCCTATGTGCCTGACAAAATACCACAGAGGTTATTGTCTGTTTGCCTGGTTAAAGCCCAGCCCTGCTTCTGGCTTCTAGGTCTGTTGCTCTATCGGCCCTTATGTGGGGCATTGAGCAGAGGACTGATAGTTGGGCTCTGGGGCCTCCTTAAACTCCAAGAAGGCTCCAGAATTTCTGTAGCAGAAATGAGCATAGTAGGTGGAGACTTAAGGGCAGTTATGTTTTCTTCTGGTGGAAAGACAAAGCCCAGACTTAGATGGGGACTGAAATGGTGTCCTTGGAAGGCTCCTAGCTGAATAAGCTAAGAATGTGGGCCATACGTACGAATAATGGCCTCTCCCTAAGAGCACACTGGGAAATGAGCCACTATGCACAGCTTATGCCTATTGCCATTCATGCAATTGAATTTCCCCAGAATGCTTTAGGAATGCTGGGAAATAGACACTTAGGACCCTTTGATATGGTGGTTAAATTCAGTTGCAGAGATTAAATGTGGGTCAGAGGGAAAAAATATGGCCAAGAACTCACCAGCAGGAGCAAGGGAGGAGAAGGTTCTTCTTCAGCCTGTGTGAGCTGTGGGTGCTTCGACTTGGTCAGCTCTCCATGGGGGAGGGTGTCTGCAGGTCTCTGTGTGGCCAGGAGGACTGGCAGGAAGGAGACTGCCCACTGATGACTGGATTCCGAAATCCTATCCTTCGTGAAACAGGATCGCCCTGTTGCCTCTGTCTCTGGAGGAAGCTGGAGAGACAGGATCCGGTCAGGGTTGGTGGTCAGGGTACAGAGTGGCAGGGTGCCAGGGGCAACTGGGCAGAGTGAGATCATGGCAGAAGGTGCACAGACTGGACACTGACTGATATGACCCAGAGGTGGAATTAGCTGCTGACTCAGAGGATGTTTCCTGAAAGCCAGTGATAGCATGGAGGAAACAGAGGGTGGTGGTGGTGGGGAGCTCATGTCTCCCCATCAAGTCCCCCAGCTCATAGAAACCTTGTCCTTAAGTGGGTGATCAAATCAGACACGGTTTTTCTGGGCTCCTCAGTGGCTGATCCCTGGCACTGAGGTTCTTACAATGGGGCCCCAAACTCCCATCTGGCCCCTCTCCCACTTGCCTGTGGGAGAGACTAGGGTAAGGGATACAGCTGGGGGCTTGGTTCAGTCCCATTGCACCTGGTGACAGGTCCTTGGCCTGATCAACATGCTATAGGGTTCTTTCTCCAACTCCATCCAGACCCCCTACAAGGCTCCCACAGGGCCGAGGGGAGAGTTGGGGAAGGGAACTGGTCTCCTTGCCATGCTCTAGCTCTCTTTCCTGAGGGACTCTGTTTGTTAAAGCCACCCACTTGTGGTATGTTTGTTGCAGCAGCCCTCGATAACTAAGACACCACCACACCCCTCTTACTTCCTTCATAAAAACTGCTTTGTTCTGTGTCCTAGTCCCCTGAGGTCACTGGTTAACAATCAACTAAAACAAACAAATAAACCCACTGCTGTCAAGTCAATTCCGACCCATCGTGACCCTAGAGGACAGGGTAGAACTGCCCCATAGGGTTTCCATGGAGCAGCTGGTGGATTCGAACTGCTGACATTTGGTTAGCAGCCATATCACTTAACCACTGTGCCATCAGGGCTCCAACAATCAGCTAAACCTATGGAAATTAGGACTTTTCAGGTACCTCTGGTTGCACAGCGTCTTTAGTCCACAAGGGGCCCTACTGGGCACATTTTAGGCCACTTAGGGATGATAGACATTTTTCTGTTCCTCAAATGACTGGCATGGTGCTGGCTCACTTTCCTGTGTATAGAGCAGCCTGGTGCATTGTTCCTTCTGCTTTGGGCCTCCATCTGGGGTGGAGTTGGGGGGTGGTGGGGTGAGGTTGGTGCACCAGAGAACCCAGTGGCCACCCCACCCATTCCTTGAGTTAAGATCTGCGTTCTGCCTTAAAAAGTGTTTGTGGCCTACCATGAACACCCTGGCCCCACCATGGTTCTGCTTCCTGGAACAGGCAGCAGGGCCAACACAAAGGGCTGTCTCATCAATAGCTAATGAGTCCATCAATAAAGCCTGCCTGTGCTCCCTGTGGACGCTGCCCTCCTCTTTCGCTTGGTCTTTCTCTTCCTCTCCCTTTCCTCTTGTGACTCCAGTTTGTTGTGGCTTTCCCCTCTGGGTTACCCAGTTGCCTTGTCCTGTGGAAGGTGGACAAGAGACTAGAATCCCAGCAGGTAAGGGAACCGGAATGCCTGGCGTTCATCCTGTGCCCAGAGGGTACCCTCAACAGGTCATGACCACATGTTGGAGGAGAGGCCGCTCCAGCTCTGCTCCAGGTCACCCCCTTCTCTTGGGACCTGTACTGGGGTTCCGTGCAGCCGCTGGAGAGGAAGTTGTCTAAAGGAGCTGAGCTGTGAGCAGTGGAGAGCGGGAGATGGCGGGAGACACTGGGGAGTGGATTGAGGTACACTCTTCTCTTGATTCTGCTTAGGTTGTTAATATTGATCAGATTAATCATCTTAGAGCTGTGAGTGCTGTTCAAACTTCTTAGCAGATGTGACCAAGCCAGGACCAGGAGGAAAGATTTCTCCTGGGTCAAATGAATCAGATCGACCAACATCTATTTATTTAAGTCCAGTAACGTTTATTGTGCCCCATTGTACCTGGTACTGTGCTGGGTGCTGGGATACAGAGTGGTGCCTGTCTGAGTCCTTGTGCTGCTGTAACAAAAAGTACCACAAGTGGGTGGCTTTAAAGAACAGGAATTTATTTTCTCACAGTTCTGGAGGTTAAAAGTCCAAATCAGGGTCTTGGTTCTGTCAATTCCTTCTGTGACCTCTCTTCCAGTTTTTGGTGTCTGCTGGTGATCCTTGGTGTCCACTTGCTGTAGACAGGTCCTACATTGCATCTGCCTTCCTCCCTGTGCATGTCTCTGTGTGTGTTTTGCTCTTTTGATAAGACACTGCTCAGAAGTGATTAGGTTTAGGACCCACCTTCCTTTGGAATATCACCATGAGCATAGCAAAAGAAAACCCCTATTTCCAAACAGGGTCATATTTACAGGTACAGGGGTTAGGACTTTCACCTTTCTTTTTGGGGGACATAACTCAATCTATAACAGGTCCATTGGCATGGCTGAGGCTGTGCACTGTACATAACTCTGCAATACCCACTTTTAGAAGCCCTGATGGTACAATGGTTAAAGTGCTCGGCTGCTAACTGAAGGGTTGATGGTTCGAACCCCACCCGTGGCTCTGAGGAAGAAAAAACCTGGCCATCTGCTCCTATAAAGTTTGCAACATTTGAAACCCTATGGGGCA